>NC_048604.1:14546395-14879423 GCF_003668045.3 Cricetulus griseus
TGGATAAATTCTCAAGGCCGATGCTTGCTTAATTAGAAGATGGAAAAATATCATCTAGAAAAAGTTAGCATCATTTGTTGTGGTGAGGAAACCTTAGGGTAGATTGTAGAACATGACAATAGGGAATAGAGAGGAGGGAGGGGAGTTCGGCTGCTGGGTGTTGGTGGCTGGCGCTTAGTTCTACTAGACCCTCCCTCTATCCCAGGGCTATCGCAAGGACAGTTAGAGGAGAAACCCGACCCCTCCTCCAACTCTAAGGACTGCCGTGTAAAGTTAGAGGTTTCATGGGTTTGGTGACCGCGGTTGGCAACGTTTGCGGGAGGGGGTAGATAGGGAGAGAGGGGCGGAGCGCCAATGTGTGCCCCTAGGGGTGTGTGCAACTAAGGCGCGGAGTTGATCTTCACTGTCTGTGGCTATAGGCATGAATTGTGCCCAAGTATTTTGTGCCACCTTCGCCAGTTTTTAACAGATGTTTCTGAAATGTCCCTGGGGGAATTTCAGGTCCACTTTCTTCACAAGAAACCTGAAATGTCTAGAACTGTGAGAACCGCGTCGCACTCCTTTCTCCCCTGTGCTTGGTTGGCTTTGCGACAGGTTTGGGCTCCCCACCTGCGCCAGATCCGCTCCCCACCCTTCCCACTCCATCTTCCCGGCCTGGCAGGGGCCAGAGTGGTCCCAGACCTCAACTTGAACCAAAACCCCATCCTCCCTCGCCCTCACTACCTGTATTTGTGGGTCCCCCAAATCCTAGGCTGGCCGCTATGAATGTGTTGTGCAGATCTCAATGTTGATTTAATACAATGGCACCGTGAACGCGGAAAAATAAATAGAAGGGCCGGACATATGACTCTCGGTAGTGAAGCCTTTTCGAATAAATACGAGGCTGAGTTTTCACTGTTGAATGTAAATTCCTTTCAAGTGGAACTAATCATTTCAAGATAGTTCACGTTGTCCTAACAACGCGGTGAATGGCAAGGGCCCTTCTTTTTGTTAAAGATATGTTTTCTTTCTTTCAGTCAAAACTGATGATGATAACCCTTTCACGCTCTGTCCTCCAGGATCGTAAATCTCCACTCCCAGCTACCCAAACCGCACTTTCAGAAGCCAAACCCCCGCGGGTGATCGCTTCTCAGGAGCGGCTCGAGTGCACCAGTTTCGCGTCCACTCGCCTCCCGCCAGCCCTCAGCGGGTCCCCGGCACTTGAAGCCCACCAGGGTCCACCTCCCGGCCGTAGGGGGCGCTGCGGCCAGAGGAGCGCGGACCAGCCAGACTCTGCTTGCAGCTGCCCGCCGGATAGGGCAAAGTTCTGGGACTCACAGACTGCGAATTTTATACTGGGAGGACAGATAGGGTGACCTTCACATATTCTAAGTCTCTTTGTCAATCTTCCTCTAGCCCCGGGAATGTGAAAACTTGCACAAAAGCTGAGTTTCCCTTACCCGCGCTTATCATAAAGCAGCCGGTGCCTACTTACTGGGGGAGAAAAGGTCACTCCAAAACAATCCGGTCCAGCCAAGCGGTTCAGATCTTAACTTTTCTTTCCCAACGGGGGCCTCCCTCAACAATCCCGAAAACCATTGCGGCCCAAGCCCCTGGCCTCCCTGCCTACAGGACATGTAGCCCACCACCCCTCCTTCAACGTCCTGGGACCTCGAGGCCACGGTTTATTTGTGCCCCAAAGAGGGGCGGGCTGAATTTCACAACCTAAAGAAAGTGTACTTGTGACTAGGGTAGGAAGAAAGTTGCTTCTAGTTCACCTACTCAGAGGCGCGGTGGTGGGGGAGGTTGCTGCAGAAGGTCATGTATGTCCCCCCCCCTTGGACCCTAGAGGTGTTAAACCTAGGTAGGACTCGGGTGGATAGCTGGCTTCCCCGTTGGGTAGTCCTCATCCTTCTGCCACCCCCCCAAAAAAAAAAACAAGGAAAAGTTACATGCTTCGGAGCAACGAATGTAACTGGCCCTGAACAGCCTGACAAAGTTAGGCCAGCGCTGGACGGTCCCTGGAGGAGCTTGGTGAGTGGGAGCTTTTCCGAAAGAAAGAAACTGTCTGGGCACTTGGTTCCCAGGTTCAGAGACAGGGCGGGATTCCTGGAGGCCTAGTCCAAGCTGACTTCATTCCCTTCCCCGACTCTCCAGAGCACGGCCCTGTAAAAATCAAATGCTAAAGGCGATTCCTAAGGGCTTATTTATTCCTTTTACATCACGCCTTGCATCTGCGGAAAAGAACACTGCCCTGGCCCGGGTCCTAACGTGTACCTTTTGTATTCGCTTGGGTTTTAAGCTCTTCTCCGCACTTGTGGGGGTGGGGGTCAGAGCCAGTATGCGCGTGGAGAGCGATCTCTTAATAAAGGCAGCCGGTGCAGCCTCCCTAAAGTGAGCGAGCCGGGATGGGAGGGCCATCCATCGACACCCCCGCCCACTCGCGGTCTAGGTGGCGTCCCACTGCCGGGCCGAGTCAGCACTGCCCCTCTTGCCCGGCTGTACCTTGCCAACACGGAGGATCCAATTTAGATGGACCCTCAGAATGCCAGGGGAAGCAAGCTACAGAAAGTTCACCAGCTGGGCGACTCCGATGAACTTGGAGCGGGACTTTAGCTTAGCTCGAGTTCTGATTACTCAATCGAGCGCGTCTTTCTTTGAAACAAAACGAAACAAAGATTCGAAACTCGACCGGAAGACTTTCCACCGCTAAGCAGGAGAAATAAGCTGGGTCCTGCAGCAGCTTCTACGCTGTCCTTTTATGTCCCCTAGACAAAGTTATCCTGTATACTATTTGGAGGGCTTTCCGACAAATTAGCGACGGTTTGTGGCACATATTTCCTCCCCCATAAAAGCCAGCTTGGTCAATGAGTCAAGGTAGCTAAGGCGTTGCTGCCTAGAACTCCCAAACGTCCTTCCTGCCTCAGTTTCCGGATCTGTTAAGGACTAAGAGTAATAACTTCCCATTTATTGCTTAGTGAAAGGAAACTAGTGTTTGTGAAGTACAGGGTTTGCAGCACACAGTAGGTGTTCAATAAATCCCCCCTCTCTCTGCATCCTATAGGCCCTGAGCCCTTAATCCACACACTTGGCTATTCAAAAAGAGTAAAGAAAACCCGCATGAGCGACAAAGGTGGCTTCATTGTCCAAATGCTTGCTTGCAGAGTGAGTTTAGGGCTCCATGTCCAGAATCCCTGGTTAGTGTGGTGCTAATTTAGTTGCTTCAGCCTAGCAGTCAGGACTCAAGGGACAGCGGTCAGGGGCCGCTCCTCCCTGCCTAGCCTCCCAGCCTCTGGTGTTAAGGCCTGAAAATGGGCTTAGGGGAGGTCTCCTAGCTGAGCAACAAGACCCTGGGGCAGCGTTTTGCAACTCTGAGTAGGCAGGCGGCTGGCACACGGTCTCTCTCGGCAGGCCACTCAGTTCTGGTTTACTGTGGGGCTGTGCGCTTCAGGCGGAGGGGGCCGAGCTTGGAGCCTCCGCTTGTGCTCTGTTTGGCCCGGCAGGGAGGCTAGCAGTCCTTGGCTGGGTGGAGCTACCCTAGAGGTTCCTGCCCGCCACGGCGTCTGCTGAGGAGGTAACATCTGTGCCCACCCCCACACCCGCTTCCACCCTCCACACCACCTCTCTCCCCCAACCCATTTTTTTTAAAGAAAGAAAACGAAAAACCAACCTTCCTTTCCCTCCACAATAGACACAACGGGGGGCCTTTCACTTGGCCAATCTCAGGAGTTTCATATGAACTTCATTAAATCAATTACTCGGTGAACACATCACAATTTATTTGCAATTAGTATCAAAATGTCTTACTTTTCTTAATAGGTCGGAGCAGATGTAGCTACAGAAGGGACAACGCGTTTTCGTGAAATCTATCTCTTGCAACATATTAAATCTTCTGGTCAGAAGAGAAGGAGAAATTCAAAGGCAGTTTAGAGGAGGAGTGAAAAACCACGCTGGAGACAAATGCGATCCGTGCAGGTGTTGGAGCAGCTTGCGTTATAATTGTATCTAGCGAAAAGGTTGCCTTTATTATCCGTAATGATCGAACAAAAGTCACCATAATTAAACGTCTGGTTTTCTCCGATGACTGAGAGGTGCGTGTTTGAAAGGCGCTGGGTACAGCAAGGGACTTCAGAAATGGTTAACAAGACGCCTCATTCTTTGAATAGTGGCTTTGTCTTAATGGGGTTGGGGTGAGAAGAGAGAAAGAGAGACAGTTATCTAATTTTTATTGCCCCAAACCAGAGATTTATTGATTGAGACAACAGTTTTATTGTACTAGGGGAGGGGGTTGCTGCGGGTTTACAGAAACTCATTTACTTTCCTTTGGATGTAAATTCATCTGCAACAGCCTCCCTTTGGAAGGTTGGACCTCAGCTCCTGTTAATACCATTAGTGACACAGGATCGAATTTCAAATGAAGCCTGGTGACAATTACAGACGGAAACAGATGCCCTTGGAAATTTAGGTCAAGTGTTCAAGATTCTGGTTTCATGGTCAAGGCTGTCTTGGGGGTAGCCTTGAGGAGACCTTCATAAATCTGTCCTCTCTGAATTGGGGATGAGCCTCGTAGGGGCTGGATTTCAGGGGGTGGGGAGAGAAATTTTTTAGAGGGGTGCTGAAAAAAAAGCTCACTGAAAAAAACGAAGACATGCCAAAGTGCTGTAAAGTTGAGCGAGTGTGCTGGACTGGACAGTGGTCATGTGCCGGCAGAGAGCAACAGCCCATTCCCGGGGCTCCCTGGAAAAACTGCACTGGCCCCCAGGGAGAGACCTGGACCCCAGCATCCTACTTAATCGTCAGCAGGCATACACCCGCACCATGCCTCAGTCACAGAGCCTTTTCTTAACCCATCTACGAAATGGGAATCAAATCCTTGGCCTGCTCTTCTGGAGAGTGGCTTCGAGGATCAGGGTGATAACGAATTTGAAAGCGGCTCAGCCCCCTTCCTATGCTTTTTAGTCACTTGCCCCTCTGCTAAGTGGAAAGGACATCCTGTCTCTCCCCTTCTCCCGCTGGGAATCGTCCTCGAGAGCCCTGAGTTGGCAGCACCCACGCCTTCCTTCGGGTTATAAAACATGTCTTTTCACCATGTTCTTGGTCCCAACCCGCTTCTTTGAGCATGGCAGTCTTTGGGGTTTACGTCCCTCTGGTGGGTGTTTTCTACTTGACAACTCTTTTAAAGACGCAGAACCATATTTTATTTACTGCCAACTATAAATTATTTACTAGCAGGCTGAGGTAATTCCATTAAAGCCGCACGGTTTGTTTATACTAAATAGTTATCTGGGGACTCCTTGCTCAGTTTGGAGCTGCAAGGCTCGGGGGTGGGGGGAAGACAGCGAGGGCAAGACGCCCACAGAAAGGAACACATTCTTTGAAAA
This sequence comes from Cricetulus griseus, assembly GCF_003668045.3. Classification (NCBI taxonomy): domain Eukaryota; kingdom Metazoa; phylum Chordata; class Mammalia; order Rodentia; family Cricetidae; genus Cricetulus; species Cricetulus griseus. The sequence continues at coordinate 14,551,756 of NC_048604.1, forward strand.
CGAAAACGTCGTCATTTCTCTTTATGAATCATTAAAAATTAAATGTAATTTAACCATCGTTTTTGTTGTGAGTTGTCATGACCGGCCCGGCTTCCTTACTCCCCTGCCTGCCCCCTCATCCATACTCACTACCCTTTCCCCCTGTTATGGACAGGTTTCCACTTAATAGCAGGACGACTTCTTTCAAGGAATTGAGTCCACAGTGGCATCAAACAGATTAGGTAGAGGAAAATGTGTGAGGAGGCCCTTCCTGGCATGAGGGGAGGGGGTGGGGAATGAAAGCCCGGAGCTCCTAGCCCTGGCTACTGAGCTAAGAAAGAATGCTCCTCGAACTTTGTCTCTGGTCCCTTCCCCCAACCTTGTAACTAGGCAGAAAAGAGTAGAAAAAGCCAGCCTGAGGGAAGGGAAGGCACCAGGCTTTATAGATTGTGTGTGTGTGTGTGTGTGTGTGTGTGTGTGTGTGTGTGTGTGTGTGTGTGTGTGTGTTGCGCGCGCGCGGGGGGGGGGCGGGGGGGAGGGCGTGTACAGGCACGTGCGTGGATGTGTGTTTGTGAGTCACAGTCTCCTGCCCTGGCCAGTTGAGATATTTCTATTTTTTTTGACTGTGTGCACTTTGTGTCATATAAAACAATTGATTTGTATCTCTCCTCATTGGGACTTAAGTAGAGACATCAAACAAACCAAGAAACATACTGACCTTTGGGGGACGATAGAGGGGGTTGCACAACTGAACCTTAAATGAAATTTTCATTTGAACTTGCTGCTTTGGGTTATTCTGGCCTTAGAAGAGGGGCGTGATTTGTGTGGAAGTTGCAGAGCTTTCTCTCTCTCTCTCTCTCTCTCTCTCTCTCTCTCTCTCTCTCTCTTTAGAGGCTCTGGAGGAATGTAGCAAGGGAGTGTGAGTTTCACACCTGGTTTTGCACAGAGAGATTTGAGAATGTTTGGGCTATCCCTGAAACACAGGGAGATATAACTAAGCACTTTGACAAAAGGCCAGTTGTCTAAAGCAAAATTGGTAGGGTGCACAATAAGCAGAAAGGGTACTTATTTCATAATTTGTTTTCTATTTTGTCTTTCAGCTGAAACAGGTGTGCAAGGCAGGATAACACAATCCTGCTGGTCCCAGTGATGAAATACCTACGTCCTTTATTACACAGGTGAAGGATGGGAGTTAACCAAAGCATTTAGGGCATATCTTGTATTTACAGTAGTTAGGTTCCCCAACAATTAAAATCTCAATGACATATTTTTTTATAACTTAGTCTCCCTTGTTAGTTTAAATCCTGCTTTTATCAACACTAAAGGAAAATCAAACACCTATGTACACCTCAAGTATGCGAACACATACCAGGCATGTTGTGATGATGGAAACGCATACTAAACTTATGAACACCGAGTCAAATATTTATGGTTTAAACATAGCCCCTTTTATAAAGTCTTTCTTGTCTTTAAAAAAAAAAAGATTGGCATGACATAAAATTAAGTGTTTAAGAATGAATAATAGGATGATAATTAGCACACTCACCCTATTTTACAGCCTCCTAGTTATAAAACTAGTATGTTTACCTACCAAAAGTAAATCTTTCTACTCAGGTGGGTCTTACTTTGCTTGTCTCAAGCTCAGGCAAATCTTTTCTTGCCACTTTGATTCCTTAAAAATAACCATCTCTCAGGCAGCGTTTCTATATGTTACTGTTTCCTTCAAATCTATTATATCACATTCTATTTCATACTCCTCTAGCTACACATACAAAGAGAGAGGGGATAAACGACATAATCTGCTTATTTGTATTTGTTCTAGAAGCCAATAGGTTTCCAGATCCGTATTTGCAACATGAATCTTTTTAATGAGCTGTGGATCCCTGGGCAACACTTCCAAATACTTGGCTAGTCATTGTGGGAGAGACATGAGCTTGAGGCATCAGTTAATCTTGCTGTCATCAATAGAACGTGGATTAGAGTGGCATTTTCTCTTTTGAAATGTGATTCATAAAGTTTAACAAAGCAATAGTTATAGTCAAACTTCTGGAAAAAGAAAAGAGTGCTAGGATGAGTTGGAGCAAACCATTTGTTTCTGGTCATCAAAACTGTGCCCTGAATTTACAATACTGGGAAAACATTGTGACTAGCTTAGAAGAGCCAGTCTCACTTCCTTGCTCTTGCGTGTGCTAATGCATTCATTTGTTTCACACAGGCTCAACACAAAGGCGAAAGGAAATATGACTGTGGCTTAAGAGTTTTATTCAAAATTGAAGCCACTATTCACATAACTGGGACCCCAATATCCACGGAATTTGGAGGAGCTATTTCTGTAAGACAGCAGTAAGAGGTCAAGATTGACCCAGAGTCATGACCTCAGGCAGATTTTTGAACTCAGTTTACCACCCTGCATCAATGTGGAATTAAGGGGGTAAAGAACGTATTAGTGGGCAAAATCTTGGGTGGCCAGTCCTGTAGTTTAACATTTTGCTTCATTTTGTTTAGAGGATGGTAATTTTCAGAAAAGCTAGCTGACAATGACCCACACTGAATACTACAAAAAAGTACTTTGCATTGAAGTTTTGAAATAGTACATTACAAGAGGGAAATATAAAGTGATACCTCAAACAAAACGTGAATTCCTTTTGGCACATTCTTTCAATGAAACATATTTCCTTTTGACCTTAAACATTTTTTTCTACATCAGAAGTTTTCAGACGTTTCACTAGTGACATTTAGGGCTCTATTCCTTTTTGTGAGAAAACTGCCCTACACATTCCAGGACACTTAAACATTCTTTACTCCTTAGTCACAAGATGTGAGTCACAACAGGTCTCCAATTATTTGTGTCAAAATTAGACCTAGAAACTGTTAGATGTTTTCTCAGGACAAAGAATGCAATCAGTTGAGGAATAGTTTTTACAGAACAGAGTTGTATTTTAATTTTGAGGTAAACATTTTGTGTGTGTGTGGCAGATCTGGGGATTTCATACATGCGAGGCAAGCACTCTATCTATCAAGGAGTCGCATTGCAGACCCCAAACTGTTCTCTTGTTGGATGAAGTTGGTAAAAGACAATCTTAAGTCAGAAGAGATCATAAAGTTTCATTATTTATCTCACAGGGATGTTGTTAAGGTCACAGACATGAATATAAACCCCATACTCTGGCTCTGTGACTTCAGGAAAGCCATGGGGCCTCTGGGAACCTCAGGGTCTTCCCGAGAGAGAGGGTCAACCAAAGATCCATGTGAGTTGGAGCTGGAGGTGAAGTTCAATCATATGGCACTTGTTCAGTATGTACAAATCCACTTGGATTTAATATCCAACAGTGCATATTGAAAACAAAACAAAACAGAGTTTATGTGAGGACCACATAAGATAACAGGCTCTCAGGGCTAGCACAGGGCATGGCATGCAGTGGGAAAGTCATGCATATACCCTACAGCTAGTTACTAAGCACCAGTTGTGTGAGGAACCCTCATGTCTATTTAGGCCCAACATTCCTTATGAAAACAGTTACCAGTGAGCCATGACAGTTCTTCTCAGGAGCTCTACAAGGATAGGATTTTCTCCTTGGTCCTCAGAGTTTGGTCTTCATTTTTACTGGGGCCATTCCCTTAGGTTCCCAATGCCAAACTCATGTTCTCTTCTAGTTCCTGTGACTCAGGGCCAGCTAACGTACAAAATGCCCCTTACCCTTGCCCTTAGCACAGCTGGGAAACCTGACATTTTCCAAAAGAACTATATTAATCAGTAAGAAGAAACAAGGGAGGAACATAAAAATAGAGTCCTAAAATACAGGCTTCTGATTCTTACCCTAGTAAGTGTCACCAAGAGCCTTTCAGACGGCAAGTCTCATTTTAACGGAATTCTACTGTAGTAACTAGCTCCTAAGAAAACAAGTGCAGTTATTCATTTAACAAATTGTCATGATTGTCACAAAGACAAGGAAATCAGGTGTTCTAATAATGATGGCTGCATTGGGGTGAGGAAGTTCTCGGTGCTTTTTTTTTTTTTTTTTTTTTTTTTTTGACATGGTTTCTCTGTGTAGCACTGGCTGTCCAGAACTTACTCTGTAGACCAGGCTGGCCTCGAATTCAGATATATGATCTGTCTGCCTCTGCCTCCTGAGTGCTGGGTTTAAAGGTGTGCACCACCACTGTCCAGCTTCTGGGGTGCTTTTGTGAAGATGGCATTTATGTTGTGGTTTTGAGGTTGAAAAGGTGCTTCCTAATGATGATCTGATGTAAGAATATTCTAGACAAAATATAAATCCTGGAAAGACAGCTGTACAAGCCTACCATTATAGTAAGTCTCCCCACTATATTCCATGCACTATTTGAACAATCTTTCATACAAAAACTCATCCAATTCTTACAGTTAAGGAAGTTATTACCCATGAAATGGAGATCTTTGTTTTATTTTCAGATGTGGATTATTGAGGTACAAAAATCCCAAGTCAGTTGTCTAAGTTACCAAGTTGCTACATGGTCAAGACCAAGCAGTCTGGTTACAGAATTTAGCAGATAGCTAGCACTCCATTCCTTTGCTTGTAGCATGGTATATAGGGAAGAAGTATGACTTTCAGGGAGACCAGGGTGTTACAGCTGCTTCACCATCCATGTGGGAATTTTATATGTGTTTGAAAAGGATTTGTCTTTGTCTTTTGAGAATGGGGAATCCCTGAAATACTTTGAGTCAAGGAGTGACACGATCTGGTATGTATGTTCAAAGATTGCTCTCTTTTCTTCCTGAGAACAAGCTGTAGGGCCAAGAATGAAGTAAGCAAGACCACTCAGTGGTGTTATTTTTATCCAAATGGGAGATGAACGGGACCCTGACCAGGACAATGACAATGGAAAGAAATGGAGGGATTTGGCAAATAATCTGAAGACTGAGTTGATTCAATCTCCTGCTAAAACAGATGAGGAAAGTTAGGAGGTCACTTCCAGGTTTGGATTTGAAGCCATTTGCTTTCTTGATCTCTGGGAGCTGTTCAGCCACTGAATCTTTGCTCCTTTCCCAAAATAAATACCATCTCCTAGAATTCTCAGAATACTTAAATTCCACCCACTCACTTCCAATGTTCAAGTTGAACAAACACATATTTTAGAGCTAGTTTTCAGGGCAAATATCAATGGTAAAAAACCCTGAGCTGTGTTCAGTTCGTGCTTAAAGCACCCTCGGAAGCTTCAGATGGTATCACTTCCCACATATCTGGAGTAAGGAGGCAGAAAGAAAGAAAAGCCTTAGATTCTGGAACCAGATGCATTTAAATCCCTCAACCACTGTTATTGTCTATATCATTTAAAGCAAAATCTCAAACCAAACCAAAACAACAACAACAAAGCCCTCACCCTGAAAGTACCGCTTTTCTTACCTGCAGATTGGATATAATTGTTTTCATTGTTAAGTGAAAGGACACGTGTAAAGGACTCAGTAAATACCCAGTTCCCCAAATCTGATGAAGTCGTTCAGTTCATTATTACCATTTCCAGCCCATAGCATAGCTCCTGCTGTACAAGCCTACCATTATAGTAAGTCTCCCCACTATATTCCACGCACTATTTGAACAATCTTTCATACAAAAACTCATCCAATTCTTACAGTTAAGGAAGTTATTACCCATGAAATGGAGATCTTTGTTTTATTTTACAGATGTGGATTATTGAGGTACAAAAATCCACATTATTGAGGTAATAAAATAAGCCTCTTCCTCAAAGCAGCCTTTAGCATACTGAGAAATGTCTGCATTTCCAGAGTTCTCTTCATCTTTAGCTTTTTTTTTTAAAAAAAAAAACTTTTATTTATTTAATTATTTACTTATTTTATTTGCATTGGTGACTTGTTTGTGTGTATGTGTGAGGGTGTCAGATTTTGGAGTTACAGACAATTGTTAGCTTCCATGTGGGTGCTGGGAACTGAACCCGAGGCCTCTGGAAGAGCAGCCAGTGCTCTCAACTGCTGAGCCATCTCTCCAGTCACCTGTCTTTTGCTTCTTAACAATGTTTCCTTACCCACTGTGCTGCCGGCCCAGAGCATAAGGATAGTCTCAGCTGAACATTTGATTTATAAGTTGCAGTATAGTTTTTTTTCTAATGAAAAACTAGATTGTCCTGGAGATCATGGGAGGCTGTCCCTGGGTAAGCCATTAAAACTCTGATCCAGTTTCCTTTTATGTAAAATAGGTGGAGTACTTACTAACACTAACTTCACAAGAACATTGCTAAGTATAAGTGAGCAACAATGCAGAAACACTCAGAGAAAACAGGAAGACTAAAACATACCTTTCATACCTCAAAACTGGGAAATACAATATGACACAGTACGGTTAGTAACCTAATTTGCATATGAATTATTGGGGTAATGTTCAAGTGACAGAAACTTCTAAAAAAGTTTAAAAATTGTAAAGTCTGACATTTAGTCTTATGTTATAAAAAACTGGAAACTCATTGTGAGCAAAGACAATGGCATTGCAGGGAACCAGCTCAAATGTGTGGCTAGTTGCCAGGTTATGTATACTGTGGTTTCAAATGTTTATTACCTAACCTGCAGTTCAACCTTGACATGCAGAGTAGAAATGTCACACTCAATTCAAGATTTACAAACTTAAGTTCCCCCTATAACAGAGAAAAAAATAGAAAAGCAAATGCAAAGCTTTTGTGCTGGGTACTGTGATAAATCACATATTTATTTTTAAAAATTGAAAATAAAGATGCATCATGAATAAAAGAATACTATTTCTATGTTGTACTTATGAATATAATTTACTAAGAGATTTGTAGCAACAATAAAAAAGTATTTCTCTGTAAAAATTACTTACACTATTTGCAAATGTTGAAATGCTGTTTCCAGTACATTTTTCATCAATGACTGTACTATTTGGATATTCCAGATCTCATCAATTATATTTTTTTGCAGACTTCTTAAAATTATAAATTGGAGGAAGTGTACCAGTCTCTAATAAAAGATCCTGAAGTCTTAGAAATATGTGAGGTTTGACTTCATCAGAGCTGAAAAATCATCCTTGCTGCTTTCTATGCAAGCTTCAGCACTTTTTGAATTGTTTTTCAAGTGCTGAGGATCAAATCTAGAGCCTGGCACGTTCCCCACTTTTTAATTATTTAATAGCTGTAAAAGATCCATGGGGCCAAGTATTAACAACTGATACATCTAAATAAAGGCTATATATGTTTAAATTTTTTGTAGCTTTAAAAATTTCATAATGAAGTTCTAGAGAAATGTAAATTAAATACAGTTTAAAGTTCAAAAGAGGAATAAACATTTCGGTGCATATCAAAAACATAAAAATTCATATATAAATAAATGCAAATTGGCAAAATGTAAATTCAATTTATTGTGAAATATATGGATTCATGATTGACCTAAAATAACATTCACAAAAATAGATTTTGATTTTTGTTTAACTACCCTTATTATTGCTTTTGAAAATACTTCATAGCCTTCCATTTCTATAGTCAGTCCTTCCACAGATATTTATTGAGCACTGCTACCACAGCTAGTAATTATTTAGATGCTATGTGAGATACAAGGATCTATAAGACACGGCCTGTGCCCTCAAGGAATTTACAAGCTAGAGGCAGTATCATATTCTTCAAAAAGAATTCTCTGACTGTGTAAACAGAAACTATAAGCTTATAAAAGAAAGCCAGTAAATCTACTCCAGAGGTCTGTTTTGCAATATCACCACCTCTGATTCTGCACTGAATCCTACTCTAAAGCAGAGACAACTATGTCTGTCTTGTGTCAAATGCCACTGTCTTGTGATTCTCTTTTAGTCTTCCCTTTCTTACAGCTTCCCTTTCCTTCATTGTTCATGGTGTCACATTTTCATCCATTTGTTTAAAATGCTTGACAGTATTTTCATCTTTATAGCATTTATTGTTTTATGCTTTTAAATAGCACAAAAGCTAGAATAGTGGTTCTCATTTCGTCCTAATGCTGTGACCCTTTAACACAGTTCCTCATGTTGTGGTGACCCCCAAGCATAAAATTATTTTCTTAGTATTTCCTAACTGTAAGTTTGCTACTGTTATGAATCATAATGTGAATATCTGATCTATAGGACATCTGATATGTGACCCCTGTGAAAGGGTTGTTTGACCACCTCAGGTTAAGAACCAATGGGATAGAAGGACCAACTGTAATTGTCATATGCATATTTTGAAAATAAAAATTAAAAATTAGCTTTTAATTATTTTTATTTTTGCATTAAGTAGTGTCTCACTATGTCTTGGTTGGCTTGGAACTCACTATATAGACCAGGCTTGCCTCAAACTTATAGACACCAGCCTGCCTTTGCCTCCTGAGTGCTGGGATTAACAGCGTGTGCCACCATGCCCCAGCCTGATATTTTTCTTAAAATATATTATGACTGATAATTAGTACAGCTTTTTGTAGTTGTTGTTTAATTGCTGTCATTGTTTTCATGGTATATTTGTTTTCATCTTCTTACTTTCAACCTTCTAGCATTGTTGAATTTAAAATGTATTTCTGTAAAGAGAACATAATCATAGCATGCAATTTTTAGAATCAACCTGCCCAACCTCTGTCCTTTTAATAGGAGCCTATGATCAACCTACAGTGTGTCGATTAGTCTAATTAGTGCTAAGGTCAGATTTTCATCTTCCATTTGCTGTTTGCTTTCCAGACGCTTTGCATTTCTTACTCTTTTATGATTTTTATGTTATGTGCTTTCTTCTGTACTATTTTAATGCACATGCAATTTCCTTTATGGTACCTTTAAAAACTTATTTTCTTAGCGGCTGCCCTGGAATTGAAAACAATATCTTGTCCTAATAATCTATTTTAGATTAATAGCAAGAAAATTCCAATTGCACATAAAAAACACTTCTCTTAAATGCCTCCTTGCTGTCCCACCTCTGTAATATTACTGTCATACACATTACAACTTCATTCATTGTATGATCATCAAAACACAGTTACAATTAATGTTTTATGCAACTATCATTCAAATAAGAGAGGAGAAAAATGAGTTGTGGACAAGGATACAACTTAACTACACTATTTGGAGATTATTTATACCCACTTTCAATAATGTCTCTAATAAGGAGATAGAAGGTGACCAGAAAATGGGATATTAAAGAACCCCAAACATAAACTAGAATTATTACACACTCATAGGTTACTCTCCACAATAATGGTGACTATACAGCCTTCACAAGTGTACATGGTAGGTTCCATAATATTGAACATTGTTAGGTTAAATAATGTTACATAACCAAATTTCAGAATCAATTTGCTAGAAAAATCATAAAACATTTTGTCTATCCAGCGTGTCATAAAATTAAAAAATAAACTATTGGGGAAAATTCAGACACACATAGAAATTAAAGAATACACATCTTTAAAAATGTTAAGTTATCATACAAAATGAGTTTTATTATATGTCTTCGTGTGTGTTTAAAAAAACATACTTTCTAAATCAATGAATCCAAAAAGAAATTATAAAATGCTTACGTACAAAACAAAATAAAATCTAACTTATCAAACTGTATGAGCTGTAGTGACAGACATGTGAAGATCGAGCACTTATGGCATTTATATGTATATTCAAAAAGATAATCTTCAGGCTATAGATGCATCATGCATGCATCCACCAATACACGCATTCATACACGAGTGCACACACACACACACACAAATGGAGTTTTATAAAGAAGAACAAAATGCAAATGATGTCACGTGCAGGAAATAGATGGACCTGCAGATTGTCATGTTACATGAAGTAAGCCAGGCTTAGACAGAAAAGTATCACATGTTTTCTTTCAAATATAGAATCCAGATTTTGTTTAAAAGACATGGACGTAGAAATGGGACTATATGGAAAGAGGATGGGGTCTGGGGGAGAAGCAGGCCAAGAGAACATAATAGGAGATAAATATTATAAAGGGTATATTATATGTATGCAAAAAAGTCTCAATGAAACCCAATATTTTGTCCAAGTAGTATAAATTGATTCAAAACATAGCAAAAGAGGTCACACAATGGATCCAATAAAGGTATATAGTTGTTACATATTGAAATAAAAATTTTAATGAGAAAAATTTTATATGTAATGATAAAGAAAACCAAACTGTCCAAATTTGAATTTGCCTATTGATAGTGACAATCCCATATCTAGCAATCTGGCATATTCAATAATTAGTTTCAATTCTTCATTATATCAGTAGTTGAAGTGTATATCCACACCATTGTCTTTGCACTATGGTGAATGGCTTCTGGAGCCATTCAAAGAGCCAAGTGATTTGTGTTCTCTAATGTAAGAGGTTATATGCTTGGGCAGTTGGACACGCCCTCTTGCAATCCTATCATTGCATTTTGTGTATGAGGACACGGCACTGATAGCTAGCTTCTGGCTTTCCATCTTGGACTGTATGATGACATGTGTGGGGCTTAGTTCCCCGATGGACCCACCAACTTGAAAGCAAGAAAGAAATGTTTATTGCCACATACCACTGAAATCTGGCAGCTGTTTGTAGCACTGCCAATGATGACAGATGCATGATCAAATAACCCAAGCATTTCTGTGGTTCACAAGACAAAAGTTTAGTGCTTAGTCATGCTGTCCATCTTTTCTGGATTGACTTCAGCTAGTTTTATCAGTATTCATTCTGGGATCCTATTTGAAGAAACATTCCCCTCTCCAACACTGCTGGTCTTGTGGGCGAAGGAGAAAAGTAGTGAGCCCTCAGACAGTTTTTTTGGTTTTTATCTCAGAACATTTTATTTACATTCATGTGTCACAAGACACATACATGTGGAGGAAAAAGAGGGCTCTTCTCACGGAGTAAGGCATCATGGGTCACAAAGCCAAGGCTGATGTCAACATAACAGGGAGAAATGATCTTCCCCCAGGCAGGAATAGACAGCCTTTTTGAAACTATATTTTACTCACCCTTTCCCACCCAGCTTTGGGTTTTATATTTTTTCCTCATTGAATCTGCTTCATGTTGCCCAGGTAGTCTTGAAAGTGGGGGCTGCCCTGGAGTGTGGTTGACCTGCCAGGGGGCAGGCACATCATTAAGGAAAAGTGACTCTCCCTCTCCTAGCAGCTATCAAATAGCAAAAGCACCTCACTCAGTGGTGGGGTTTCCCGCCCACTTTCCTCCCTTCTATGTAGGAATTTTGTCTGGCTAAAGCTTCCAGAAGTCTTATTCACTGTGAGTTCATATGTGCAACTCCCCTGGACATATGCTTTTAAAAGCCATGGCACGATACATTTTAGTGCCCTTGGTGTTCTCTGAGCTCTCTGTGCCTTGCTTTCCTCGTCTCTAAAATAGAAATGACAATAGAACCTGTCTCATAAAGTTATGAGAATAAAAAAGACAATCGTTCGCATATTTAAAAGAGTGCCTCTCATATAATGAATGTTACATAAGCATTTGCAAATACAAATAAGCGTGTACCCACACTAGTGTTTCCTTTTGCCACAGTGGGAAAAAAAAGATACCTTAAAGGCATCAAAACAGCAAATCTTTTTTTTTAAAGTCTGTGATTTAAAAGTCAAGCGTTCAAAGGTTGGGCGATTGCTTAAACCCCTTCAAACATGCCCTTGTTGTGGGCTTGCAGTCCGATCATTTCTCGGTGGAAAAGGGAAGAAGAGATTCTGTGTGGTAGGAACAGGACAGCAGGTGGTGGTAGTAGAAAACAGAAGAGAGGCTTCATGGCTGGGAAAGGACGGCAGCCGATGGGTCCAAAAAGCTCTTCAGAACAGTGATACAGTCAAGAACCCAGGTGTGGAGCTGGCGTCTGAGCTGCCACCACAGTCACAAGAACACAGAGTTTTAGTCATATCGTGGCTTTCTTTTCCCTGATGTAGTCTAACTGTCCAGTTGCATATTATGACAAATACTCTCCTCATTCAGCGGGTTTATTAATGCCTCAAGCAGCATTCAGCATCCACTTTGCATTTATACAAGTGCTGAAAGGCTACCTTCACCTCACTCAGTTGCTTTGCTTTTTGCATTTAAAGGGGCAACAATTGATCCACACTTGAAAACAAATGAGGAAAAAAACCCAGAAAGGATACACAAACCCAGCCTGCTCCATCACCTCTTCTGGTCCCTTCCAAGAATATTACTATGTGAAGATGGAGAAGAAAGATATCTGATTGTTTTCTTATAAGACTGCCTTGTACAAAGTAAGCTTTAATCAGTGCCTATGGGGTTGCCCTTGCCATTACTTGCATCTTGACAATGCATACCTTATGATGTTTAATGTGCCTTCCAGCTCTGGAGATTCTGTACTGGATGTAAACATTCTATAATGTCTCACTGTGGGAATAGGGTGTTAGATGTCTTTAAGCATGTGTGTATATATAACCTTGCATTACAAAGAGCAGATACATTTTATGGATCCCTTAACAGATTTCCAAAATGTCTGCAGACCTGATTTACCTGCTGTAGATTCTACTGACTTTGCCAGTTTTCAAAGTTGATAGCAAAGCTTTAGTAACTACTATAGATGGCATTCTCTTTTACCACATGCTAGAGACAATACTATTTCACTTAACTTTGTGATTAAAGTTATCTATGCATCATCTCCATTTCACAAGCGAAGAAATGGTTTCCTAAGGCTGAAGATATGGCTAGGTGGTAGAGGGCTTGCCTACCATAGACAAGGCCTTGGGTTCCATATATAACATCACACACACACACACACACACACACACACACACACACACACACACACACACACACACACACACACACACACCTTAAATAAAAAGAAAGATATTAATGAAGTCCCTGAAAGATGATGTAAAAGTTTCAAAATTAGGATACAAGGGTTATTGAGTGGATTTTGAAATGGGACTCCTTGTTTTTAATTTTGACTTCATCCAACTTTAATAAAAATACAAATGGAAGTAGTGCTAAGGCAATTGGATATCCATGGACAAGAGAGGAACCTTCATTTATCTCTTTCTAAATCCAAACATCATCTTGAAGTAGACTATAGGCTTAAATGTAAAATACCAAACTACAGATCAGGCATAGTGGCACATGCCTTTAATACTAGCACTTGGGAGACAGAGGCAGGTGGATTTCTGTGAACTCAAGGCCAGCCTGGTCTATGTATCCTGTTTCAGGACAGCCAAGGTTTTCTAGGAGACCTTGTCTAAAGAAAATGAACAAAACTGTCTTAGTTAAGGTTACTATTGCTATGATGAAACACCATGCAAGCTGCCAAGAGAGAAGAACAATCAATAGTTTTATCTATCTATGAATCTATGAACCACAACAATGACCAGCATGGCAAGGCCCATTGGATAGGAGGAGTTGAGATTATAATTAGATCATTTCCTCTTTCTCCTTCCTCCTCTAAACCATCCCATATACCTCTCCTTTCTGTTTCAAATTCATGACCTCTTTTTTCATCACATACACACACACTCCTAAATATGTAAGTAAAACCTGCTCAGTCTGTATAATGTTACTTGTATGTATGTTTTCAGGGCCGACCATTTGGTATTGGATAATCAATTGGTGTGCTCTTCTCTGGGGAAGACTATTTCTCCCATTCTTAGCATCCTTAGTTGCCTGTAGTTTTTTTTTTGTCTAGGTTTAAGGCCTTTTAGGATTTCCCCCACCCATATTAGCATCTCTATTGTTGTCCTTGTTCAGCTAATGATCAGGCAGTAAGGTTGGTGAGACTTTTTGAATAGAGCTTCTGACATTATTAGGAAGCAGTCTCACTGCAAACTCCCTGTTTCTTTGGCTCTTACAATATTTTTGCCCCCTCATCTTCAATGATCCCTGAACCGTCGGTGCAGGAGTTGTATTGCAGATGCATCAATTAGGACTGGGCTCTGGAACTCTACATTTTGATTGGTTGTGGTTTTCTGTAGTTTTCTCCATTTGTTGCATGAAGAAGTCTCCTTGCCGAGGGATGAAGACTACACTGATACATGGGTATAAGGATAAATACTGATAATATAGTTAGGGATTATGCTGGTTTAGTAAAGTGGCAATTGCAGGTTCTCCTCCAGGAAGTATCACTTCAACCTCCCTGGGTGGTTGGCTAGGTTTCTGGTACCAGGCATGATTTCCCTCTCCTCTTGTTGAGTGGGTCTGAAATCCAATTGCAGACCTGTTGGTTATCAGCCAGATATGCATACCACTACTGCACACTTAGGGCTATTGTGCCATGCTGGCTGTTGTTGTGATTCCTAGGCACCATAGCTTGATAGGACTGTTGACTATTTGCCCTCCTTTGCAAGCTTACATGGTACATTGTGTTTCTCAGGGAGGAGGAGTTCAGGTCAGTTCCAGCTCAAAGGCCTCTGGGCCCTGTGTCTGTAGTACATGGTGTCTTCAGCAATAGGACTTGCCTTCCATATTTGGGAAGCAATCAAGGGCAATAGCAATAGACTGTAATGGTTTTTCAAATTACTTGAGGCTTCTTTTGTGGCCTAACTCATGCTGTACCCTGGACAGTGCCCTGTGGGAACTTCAGAATATGTATTCTACTATTGTGGGTGGGAGGTTTCACAATTCAGTAGACTTCACTGATGTATAGTGTTCCTTCAGTTCTCTGTCTCTACATTTCCCATGGCATTTTTTTATTTAACTGTTTATGCTGCTGCTGGTACTTAAGTGATATAAGCTGGACAGAAGAACATAAATTATCCTATGATGATACATATGTAAAATATCTGCAATGGGTAAATTTATAAAGACACAATATAGTTTAAAAGTGGCAAGAGGCTTGAGAAGGGAACTGGGAACTATCAATGTTTACAGAGTCTCTGTCAGAAGTAATGAGATAGTTTTAGAAACAGCTAGTGGATACCGTTGTACAATGTTGAAAATAAAATCAGTGCTGTAGAGCTGTAATGTTAGGATGGCCAAGATGTTGGTTCATAAAATTAATGCTGTATGTTGTCACTCATCATTGAAAAATCAAAAAAGGTGGGTATTGTAAAACTAGAGAGAAAATCGGGGACACCAGAAGCTGGCAGTGCTAAGGAGCAGGTGGCATAGAGAAGGGATGATAATCAGATATAACATACAGTTAGATAGGAGAATCAGGGTTTTATGTTCTGTGGCACAGTAGAGAGATGGTAAAGGTGTATTGTATAGGATTACATTTTTCCCCAACAAAAGGAAATGCCAAGTGGTTCAAGCAATAGATATACAGTGTAATAAACCTGATTCTATCAATAGCACATTGTTTGCATATATCAAAGTAGCGCACTGCTCCTCACAGAGTTGTACAATTGCTACATGTCAATTTGAAATTTTAGAATAGTTAAAACAGCAAATTATTAATAACATGTGTCAAAATTAAAAAATGTAAGTAATGAAAATCAGTATTTTGCAACAGTGAAGACAAACAATTCATGTTTCTTTTTATCAGTCTAACAAAAAGATTCATAGACAAGCAAATTGCAAAAGACTGTGCATATTATCATTTCATTTCCTTGAATTTTAAACATAGGCAAATGTCATTTACACTAAGGATATAGGTATAGGCTCAAAACTATAAAAGAAAGGAAGGCAGTGATTACTGCAGAGACTAGGGCAGTGGCTGACTGCAAGAGTGAGGAGATAGATGTACGGGTGGGAGTCTTTGAGTTTGCTGGCACCTTTCCCTCTTGATGTGCCTGGGATGTGTTTGCTATACATACATTCTTCTAACGCTTACTGCTAAAAGTCTTGACATCATTGGAAGCCTATTAGAAGGGCAAAGTGTCAGACTTTATCAAAAACTTGAGTTCCAAGGATCCTCAGACGATTTCTGTGCATATTATAGTTTGTAAACCTGACATGCACGCTACATAATTTTCTTTTTGTCTGAAGGTGACATGCGCATTGGAGTTAAAATTATGTTATCTGTTTGTTTTAGTTTCTACTGGGCTATCTGTTTTCCTTGAGTGATAAACACATAGGCTAATGATAGTTCTAGGCATTCTATGCCTGTTTTAGCAACTCTGAAAGAAACAGCTTGTATTGTAACCTTATTACAAACAAGGAAATTGAGATGCTGAACAAAGTCAGCTCATATATACGAGATATGAGACACTTCATTAATTTCCAAAACCCTCACATAGAAGCCCTGAATGAGGATAAGGGGGGCATGGAATTATTGGGGCTCTGGGCAGCTGTGCTGGTCACAGAGGCTGTGACTACCACAGCCGTGATGACGCCCTTGAGTCTGCCACTCAAATGGGTCTTTGTAGGCCACACCTTTATCCTAACCTTTTTGCAGGCTCAACCCATACCCCTCTTTTGGCTGCGGGGCATGGGAGTAGCTGCTGCTCTTCTTGTTTCTGATTTACTGAGGGCTTGGCCTGCTACTCTCTCCTGCCCTTCCAAAGCAGGTGGGACACAAAGCCACACAAAGGGGTAAAAGCTCTAGTGTTGCCCCTTAAAGTTCCTAGCCTTGCTCCAGAGGCCTACCCAGGGAGAAATCTCCTGGAGAGTCCTTGTCTCTCAAAGGGACACTGAAGGCCCTGGTGACAGGCCAGAGAGCTCCCTGGTATGCCTCACCTAGCAAACAGTCCAGGCTCATTGCTTCCAGAACAACTGCTCTGCCGCTGCCTCATTTGCAGAACTTCCTGGGCTCCGTTACTCCTTAACTGACAGAGAATTTTGTGCTTAATTTCCCCTTGCTAACCCATAAATAGCTGCGATTTTCTGACATTCCCTTCCCCCAACATCGGTCTGCGCAAATTCAGTGTGAATCACTGCTCCTGTAAATAAACGTCATGAGCTTTTAACGACGTTTTGAATATCACCTCGGGTTTCCACTTAATGCCATTGGTTAACTGACAATATATAGTTGTATTTTTAAAACATAAACTTAATCGGTGGTGAAAGGTAATGAGAAAATATTGTTCTTGAGGACAAGTCTGAAGTGCAAAATGCTCCAGAAAATCAATACTGTACATGGTAACTTACTACAGGAAGCGGTGTTATTTTTTTTAGTGATTTATTATTCATTAGGGCTACAATGAAAGATGCATGATATTAGGACTTCAAGCTTTATAAATCCAGCTGTTTGTTTTCCATATTTGTGTATACTTATTAGTTTTAATTACACTAATAATTTCCCTGGGTTCTTAAATTTACATTAGCTCTTAAAATATAGAGAAAACATTCCTCATATAATTTAATCATTTGTGTAAATGGCAGACAAGGAAGTTATTGGTTCATATAGTAATTATTGCAGTCCATGTTTTGAGCTCATTTGTGCAATTGCTAAATTAATAATTATCATTTACGTAAGCAGATTAGGTCATCTGCACTCATTTACAATTATAATTCAGAAATGATTGGATGTTCTTCAAATTTCCCAATTTCTTTAATGCCCTTATTAAAATGGTACATTAAAGAATTTTCCAATTAAGTCTATTATCATAAGTAAATTTGGCTTACTACGTGTAATTACTCCCATGCTATTGCATATAAATTTTCAATTAATCCATCTCTTTTCTAAAATGCATGGCAAAACAAGTTGATTGTCATAATGTTGTTTGCAGCACTTGCTTAAAAGCCAGCTTTGCTAAAATTCCCACTGCCACGCCATTATGAGTAGCAATGTATGAAATTATTCTATAAAATAGGCAACATGCCAGGGATAACTCAACACTTTCCACTCTTTACTGTGATATATAGTGTGCAAGAAATGAACTTTTGACGTAACGGCAAAAAATTCGCAATTTTATATAATGCCAAAGACTACTTAAAATATTTAAAACCCACATATAGTTTTAAAATGTCAAAATTTTCATTGATAAATGCAATATAACACATACTTGTTGGATGGTTTTTGGTAAATACAGAAATGCAAGAGGAGCTGGGTGGTGGTGGTGCATGCCTTTAGTCCCAGCACTTGGGAGGCAGAGGCATGCGGATCTCTGTGAGTTCGAGACCAGCCTGGTCTACAAGAGCTAATTCCAGGACAGACTCCAAAGTCACAGAGAAACCCTGTCTCAAAAGAAAAAAAAAACAGAAAAAAAGAAATGCAAGAGGAAGGAAAGAGATCATATATAATTTCATCAACCGGAGATAATCTTTATTTGTATCCATTGATTAGCAATCTACCCATGTGTGCCTTCAATATGCAGTCATAAAATTGAGGTCATATTGTACTGAAGGCTCCAGTGGAAAAACATCACTTACTTTTTGTATTTGTTATTAAAGTTTCATACTTGGAAGAAATTCTCTGTAGGTGAAGGTACTTCATTTTCAACCTTTTACACTTACCAGCTGGGTGTTCTTGGGCTTCAGCCTCCTCACTAGGAAAATGGAGATACTGATGCTGTGACTACTTAATAGAATTACTGGGAGGACTAAATGGACCAGCTTCATCACAGGAAGCTCACAGAGCAGCTATGCAGGAAATGTTGTCTCTTCTCTATTATTTTGCTAGCTTTCTATTGGCTAGACAATTAGTTTGCTCCCAAGTCTATAAATTCTTCTTATAAATTATGGACACAGACTATAGAAAGATTTTACTGATTTGTTTACAAAAGCAAAAAAATGTAAAGAAATTAAATTTATGATTGTATAATTTACAACCATACATTACACTGCTTGAATTTCTTCAAGATACAATTTGATGAGTTTTTATAATTATTCACTAGTGTAACCACCACCAAAATGGACCATTCTGTGAGTTACTGAGTTTGCATCTTCTATAATAGAAGTCTACAAAGATGTTCCTCAGTTTACCATGGCATTTCCAGACGATGGCATTGTAAGTTGAAAATGCCACAACCAACAATGCATTTGATAGGCTTTACTCAACATCCTAGTTCAGCCACCCAGTTCACTATAGCATATTAGTTTTTTTTTTTCTTTTTCTGTCTCTGCAATATGACTGTCTGGGAGATGCCAGTATCTGCCACTGTCCAGCATTAAGAGAAAGAATCATATCATATCACATGGTATTTTGGGGCCACATCAGTATCTAATCTTCCAAATGTGAATGCATATAATTTGCACACGATATATATAATATATATATATATATATATATATATATATGTGTGTGTGTGTGTGTGTGTGTGTGTGTGTGTGTGTGTGTACATATATATTCTATTGAGTCCAATTAGTGTTGTCTATATGTACATGGTGTAGAGTGTAGAGCCTGGACAACCTTTTAGGGAGCTCATCCCTGAAGAAAAATAATTCTATTTCCCTCAGAAGCCATCAACCTGAGCAATGTTCCCTTTTTATTTTTATATGTGTGCTTGCGTCTGTGTGTGGTATGTGCATGTGAACACAGGTGTTTACTGAGGCCAGAAGAAGTTGTCAGATCTCCTGGAGCGGGCCAGTGTAGGTGCTGGAAACTGACCCTCTGCAAGAGCAGTACTATCCTTCACTGCTGAGCTGTCTCTCCAGCTCCATTAGGCAGTCTTATAATTTGAACCATTCTAGCAGTTGTGTAGAAGTATCTTGGTGTAGTTTTAATTTGTCTTTCTGTGGTGAAGAAGATGATATTGAGAAATTCTCATGTCATTACTGGCAATTCCCATACTTTCAGCATTGAGTTTCTATTCATGCTTTTGACCATTTGGTGGTGGAAGAGTGTTTGCTTTCTTCTTACTGAATGGTGAGGCTTCTTTATACATTCTTTTCAATTAAAAAACTGTTATCAGTGGATGATGGGGAGTAAGTATATGCACACCACGGCACACGTGTGGAGGTCAGAGGATAACGTTGCAGAGCCGGTTCTCTGTTTTGAACTTTTTGTGACTTTGTGGTGATGAAACTCAGGTGACAAGGCTCGCACAGCCCATGCTTCACGTGCTGAACTATCTTGCAGGCTCTTCTTTACTTATTCTTGTTCTATGTCTCATATCAGACTTCTAGCACATTTCTGATAGTTTCCTCTAGCCAGTGGCTTCGCTTTGTTCTAATTATGAATACATGTATCTGGGTATGTGCAACTGGAGTGGCAGGTGATTGGTTGTTGGCCTTTAGATGAGGGCACAAGGAACCAAGCTCGGGGTCCTGAGGAAGAGTACCAAGTACTCCCAACTGTTGAGCCATCTCTGTAGCTCTCTTTTCATTTTCAAATGATTGTTTTTTTCAAACGATTGTTATAAAATTATACTCTAACAAATTTTCTTTTTAAATTTTAAATAGGTTTTTTCTCTTTTCTTTTTTTGATTTCATTTTGCATTCCAATCCCAGTTCTCCCTCCCACCCTCTACCCACTATCCTCACCTCCTCCCACCCTCCCTCACCTGCCCTCTTAGCCCACCCCAGTCCACTTCTCCTCATGGGTTAGGGCTCCCATGAGGAGTCAACATAGTCTGACACAATAGGGTGGGGCAGGGCTCAGCCCCTCTCCCATGCACTAAGGCTGAGCATGGCATCCCACCATAGGGAATGGGCTCCAACAAGCTAGCTCATGTACCAGGTTTGTATTGTGGTCCTACTACCAGGGACCTCTCTGATAGTCCAAGCCTCACATCTGTCTCCCCCATGTGGAGGGCCTCATTCAGTTCCCTGGAGTCTCCACAGTTGTATGTCTAGAGTCCAGGACTTTCCATTAGCTTGGTTCAGCTGTCCTGATCTCCCTTGCTCATATTAAAATAGAGTTTTTCATACAATATATTCTGATTACGATTTCCCATCCTACAACTCCTCCAATATCCTCTCTATCTCTCCTCAAATTTTATTTTATATTTACTAATTTTGTTTAAGTCAAAGTGGCAGGTTCTCACATTGTAGTCAAGGCTAGCCTGTAACTCATTATGTAGCTCAATATGGCCTCAAACTCATGGTAATCTTCTCACCTCAGCCTCTTAAATTCTGGGATTAATACACAGCTCAAGGCCACATACTTCAATCTCTTCTTCTGGAGGTATTATAGTTTTAGATATTATGTTAGAGACATGATCTATTATATATGGTTTGAGATATGCATTGATGTTGATTCTTTCTTTGTATGGATATCTAATAGTTCTAAAATTATTTATTCCTCCTAGACTTATCATGGAAGAAACACCCATGAAGTCTCAACATGGCTGTCTAAACAAGTCCTGAAGAAGGACAATACTAATGGACATGCTAACACAGAAGGGGAAATCCCATAGGGTCTCAATTCTAGATAAAGGACATAGGCAACTAAAAAAAGCTGAGAGCAGGAGAAATATTTTTCCCAAGGAAGAGCCTCACCACCACCCTCCCAATTGGTTGTTCAATACTGTCTTAGGGTTTCCATTTCTGTGAAGAGACACCATGCTAATGGTAACTCTTACAAAGGAAAACATGTAATTATGGCTGGCTTATAGTTCAAAGGTTCAGTCCATTACCATCATGGTGAGACATGGCAGCATGCAGGGTGACATGGTGCTGGAGAGGTAACTGGGAGTTTTATATCTTAAGCAGGCAACAGGAAGTGTTCTAAGACACTCGATGGTATCTTGAGCAAATATGAGACCTCAAAGCCCACCTCCACAGTGACACACTTCTAACAAGACATGCCTATTCCAACAAGGCCACACCTCCTAATAGCACCACTCCTTTTAGGGTCCATTTTCTTTTTTCCCCCTTTTTAATTTAAATTAGAAACCAGATTGTTTTACATGACAATCCCAGTTCCCTCTTCCCTCACCTCCTCCCCTGCCCCCCACTAACAGCTTACCTATCCCATACCCTTTCTGCTTCCCAGGGAGGGTAAGGCCTTCCATGGGGGGATCTTCAGAGTCTGTCATATCCTTTGGGATAGGGCCTAGGCCCTCTCTTGTGTGTCTAGGCTGAGGGAGCATCCCTCTGTGTGGAATGGGATCCCAAAGTCCATTCTCATGCTAGGGATAAGTACTGATCCACTACAAGAGGACCCATAGATTTCCCAGGCCTCCTCACTGACACCCACGTTCATGGAGTCTGGTTCAGTTCCATGCTGGTTTCCCAGTGCTCAGTCTGTGGACCAGGAGCTCCCCCTTGTTCAGGTCAGCTGTTTCTGTGGGTTTCACCAGTCTGGTTTTGATCCCTTTGCTCATCACTCCTCCCTCTCTGCAACTGGATTCCAGTTCAGTTCAGTGTTTAGCTGTGGGTGTCTGCTTCTGCTTCATCAGCTGCTGGATGAAGGCTCTAGGATGACATATAAGGCAGTCATCAATCTCATTATCAAGGGAGGGCATTTAAGGTAGCCTTTCTACTGTTGCTTAGATTGTTAGTTGGTGTCATCCTTGTAGATCTCTGGGCATATCCCTAGTGCCAGATTTCTCTTTAAACCTATCATGGCCCCCTCTATTATGGTATCTCTTTTCTTGCTCTCCTCTATTCTTCCCCCGACTCAACCTTCCTGCTCCCTCATGTCCTCCTCACCCCTCCTCTTCTCTCATTCTCATTCTCCTAGCTCCCTCTCCCCTCCTCCCATGCTCCCAATTTGCTCAGATATTATCACTTTCCCCTTCTCCAGGGGACCCATTTTCTTTTAATCCACCATAAATACCTCCTTAAAATCATATACACACAAGTAACATTATATAGACTTAGCATAGTGTATTATTATTAATTATTCAACAACAATTAAAGATAAATAGGTTAGAGGTCATGGTTTCAAGAGACAGCAAGAGGGAGGTACATGGGAAGGGTTGGAGGGAGGAAAGGGGAAATAATGTAATTATATTCAAATTTAATTTTTGTAAATTACATTTTTTACCCTACATAAATTTTTAAGACAGTTTTGTTGAAAATCAGTAAACTGTGTATGTGGGTTTATTTCTCCACTCATCTGCTACATTCACCTATATGGCTAGTCTTTCTTAAAGCTCAGAGCTTTGTATACTGTAGGGAGGTGTTCTACCACTGAACTAAAACTCTATTTGCCAAACATTGACTAAAGTATCCTTACAGTAAATTTCGAAATGAGATAATTTAAATCTTTTAGCTATATTCTGTTTTGCTTGCCATCATACTTCAAGGTCCAATGGCTCTAAACTTTCCATATCCTTATTCAGATTCCAAATACTCTCCAAATCCTGTTTTCTCTCTTATAGCCAAAAAATCTATTTAGCTTTATTGCCACTATTCTCTCTCAAAGTACCTTTGCCTCTTCTAATACATCCACTGATTATTTTTCCTGACAGGAGCTCATAATGGCCCTGTCAAGAAATAATTTGTTCTCTAAATTATTATTATTATTATTATTATTATTATTATTATTATTATTAATGTGTGTATGTGTTTCTGCATGCATACATGTCATTGATCATATGTGGAGGTCAGAGAACAACCTTCTTTAAGAGTTGGTTCTTATCTTCCACTGTGAATTCTGGGGGTCAAAATCAGCTCCTCAGGCTTGAATAAAAAAGTACTTTTATCTTCTGAGCCACCCCACTGGCTTTAATTTCTTCTTTTACTTTTATATGTGTGCAGTTGTGTCTATGTGTGCACATGCTATGTGTGAGTGCAGTGTTAGAGGAGACTGTAAGACTGCTTGAGATCACTTGGAGCAAGAGTTACAGGCAATTGGGTGGTGGGAATACAACGTGGGTCCTGGACAAGAGCAACAAGTGCTCTTAAGTGCTGATATTTCCTGTCCCTAATCTCTTCTTCTTTTTAAAATTTATTTATTTATGTATTTATTTATTTATTATGTATGCAGTGTTCTACCTTCATGTTTTGCCTGTACACCAGAAGAGAGCACCAGATCTCATTATGGACGGTTGATGAGCCATCATGTGGTTGCTGGGAATTGAACTCATCACCTCTGGAAGAGCTGCTAGTGCTCTTAACCTCTGCGCCATCTCTCCAGCTCTAATCTGTTCTTCTTAATTCAGGATTTGATTTACATAGAGCATGGGGATATTTAAATCATCCACTGGCTAATGTCACTATCCATGCCATAAAATAGTTAAAGGCATTAATAACGACATCCTATTATACTCAGAGTAAAAACCAACCCCCCATGCTCTGCAAAGACCTAAAAGATGACTATCCTGTTGATCTATCCTTATTCTGAGCCACTCTGCCCACAGCTCTTTACACAGAAGACACATAGCTCCTCCATTATTATAATGTTTCCAAGATCTTTCCCACCTGCAGATCCATTAGCCTGATGTCCACTTCCAACCCCACCTCTAAATCTTTGTCTGCTCACATCCCACTGAGGCAGAAAAGCTCTGTGGTTCCTAGCTCAGTTACCCACTACAGTTAGGTGCTTTCATAAAATCCTACTCTTTTCATTCAAGCAATTAGCAGAGTTTATAACCATGCCTTTTTGTGACATGAAAAATTTCTTTTTTACTTAATGGACCATAAGATCGGGAAAATAGAGACTGTCTCTTCTATCTCAGAATCCTTAATGGCACAGATACTGACACATAGTAGACACTTAAAACAAAACCTTATTGAATGGTAGATTTTCAGTTGTAACAGAAAGTTTCTCATTTGTCTATCCCCTTAATGAAAGCGGAATCCTACTTAGCTTAAGCCATAAGATCCCCAAGCTCTCTGTGTGCCAGAGACTAATCTTATTAACTTGTTTTGACTGCAGGAGTAGCTAACACCTGCTCCTGGCTTTATTAGGTGAGATTATACCAGTGCCTTGTATTAATTTCCTATAGTGTTCTTGAGAATTTCCACTGGAAATAGCTTTATGTTTTCTGCTAATGTACTTACTGGCTTATCCTCACTGTGCTCCATTCTCCAAGCTCTACCACCCACAACCCTATGTTATCCTCACAACTATGTCTGTACTTACTGTAGTCAAGGCAAACCATGAATTTAACATGGGAAGCCTTCTGGAAGACACTGTTTTAGAGTCAACCATTGGCCTCTGCTGTATGATGTAGGCATCTCAAAAGAGATCTATGGGAAGATTATCTACTCAAAAATCTTCTAAGTCCCCATATCAAGGGAATTATGACTGTGGGCCTTGAGTCCATTCACAATTATGCTCAGAGAATGTAATTCTCTTGGTTTATTACAGTCGCTGTGTTCAGATCCAAGCCCTTCTCACTTGCCTTGACCAAGTAAGTTTGCTTCTCTTTGCCTAGTCATATTAATTTCATTTGAGGATGCAGCTTACCATAATAGCTACGACCTTGAACTCCAAAGCCAAGCTGATAGGACTTGAACCATTCAGCAACTATTAGCTATGTGACCTTGGGTAAGCTACTTAACCTGACTGTGTAGCAGTTTCCTCAAACATAAAATTAGCATACTAATATTACCTCCTTTATATGATGAATAAAGGTTGGAGTGTGCACCAAAAGATGAACTGTAATCCGTGATAGTAAAGTCTCTTTATTCAAGAAAGCACCAGGGCAAAACGCAGGCCAGAGTGAGGTTACAGGAACCCAGCAAGCACGGCCAGAAAGAGAGGGCTAGGGTCTCCACGTGCAGCCCTTAAGAAGCTCCCTTATGTCACCCCGGCTTTCCTTCACCACGCCCTTATGGGCGAGTCCCGGGTCCACCTGGTACCTGTCCCAGGACTATTGGGCGGGGCTAGTGTGTCTCCCTACATTTATAGTTAGAAAAGAACACATATTCACATTGCTTGCAGTAAGGCTGGGCATATGAAACCTATGCTAGTAATTTATATCTGTTTATTTTCATTTTAAGTAAAGCTTTTACTTAAAAAGTGGAGCATGCAAGAATTTGTCTTACCTTTCTTACACTAAGTATTATTATTATTATTATTATTATCATCATCATTATCATTATTTTATTTTGTTTTTTTTGAGACAGGATTTCTCTGTGTAGCTTTGTAGACCAGGTTGGTCTCAAACTCACAGAGAACCGCCTGCCTTTGCTTCCCACATGTGTGCTGGCCACCCAGGTCTACACAAGATGGATCCAGTCCTAAAGAGAAACATTTCACATAAAGATGATCTCAGAAATTGGGATCACATGCCTTTAATCCCAGCACTGGAAGGGTGTAAACAATAGGAGCAGGATCTTCAGTATCAGGCACTCATTCTCCAGCCTCATTGAGGATAGGAAGACATTGAAGTCTCAGGATTCTCCAGCCACGCTGAGGAGAGGCAAGAGTCTGAAGCTTAGTGAGAGTTCGTGGAGACAGGCAGCCCATTCATCCTGAGGTAGAGGTAAGAACTAGTGGCCAGCTGCTTTGCTTTTCTGATCTTCAGCTTGAAGATTGAACCCCAATATCAGTCTTTGGGTCTTTCATTAATTCATATTACACATGTATTTTAAGAAATAAAAAGTAATGCAAACCATGTCATATCCAATTTGTCATCATTCCTTAAACTACTATCAATTCTAAAATTCTTTTCTTCTGGAGATGGATTCTGGGGCCTTCTCCATGCTGAGCATAAACCCTGCTGCTGTGCCACACACTAAGCCCTGACATAACTTTATGAAATGGCCTAGAAATGTAAAATAACCAAGGGCTACTTTCATTTTTACTTACCTTTTGATTTATAAATTCTTTCATTTTCTTTTATTAAAAGTGAAGCAAGTTCTGGAAAGCCTGTCTGCTTTTAATTTTCACTGCTTTAGTAATAAAGAAGGAGCTTTAATGTGGCAAACAAAACAGTTTGACAGTTGAAAACATTTTGCAGTAAAACTTTCTGTAGCTCAAACCTGAGAAGCCACTCAAGATAGTTTAGCATGTAAATTCGTATACTTGAGTTTAGTGAGGGAAGATGTGTCTGAGAGATTAGCCGTTGAGAGTATGAGATAAGGAAGGGTGGTAAAGTACAAAGAAAAGATTAGTGAACTTAATCATCCTTAAAGAACAACGTTCCACATCTTACTCACAAATTTTCCAAACTGCATGATGCCACTTGAAACGGCATGTAGAACAGGAATTGGTTTCACCAGAGAGGAGTCTCTAACTGAAGAGAAAGGTGTATGGGGGCAGATAGTAAAATAGCAAGTGTTGTAATTTTTAAAAGTGGCACATGAGAGAAAGACAGAGTTTAAGTGGAGAGTTTTTTTTTTTTAATTTGGGGAAAAGTTAATGGGAAAAGCAGGGAGGGGAGAAGGGAGAGTGGTCTCTGGAGACAAGAGTGGCAGAAGAGGAGAGGCAGAGGGAGGGAGGAGAGAGAAGGAAAGACAGAGAGACCAGAGACAGAGAGACAGGGAGACAGGGAGGGAGGGAGGGAGGGAGGGAGAGGGAGGGGAGGGAGGGAG
Organism: Cricetulus griseus; assembly: GCF_003668045.3. NCBI lineage: Eukaryota > Metazoa > Chordata > Mammalia > Rodentia > Cricetidae > Cricetulus > Cricetulus griseus. Next base: position 14,578,849 of record NC_048604.1, read on the forward strand.
AGGAGAGGGAGAGAGGGGGAGGGAGAGGGAGAGGGAGAGGAAGAGGGAGAGGAAGAGGGAGAGGGAGAGAGAGAGGAAGATTGGAGGTGGGCAGGGCCCCTTTAAAAGGGAACTTAGTGAATGTGCACAGGTGGTGCTCTTAGTGGCTGCAGCTGAGGGAGTATCCTGTCAGAACCCCAAGGACAGACCAGTACAGATGCCTGAATACTAACACAAGTATACCTGTATTAAAACACCTTATTAGAAAAGGGCATGGCACACAGTAGGCGCACAATAAATACTTGCTGAATTGATTGCATGAATTACACTGAAATTTACTATGAGAAGAACATACTGAGCTGTTTTTTTGATTGCCTACGAGGAAAGGGATTTTGCTAAGCAGCCATTCGTCCTTAATACAAAGATATGTTTCCCACATTGAGTATCTAAGCTGGCTCTGGACCTAAAGTAAATATCTGTGTGTATCTACAGAATTTGGATACACAGGAATACATTTTGCAGAAAACTTGGGATCTTAGGCTACGAGCCAGCTAGCTTCAGTAAGGTGGTTTGGTAAGGTGATTTAAAAGCTAGCTACTGATAAAACTCCAGGGAGATTTCTCTGACTTTGGAGATGTGTGTTTACTTTTCCAGGCAAAAGAAGCTAGGAACCTTACAGATGCTTCAAGGTTGTGGAAGTTGAAGACTTATTTGGTCCTTAGAAAGATTCATTATATTTTTAGGCTAGAGTAAGAACCCAGGGTCTGTTTACCTGTCTTTCTTTGGAGAGGAAAAGAGGAAATGGCTGCCTCTTTCTCTTATATATGGAGAAAACCCCACTTTTCTCTGTTCCTTACCTGCCATACAGTATGCATAAGACATCTGACCCGCTTTCATGGTGTCACCCCACGGGTGAGAATCAAGGTGAGCTGAACAGAGGCCATTATTTGCTTTATAACTGAATAACAATAATCTCTTCTTGATCCAGAACACCTCGAGTGCATTCAGAATAGAGTTAATGAAGATGAATATTAAAAAGCCAACACAAATGAATTTTTTCCAAGAACGGTTGTCACAGATGTATTTTCATTCAACTAAGAGTACGTGCTGTGCAAAGCACGTACAGGATTCTCAAGTATAATACTTGAAAATAATAACATGACAGACTCACAAAAAAGAAAAGAAAAACAAAAAAGAAAAAAAACAAATCTCTATTAGTCTGAGTTCTCCTCAAGGGTGGCTAGCCATCTGATTAATAGAGCCTGTATGGGGGCATGATAGAAATTGAAGCTCATATAAAAGATATCTCTCCAAAGAGATAAGGGTTTTATTTTGGAAATGCGAAGAGTGCTAAAATCTTGAAGGCTTTTTATTTTGTGTTTATTAAGATGATTCCATTTGTTGGTAACTTACAAAGGAGCTATCATAGCGATCGGCAGATAGGCCATGCCGGAAGGCACTACTACAAATGTGATTTCATTTCCTGCCCATACACATTTGAAATGGCTTAGAAAACTTACACAATATTTTTCAATTTGTGATAAATGGAAAAAAAACCCTTCACTGTTAGGTTTTTGTGTTCCATTTGGATCAAAATGATAAGAGACACAGAGGTCAGGAAATGTAGTTCTGGAAAGTCACCTGACATTTTGGCAGCAGAAAATAGCTGACCTACATTTTCGTTTTGTTTTGCTTTGCTGGTTCCAACTGAGACACAAGAATTGTATAGAGAAAGCCAAGGCTAAGCACAGAATCACAGAATGTCAGAGGCCAGCTTCCTGCCTCTAGCCTATACATGCTCAGGTCTCTGGGCATGATCTGTAATGATATGGCCCAACACTATGCTTCCTACCTCATCTCTTCTCTTGATTTCTGGCCATAGGAGAATTTACATTACTTCTGTAGTGGCAAATGGGCAGTATGATATATTTATGCATTTAATCATACTGGCCTCTCACTTAGAAGTCTTATGGTCTTGGGCCCTCACTTCACTTCTTTGACAAAAGGTAATCAATCCATCCTTTTGAATTGTGCTTTGTCATGACTTTCTACTCCATCATCTCCTTTAGATTATACTTCTCCACAATATCTCTATGACTTTGTCTGTCTGCTTCTACATATCTCATTCTTTTTATTTGTTGTTGTTTTTTTCTTCCCTAGGCAGGGTTTCTCTGTGTAACAGCCCTGGCTGTCCTGGAACTCACTCTATAGACCAGGCTGGCCTGGAACTCACAGAGGTACACCTGCCTCTGCCTCCAGCATGCTAGGATTAAAGGCTTGTGTAAGTCATTCTTTACTGGAGTTATCTGTGTTTATCTTTCTAACCTATATTTTGAGCTCTTATATTCCTTTACTTAGCGCAATACCTGGGATATAGTAGCCAGCCATTCAACACATTCTTGTTGAATAAATTAATGGATGACTAGGATTATACCACCCACCAGTGGATGGAAACATTAACAGCATAGCATCCATCCCTGTCAGAGGCATAGCCAGCTCTAACATCGCAAGGAAATAGTTTCTGCTTCCTGAGTCAATGAATTCTACTACTGGGTAGTTTTTATTTCTCTAAAGTTTATTTGTTCTGTTGATCTTTAATGTGCTTTCTTATAATGGCCACCTATTTGTTTTCAGTCTCTCTCCTGCAGTGATGAAAAACAATTGCATGCCTCTCTCCCATTTCCTATCTTGTAAAGAGTCAATATTTTAGAGCTTAGTTTTCTTCTTCAGTGGTCAAATATACAGTTCCTTGAACATTTTTAATTTTGTTACACAATTGCAACATCTCTCCTCATGCTGGTTACCTTCTTGGTACATTTCCATCCTTCCATTCCTGAATGTAATGTCTATATTTTAACGCGATGTTCTAGACATGTTCTGACCCCTGTCCAGTAAGGGTTACCACTTTACAGCTTTCATCTTGGGACACCAGTGCCAATGATGCCATCCCAGATCATCTTCTCCCATTACTCCTACCACTAATTCCCATTTCTGCAGTGCACTAATATTCTTGAAAGGAGTTTGAATTTTTTCTCTCATATTGAGAGGGTGTTCTGCCTATTATAAGCTCGGCATGGTGAGTACGGATGTATAGGTTGGTGAGCAAAAAAAAAAATGTACCTCAAAAGAAACAATAAACAAACCAATGCTGTAAGATCAGGACAGCATTACTTTAATGCACAAATTGGATCTTCTAGGCAGGCTGGCAATTACCTCCTGTACTGTCACCAGTTTGGTACACATAATAGAAAATGGAGATGGGGATAACAAGGCAAAGCTTTTAGCAATGTTGTTACATGAACATTCGGTCTAAAGACACAGTCTCACCTCACACCTCCACATACTGACATGCAAAATGACTGCTGCAGTCAATTTTGCCAGAGTGTGCTGGTAAATGACGCAAGCCTGCTATAGAGTTCTGACAACAGCCAAGAAACAGGTATATGAAAATTGGATCTTTCTGTCCTAGGGAGCATTGACAGGAGCAGAAGACTCTTTGTCAACAGATGGGATGGTAATTATCTCATGGTTTGCTCCCTCAGGAGTCTCTGATGAAATAACACCCACCTAAGTGGGCAGAGGGAAATCTCCTGGCAGCAGCCTGAGATTCCTATCTTTCCATGGCAAGCACCTACACAGTTTGACAGAGCCACTTGTGCTCTCATTCTGTTGACAAGAAAAGGATATTAAAATTTTTGTGCAGAGGAAGATTGAGATTGCTGTTTTCTATGATTAGAAAGTACATCTAATTGTTCACCAGGATGAAACTACTAATCACAACTCTCTATACACTGATTATTAAAGGTCTGTATGGGAAAGCTACTTTGTATAAGGGATACTCATACAGGCTTAGCATTTTAAGGAATCCTCCTGGGTGTGTGCTAAGGAGTTTTGACAATTTGGGCTTTAATAAGTTCCGCAGACTTGCCTGTGTGTGCTAATCTTCTCTTTTCTTGTGGGCATGTGTGTGTGAATGCCTCCCAAATCGCATGTTGTTCCCTGAATCCTGATAAGGCCGAGCTGTACTTCAAAGTGAATTTCTATATTCTTACATTTAGGGACATAACAGAAAAGTCATTGGATTCCCAACAAATGCAGCAAATCCTTTAGCATTTTCTTTCATATGGGCCAAAGCACAAGCTAATGGGAGAATCAGTGATCTCTGTATTCTGGCATTTTTTTCCATAGACATAAAGCATCCGGCATTCACTTCTTTATTCTTTGAGTAACAGCATTTTCTGAAACAATCCTACAACATGAAAGGAATTACATCATCCGTGCTTTCTTGTTGATCAGTTTGGTTCAGTTGTTTAATACTCTTTGTTAGCTCATAAATGTTATAGTAAGTGATAAAAACAATTTAAATGATATATATTTTCTGATGGTAGCTACTCATAAAAACATTGAAGTACTGAGGTAAAATACTAAGAATTATTTTAGTTCTCGATTACAGTATGGCAGTTCCACCACTGTACTACCCATTCATCCATGCTCCTTTATTTATTATTATTAAACCTCATGCAAACATAATGGGACAGATACTGCTGCAGTTTTCATTTTTTAGGTTATAAACCGAGGGCCAAGGAAGTGAACTGGTTTTCTCAAATTTACTCAGGTGCTAAGTGGAAGAGGTACTTCTTAAGTTCTGTCCTGTGTCCCTCATTCTCGACAGGGGAAAAACTGAGGGCCAGAGAAAAGAAGTTACTTTTTTTAAAATGCCTTGCTCCTGTTAATGGTGAGTCAAGGCTACAGTCTCAGCTTTGACTTCTAATTCAATGTTCCTTTTACAACTTCCAGCATCTAAGCTCTTCAGGGAAATGGACTATGTTCTGGACAACTAAATAAATGTTCCCTCTTCATCAAGACCTAGAAGCAAGAGGCGAGCAGGAAGTCGTCCTGGTTTTGTCTTGCAAAGCTTATTCATTAAACAGAAAATGAAGAAAGAAAATTGTCCATCCTTTAAAACAGCCCTTTCTGGATGTGCTGCTACATAATGGCATACTCAGGCAAATGGACATGGATCGATAGGGAGGCACAGAACAGTCTTCTCCGCACCAAAATGGTTCAATAGATTTGAGCTGGCTGGCTGCTTCAGGCACTAGTTGCATGGTACATCCATTACCGGGGAAAAGCTAAGCAGTTTGGAAATACTTCTCAATAATAAAGGAAGCTATCTTTCAAAAGCAAGAAAATACGTTTTGGTTGCTGTCCTTGGACATGGTTGATATGTGGATAAGGGGCAAGGGGTGGCACTCTTTGGAATAGGTATCATTGCCTCCTTCCTCTGTGTCTGAAGGCAGCAGATCAGTTGCTGGCCTGGTCCAAGATAGGTGCAAGTCACAGGTGAAAGTCATTGAGTTTGGTTGCAGCTTCAATAACCCTTGGTTACAAACTGTCTCAGAATGCCCTCCTATGTGTCCCCTGGACCCTGCTTTGCAGTCTCCTGGTGTGCCAAGCGTAGCATATGGTAGGTACTGCATAATTGCAAGCTCAACCAGTGACTGATGGGTCAATTTGGCTCAGATCACCAAGGGCTCAAAGCAGTGAACCTTGCCTTTTGGAAGGACTTAGGAAGCATAAAAGAGGATATAAAAGAGTGATTTATGATGCTTTTGGGAATGGGGCAAAATGTCTGTAAGGATTTGGTACTTGCTGTTGCTAGTATTCCTCTTCACACAGGGCACTTACTACTCCATGTAGACCCGTAGAGAGTATGCTGGCCTTCGCTCCAGACATGAAATCTGGATGTCTTTGCTGACACATGTGAGATGATCACTTGCCCTATGCCATGACAAGGCCTGTGGTTTGCCAGTTCACAATAGCACAGATTAACACACACACACACACACACACACACACACACACACACACACACACACACACACACCCCACACACACACCCCCTCTGAAGAGGCAGCTTAGTACAAGAAAGAAGCCATTTCCAACCATGGCCAGTCTGTTAGCACTGAAGGACAGAGAAATGTGAAGGAAGCACAGAAGGAAACTGCTACTGAGCTTTTTGGTGTTGCCCAGTCTTCACCTACAGGTCCCCTTGGCTTGGTCTTTTATAAAGGCTTTTTCCCGATAATTGATGTAGAAAGTAGAAAAGGAAGCAGTTGATCAGGGCAGAAGAGATAGAGTCAATCAAATCAGAAACACTACCTGCCACTGCCCATTTCTCAGAGAAGAAAATGTCACTGATGAAAACTTTTGACTGATTAATGATTGCATTGCCCCCAAAGAGTTCACAGGTGAAATACCTTGAATTTGACAGTGTGGGAGCACAAAAAAATATTCCTAAAGGAAAGAATGATAACAAAAAATCCAAAGCTTGTAGCAAGCATGCACTTATGTAGCTTGCATGACATGCCCCTCCCAACCTCTTCCAGCATTAACTGAGCAAGGCATGCTTTGAAGGTCTACCATTCAAACATGGTATCGGCACTGAGGGAATCCAGGGGATCTGAGGCTGCCCTAGGGACCAAAGGAGTGCTTCTACCATGGAGTAAGCAGACAGAAAGGGAGGAAGAGAGAGGGAAGGAGGGAAGGAGGTAGGGAGGGAGGGGAGGGAGAGTTATCAATTCTGACTCTGGTACTTTCTGTTGTCTGCTCTTCAGCAGGTCAGCTGCCCTGTCTGGGTCCCAGTTTCTTCATCTTTAGAGGAAAGGCCTTGAGATAGATGCTTTCAGCCGTCCTTCGGTGTGTCATCAGTTTATGAGTCATCACCACTTGTAATCTTCTTTGACGATGGTACAAGGAAAGCAAATAAAAATAGTTTCATTTGTATCAAGATAACCAATTTCCAGAGAGCTGGCTATGAACCAGGACTATCATAAATTTCTATGAGAAAAGCAGAAGCTGTTTGTTTGGCTTTAGAACTGCAAAAACATGGGCTAATCAAAATGTCATTTCCTCTCAGTAATTACAGCCCCAGCAAGAAATTCAAATGCAGCCAACATTTCTTGGCATTAATGCGTGTGAGACGAAGTAGTGGGAAGAGCTAGGTTACAGTTTGGAGTCTAGAATGCAAATGATGCCTCAACCTCTGATTAGCTATATGGCTTTGGGGAAGGTGTTTTTTCTCTCCACACTTCCTACCCCCCACACTGTTACTCCCCCCCTGTTTTAATGTACATTCTCACTGTGTAGCCCAGTCTGGTCACAAAGTTTCCTGCCTCAGCTTCCCTAGTACGGGGGCTGCAGTCATGTGTTACCACACCCAGCTTGGGTTCATTTCTTTACATGTGAACTACTGTTTGTTTCTTCTTTTTGTTTTGCTTTTTTGGTCAAAATTAATATATGTAATTAATTTATCTCAAATCTCCAGAAAGTAGCAGATGATCAAGAAATTATTTCCTTTCCCCTTTGTGCCCACCCTGCCAAAGTAATACTCAGAAAAATTCAGTCTCTTTTCTTTAGAAACGTACAATCTAGTGAATACAAAATTAGGCAACTGTGTTTGTGTTACCCATCAGGTAAAGACCCAAAGTACTGCAAAATAGACATGTATAGTCATAGAAATTTCTTATAGGAAGACCACATTACATTTGCATCTTTGTATCTTAGAACACACACACACACACACACACACACACACACACACACACACACACACACACACGGACATGGACAGAGAAAGGCCAGAAGAAGCATAGCAGAGTCAGAAGGAAACTGCCACTGAGCCTTTTGCATCTCCCAATCTTCACCTACATGTCCCTTTGCTATTTCATAAAGCTATTTCCTGAGAGTTCATGTCGAAACTAGAAAAGGAAGCAGTTGATCAGGGCAGAAGAGATAGAGTCAATCAAACCTGAAGCACTGCATGCTACTGCATATTATACACAGAGTTTTGTTCTGAATATAGAGACAAGGAAATAAGCCCAGTGGAGAGAAGCGACTTACTTGAAGTCATACAGTTTATGATTCAGACAAGATCTTAGACTGAGGTTTGCAGGTTCTGGTTTTCAAAGCAAACAGGCTGAGTCTGAATGGATAAAGAGGATTCAGTTAGGAAGGAACAGTATGAGGCAGGAGGTATGGCAGGAAGAGACACTTCTCTGGACAGATCAGACATCAGAGAATTAAAGAGGTCTACAAAGTAAAGTCTAGAACTAGATTGATAACAGGTTGTTTATTAAGAAATTGTACTCATGCAAGGGAGCCAGTGACCAGGTTTCCACTGGAGCAGGAGTGACCCACAAGATGCCTCCTAGTCCATTCAGCCAGGCAGAAGAGAGAAAAGAGAGGCCCATGTGCATGCCTCCCAACTACTTAAACCCTTGTTATGTCACTCAGGGCACCTGTGGCCAGGCCCAAACAGGCGTGCTCAGCAGTACCTCTAAACATGATTTCTCCCTACAGAGAATAACTGTTTTTTCTGTGTCTTCTACTCAGCTGGATACACAGGCTTTTTGCTGTGGGGTAAAGTGTTATTCTTGATCCCCCAAAACGGCTAGGTTAGCCCACCTTTCCTTTCTAAAGGATTTACCCTTATGATCCTTCCGTTTCCCACTTTCCATCATGACTTTGCTTCTATCCACAGGTTTCCATTTGTCACTCAGTTCTTTTTATAACTTTTATTATTTTCTCACATATTACATTCCAAGCGAAGTTTCCCTTCCCTTCACTCCTCCCAGTCTCTTCCATCCCCTCTCCTCTGCCCCAGATCAACTCCTCCCCCTTTGTTTTCCTTTAAAAAAAAAGAGCAAGCCTTCCAGGGATATCCATCAAATACGACCCAACAAGACACAATAAGAAACTTCATTGAAGGTGTTTATCAGTTGTAAGGGTTCCCTGGTAGAGTTTTGGTGGTAACTTATGTATACTATCATATCATCTGCAAATAGAGAAAGTTTGAATTCTTCCTTTCCAATTTGTATCTCCTTTTGTTGTCTTATTACTCTAGCTAGAACTTCAAGTTCTTCTACATCAAATAGATGATCATGTATTTTTTCCTTTCTGTTTGTTTATATCATGGATTACATTGACAGATTTTCATATGTTGAACCATCCCTGCATCTTAGGGATGAAGCCTGCTTGATCACTTGATCATGGTGGATGGTCTTTTTGATGTGTTTTTGAATTTGGTTTGTGAGTATTTTGTTGAGTATTTTTTACATCAATGTTCATAAGGGAAATTGATCTGTAATTCTCTTACTTTGTTGAGTCTCTGTGTGGTTTGGGTATTAGGGTGACTGTGACCTCATAAAATGAATTTGGCAATGTTCATTCTGTTTATATTTTATGGAATAATTTGAAGAGTATTGGTATTATCTCTTCTTTGAAAGTCTGGTAGAATTCTGCATTAAAACCATCTGGCCCTGGGCTTTTTTTGGTTGGGAGAATTTTAATGACTGTTTCTATTTCCTTTGGGGTAATAGATCTATTTAAATTGTGGATTTGATTTTGATTTAACTTTGCTAAGGGGTATCTATCAGGAAAATTGTCCATTTCTTTTAGGTTTTCCAATTTTGTGGATTTCAGGCTTTTGAAGTATGATCTAATGATTCTTTGGATTTACTAGGTGTCTATTGTTTTTGTTTCTGATTTTGTTAATTTGGGTATTCTCTCTCTGCCTTTTAGTTTGGATAATGGTTTGTCTATCAAAGAACCAACTCTTTATTTCTTTGATTCTTTATATTGTTCTCTTTGTTTCTATTTTATTGATTTCAGTTTGATATTTCCTGCCATCGGCTCCTCTTGGGTGTGTTTGCTTCTTTTTGTTCTACAACTTTTGGGCATGCTATTAAGTTGATAGTATGAGATCTCAGCAATTTCTTTATGAAAGCACTTAATGCTATGAACTTTCCTGCTAACAGAATAGATTTCGAAGGAGGACTGGGGATGAGTGAGGTTGGAAACTGGAGGAATTAACTTTGGGGGGGATACTGGGAGAAACCACAGGAACTGGGGGGCATTTCATGGGTGAGGTAGAAACATAGTGCAGTGGAAACTCTATGGAGTCTTTGAACATGACCCTAGCAAAGACTCCTAGGAATGGAGGACACAGAGCCCGAACTGGCCATCTTCTGTAACCAGACAAGGCCTCAAGTAGAGGGATTGGGACACTAATCTAGTCACAAAACTTTGACCTACAATTTGTCCTGCCTACTGAGTGTTCTGGGACCACAGCCTAGCAGAATCCTCACCAAAGAGACTAGAGACACTTCATCCAGTAACTGATGGGAGCACATGCAGAGATCCACAGCAAAACATTAGGTGCAGCCTAGGGAGTCCTGCAGAGGAGGGGGAGAAGGATCAGAGGAACCAGAGGAATCAGGGACACCAAGAAAACACGGTCCACAGAATCAATCAATCAGGACTCATGGGGGTTCACAGAGATCAGGGAGCTTGTATGGGTCTGACATAGGTTCTATGCATAGATGTTATGGCTGAGTAGCTTGGTGTTCTTGTGCGATTCTTGATAGTGAGAGTAGGGGTGGTGGCTGACTCTTTTGCCTACTTGTGGGATCTTTTTCCTCTACTGGGTTGCCTTATCCAGCCTTGATGTGAAGGTATGTACCTGGCTTCAGACTCTGTGAACCTCTAAGAACCCTACTTAGATGATTCTGTGGTCATATTCTCCTGGATATACTCAGTTCTTAACTGAATTCATTTCTTACAATATTGGGCATGGCTGACCACTGCTCTTTTCTGAAACTTCTTTCTTCTTTAGGCTTCCAAACACCCCTTTTCTCTTATTTGGCCAGTCCTACTCTACCTTTCTCGCTGATGATTCTTTATTGTCTTCTAAATGATGTAGGAACAAGACTCAATTATTCAATTCTATTATGGGATTATTTAAGCTTTGGGCATTCTTATCTGTTAGGTAGGGATGATAGAACCCAAGCCTACATCCCCAGACCCATCCTTTCAAATTCTCAACCCTGAGTCACTCAATGTGACCATACACAGGAACTGAGCCTTTTAGTTGGCTAGTGAAAGAAAACAGAACTCTTAGGGTGGATTCCAACCTAATCTGACTGGTGTTCTTATAAGAGAATATGTGGATACAGAGAGATGCAAGAGTTATGTCTACAGGTACATGGAGAAAGTAGATGTCTGCAAGGTAAGGATGGGGGACCAAAAATTAATCAGTTCCTGCCAACATCTTGATGCTGTCCTTCTTCCCTTCAGAACTGTGTGAAATATATTTCTTTTGTTTATGTCATTAAGCCTGTGATGTTCTGTTATGGCTACCTGTGTATACTACTACAGAGCTTATATCTGTTCTTAATGGTGATAACTACTGTTATTCTGATTTTTATCTAGCCTTTTGGCTAAAAAAGCCATCTATTTGCTGAGACATCCTAAATTTATCTGTCCATTTTCTATAGCCAACCACATACTCTTATAGCCAACCACATACTCAAAGTATCTGGTTGGTGGCTTAATAGGCAGAATCAGAACTAATACTCATGCCTTTAAGCATGTATTAGATTAGAGATATTTGTACTAATGTGGGATGTGATTGTGCTATTTGATTTCCTTTGGTCTTTTGTTGTTCTCATCAAAATACTGGTGACTCACACTGTCCTTGAAAGATTTGTTTTTTTTGTGTGCTGTCAGGACAAATATTCCTCATTATATAGTTTCGCAATTGACATTTCCAAAATATAAATTGAGTTCGTTAACATCATTTTGTGTCGATTTTCATCTTTTTGGCTTTTATTTATGATTATAACTCATTAAGATCTTATTATGACTTAGCTATGTCAGCCATTACATTTGCTCTCCGGCCTATGTTTGTTTCATTCATGAACTTGACAGGCGTGAGTTTTTTAGTACACAGCTTCATGTATCCAAGACTGACTTTAAATTCACTATGTAGACAAGGACGACCTTGCGTTTCTAACTTTCCTGCTTCCATCCCATGAGCGCTGGGCTTACAGAAATTTGCCACTGCATCCACTGTTGGGTACTGAACTCAGGATACAGCATGCTTTCAAAGAAAGAGTTCTTACCTACTGAGCTGTCTCTCTGATGAATTTTAAAAGTGCTTCTGGAAAATTTATTTGCAGAATCTCTTGAAGGTGTTCTTGGAGATTCCTTTGCTCATAAGTAGTATAAGCTACTGGTTTAAGTACTTAGAAAATAAAGCCACATGAAGGGTTTTAGAAGGCTTATCTATTCCCATTGTAACCATTTTTCAATTGGCTGCCCATCTCACATTTGTAAGTAGAACTTAAATGTTCCACGTTGGATTTCTTTCCTTTTTTGAGTAGGTTTGAGACAGGCATCTCATGTATCCCTGGCTGGCCTTAAACTTGCTGTATGACAGAAACTCACCCAGAACTCCTGATCTTCATGTTCCTGCATCCCAACTGCTGGAATTACAGACATATACCAAGACATATAGTTGATAAGTTAGTACTGTGCTAGAGATCAGGGCTTCAAGTATAGTAGACAAGCACTCTACCAGCTGAGATATACCCTTAGCTCAAAAGTTTTTATTTATAGCTCTCAGTAACAAGAGCTCTAAAATGTCAGAAATCCAAGTATAGAGTCTAACTGTAAAGACTCACACATAGATCAAGCTATTCAAATTTTACAAATGCCAGACACAAAGTTTTGTCTACTCACCAATGGGTTTCAGTCCTATCATTCAGGTATCTTCACTTTTCCTGCTAGATGTTGAGTAAATACACAGTAGGCAACACAGATGTGTACCTTAATACCCAATATCCTTATACTATATTTCTTATAAATATGATTTAAACCATGAAAGCATTATATTTTCCACATTTAAACAAATAAAGAGGGGGCATTGTTACAAACAATATGTATTGGGGGAAACCAAAATTCTCCTTAAGCAAGTTCTCCATTTACTTATAAAGTAGTAAAGGGCCAGCTAAAAGACTGGGATGACATTAAAAAATATAATCACACGCTATACTTCTGGATCCAAAGTGTTTTTACATGAGGCAACATCTTTTCCACCACGGGTTGTAGTTTAAAATATTTCATTAAAGGCCAGTCAGATGGCTCGGCAGGTAAAGATACTTGCTGCCAAACCCCGCAACCTAAGGATTCTCTGGAATCCACATGGTGGAAAGACAGAACCAACTCCCCTGAGTTCTGACCTGACCTCCACATGCACAGCATTGCACTCATGCATGCATGTGTGTGCACACACACCCACACATTGATTATATGTAATAAAATATTTAATTAGGGCTGTATAGTTTTGATTCAAATGTAAATTAATTGACGATCTTGTGTAGTAACTTCTAAAAGGTTTTTATAATGTGGGAAGTGGCAATTGCCTTATTTTTCAAAAGCAAGAGATTTCAAGGATATATTATAATTCTCAAATGAAAACATAAATTATTTTCTTTTGTATTTGATGCCATCCCAATTCTTTTAATCTTTATTTTTACATGTTCTCTAACCTATTGCATTAATTAAATCTTTCACAGAGTTCTTTGTTTTCACGTACAGTGGATTCTTGATTATCACAATTCAACAGTGCAATTGAACAAATATTTATTGAGCACTTGCTAATGGTGCAGCTAATCTAAACTAGCAGACCATCTTAAAAATAATTCATACTTGGCTTTGTAATAAATTATGATTTTATTATAAAAATACCTTGATTTGTATAGTACTCTATGATTTTCAGAGTCTTTTCTCATATATTATCTCATTTCGATTTTATGCAGATTCACTCCCCTACTCCGGAGAGGCTGATTTGGCTTAGGCTGATTGATATTAATATTAATTTGCATTCACTAAGCACACACTGGCTGAACAGCAGGAGCAGGCGGCTGCTGGAGTGTGTTGAGGAGCAGTGGGAGCTTGTCTGCGATTACAGCTCTGGGGTGGACAATAGAACTGATGCACATAATAGGGCAGTAATGACACACACACACACACACACACACACACACACACACACACACACACACACACACACACACTCTCACACTAGCATATATGCATGAATTTATTTCCCATTGCTATTAACCACTGAAACAGGCATTTTGAAGGTTTAAAAGGCTTAGCTAATTATGATGGTCAAATAGGACGGCATAATAATTGTGTTTGGATGAGTCACTCACTCGAGATCTGGTAGCTGAAGAAATCTTTGGGACTATCAGTATTGACACTGGAAAATGAATTTAAATGGAAATGAACAAAGCAACCACCGAAAAGACTTCAGCAGCACCTCTGAAAGTGGAGGCCAATGGCAGCAAGTCCACCAGTGGAGGAATGTTATATACCAGTGGCTGTGTTCCTTCTGGAAGCACATTTATACCTTGCCTTCATTGGGAAGTCAATAAGAGTGATATGGACAATGGAAACACTAGTGTTGGAGATTGGTATTGGAATTTAAGAGATGAGCATGTATACAGCTCTCAAGGTTTCAGGAAATTGCATGTATAAAGCTTTTGACACAGTGACTGGCACGTGCTCCATATTCAATATATGGTAGCTACCTACTGCTATAGGTTTTTTTTTTTTTTTTTAATCCTTTGAGCCACTCATGTATACTCCTGGACTAGAGGCAGCTGTTTGGAAACAGAGTGACAGCAGTAGGATATGGTTGCTCTGGGAAGCAGATCAATGCACAAGGGCAGGTAAGTAGTGACGGAGGAAAACCATATTGCTTTCCCTTATCTGGAAAGTGAGCATATATGGTAGGAAAGAATTTAAATAGAATGGTCTGCAGAAGCATTCGGGAAGATGCATCTTCCATTATTAGGGAGCAGATCACAAGGAAGCCTGCAGAAATGACTTATTTCCCTCAATCACCTGCAGCTTCCTGAAGTGGACCTGGGTTCTGCAACTCCAGCAGCACCAGAGCAGCAGAAGACCAGAGGGTATGTAGCCAGGGAAAGAAGAGCACATGATTCAAGGCAGGCACATGTGATGATCAAGGCATCTGTCAGAAGGATGCAAACAGAAAGAGAAAGAAACGATGCTCTAAGACAGGGGCTGAAACAGCTTATGTAGCAGTCCTTTCTGAAGAAGGCAGTGCAATTAAAACAAGGAATCAAAAATTCATACATCGAGTTTTTGTAGACAGGGACAGTTCTGTGAGTCTCTGAAGCTGTGACTGTCTATAGAGATCCAGTGATCGTAATGTGCTCTCTGGAAAAAGCAGATAGAGATCTCCCCAAGAAATGCTACCTACAATGGGAGTGGATTTGCATATCCCCTTAAACTCACTTTACAAACCTATGTTATCTCTGGTGGAAGTTAGATCAGAATTGATAGAAAAACATCAAACCAACCAACCACCACCACAACAAAAACAACATGAGTGGGGAGTTTTAAACCACAGGAGATAATCAAAGAGTTGCCCAGTTTATTTCAGTGCTTTTGAGGTGTTATTCAAAAATACTGAGTGAAATAGGAAGAAGCTAGTACAACTTTCACATAGTGCATGGGATCTGCCAATCATAGGCAACTGTTCATGAATGAACAATCCCTAGTGCCCACCAAAGTAAATCCCAAGCAACCTCTTGGTTCCGTCATGAGTGAATGCCTTCTAAGTCCACAAGGCTGTTGTATTAAGAAAAACAAAGCATGAGCGAAACTCTACAAATGTCTTCTGCCCCAGTGAGCAAGAGGCTAATTCAAACCTTCTGCATACAATCTGTTACCAACCTTTCCCCGTATCTCAACACTCTGCATTAAGATGACAGCATTGGCCAGAGCTACCGTGTATTTAATGTACTATTGCTTATTTTCTTAGCCCTACCAGAAGCACAGACAAGCTGCAAAGGTGGAAGAGTACTGGGTTAAGTACTCAAATGGCCACGGATCAAGTCACCATAATAAATAATGGAATATTTCTTGTTTGGACACTTTCAAATTCCACAACTCCAGAAATAGCAATTTAAATGACTTAATTTTCTTCTCCATTGATTTTAATGAAGATCTTCTTAAATTCAGCCATCCGGCAAAGCCAAAGCTCTTTCAACTATTGCTGCAAATGTTTGACTTGGGCCAGAAATGTCTGAGAAATGGAATCTGTTTATGCAACTGAGATATAAATTTGGATAAAATGATTTAATAACAAAGCCCCAAAAGGTGCTCATCTTAAAAGTTAACACACGCTAGCATGACTGCAGTAGCCTTTCAAACATCAAAGCTGACAGAGCTCAAACCTACAGACATTTAGGCTTCTTTTCATTTTATTCTTTCCTGCCAGACACTTTGGAAAGCAGCTATCAGACTGGAGTGTTGGGCATAGGCTGTTTTCCTTGTTGCCTTCCTAAGGCCAAGCAAAAACAAATGCGTGTCAGATGCAGTAGCTTACATCTGTAATGAGGTAGAGGTATATATATGGGGAGTGGTGGTGTTCAAGGCCAGCCAGGGCTAAGTAGATAGAATATTTCTCAACAGCAAAACATACAGACCTCAATGAGTCCTTGTCTGTTTTTAGATCTAAGTGCCAGCACTAGGTGGTCTTCTAGGGTTCCTCCTAGCCCCCAAACCCCAGATTAGGCTGAAAAACACCTAAGCACAGAGACGTAGGCTTAGACAGACAATGATCCTTTTAAGAAACCTGCAAGTTGGACACAGAAGAAGACTAAAATAAGTGGAGGATAGAGAAGACAGCAGGTGGCAGACAGTGTGACAATGCAGAACCAGAAACTCTTAGTGAGAATGACAGCCCAGTTTTGGGTTTAAGATTAGGAGGAAAACTGTATGCTGTGGAATAACCCTTTTGTATACTGTGAAGATTTGTTGTTGAGATTGGTTTAATAAAGAACCTGATTGGCTAGTAGCTGAAGAGGATAAAGTTACGTGGGACAGCCAGACTAGGAGAATGTCGGGAGGAAGAAGGGTGGAGTCGGTGGAGACGCCAATCAGATACAGAGAGAGCAGAAGATAAACATGCCAGCTAATAAAGGTCCAGCCAAATGGCAGAATGTAAATAAGGAATAGGGGTTAACTTAAAGCTAGTTACTTATAAGCCTGAGCTATTGGCTGAGCATTTATAATTAATATAAGCTTCAGCATGTTTATTTTTTTCTGAGACAGGGCTTCTCTGTATTGCTTTGGAGGCTGTCCTGTAACTAGCTCTTGTAGACCAGGCTGGTCTCGAACTCACAGAGATCTGCCTGCCTCTGCCTCCCGAGTGCTGGGATTAAAGGTGTATGCCACCAATGCCTGACCAGCATGTTTATTTGAAGGTATCTGTGGGCTAGGAAAACTCTGTCAACAATTGTGTGTGTTTAAGCTCAGCAACTCAAAAGTAACACCAATGGGAATGACCCTTGTTATAAGCACCTTTTTTGACATTTCTTGTGTTTTAGATGACAGCCTTTAGATGACATTAGCAAAAGTGAATTGTATATTTGTTGAGATGTAATCAGAATATTAGGTTAACAATGCTTCTCTCTTCTTCCTTATATATTTGTTTTGTTTTTTTGAGACAGGGTCTCTCTATTTTGTCCTAGCTGGCCTCGAACTCTCAGAGAGCCACCTGCCTCCTCCTCACTAATGCTGGGATTAAAGCTGCACGCCACCACACCTGGCTCTTCCTTAGTAATTTTTACATGGATTACCATTTAGTCATAAGTTTGTATTGATACTAAATTAGTATCATACCCGGAGAATTCCCTTCATCTGCCAGCATTTTCAGGATATTAGGCCACCAGTTTATAACATTAAATTCTCTGAATGGTGTCAACTGATATTACATAATTGCCAGGTCCCTTATGTCCTCAGTCTGTGTTGTTGAGACTTAACTCCAACACCCCATGCATATTCCTTGGTAGGAATGTAATTGTTGAGAACAGCATGAATAAACAGGTGAGACCAAAACTCATTTCTGTACCTTCAGTCTCAAAATTGAAGGGCTGTACAATGTCTGCTCTGAGCTGATGCTGATAACCTGACTCCCAAAGTCCACCAGCTTTTGATTAGGCGACATTTAGTTTACTCTACTCTCTGCTTCTCACTCAAGTTGATACAGACTACTTTTGTTTTTAGAAATGATAAGAAGACTGAAGAAGGTGAAGACTACCTCATATTTAGGCCTTCCAATGTGACAGGCATTGTTCCACAAGCATTACCTACGGAGCACAAAAACAGTGGTGGCACATGCCTTTAATCCCAGCTCTAGGGAGACAGAGGCAACCAGATCTCTGTGAGTCCCAGGCTATCCTGGTCTACAAAGGTAGTTCCAGGACAGCCATGCCTACACAGAGAAACCCTCTCTAGAAAAAAAGTAGATAGCAGAAAGTTCCTAACATAAATAAATCATAGATGTTTAAGGTAATTGGTATACCAATTGTCCTGATGTGATTGTAACAAATTACATATATGTATTGGAATGCCATACCACACTCTATAAATACTTGTAAATATTATGTTGATTTAAAATGAGAAAATTAAAATTTAAAGTGGGGTGTTGATAGATCAGCTCTTGAGATACTGGAGCATCAATACATGGGGTTACTGGACTGAGCATATAGTGAACCCAAACTTCCACACTAACCTTTGTTTGACACCATCTACTCCATTGTCTTTATCCATATATCCTTTATAAGGATTCAGGCATTATGCTGGCCTGCCCCTGTCATCTGGCAGAATGCACTCAGGCAGTACCCTGGTCAGCCCAGGTACAAAGGAACCCTTTAAAAGAAAGACCTCTGCCCACTTATGCTCTCTGTCTGCTCTCTCTTTCCCAATCTCTCTCTCTCTCTCTCTCTCTCTCTCTCTCTCTCTCTCTCTCTCTCTCTCTCTCTCTTTCCCACTGTTCCCATGAGGCCTACAGGACTTTTCCTGTCTCCCTCTTCTCCTCTGTCCTCTCTCTGTCTCCGTCTCTTCACCTCTTTTCTCTTTCCTCCCCCTCCCCCCCTTTCTAATAAAACTTCTCACTTAAACTCTGTCTGCCTCGGTCAAGCTCGCTCGACATGGAATACACCAATGTTCCCCATGCAAGGTTCCCCTTGATCTTTATCCTAACATCCTTCTCCTTTGGGCTGTTATAATTTAGAGTATGGAAAACCCAGTTTGTCAGTCCTGAGCTTTTCTTCCATTATGAGTAGAACAGTTAGCTTCTGGGGCAGTGCGGGCAGAAGAAAGGGGTAAGGGACTCCAATGTTTTGAAGAATTCATGTTTGTTCTGGTCAGTATTCAAAAAGAGCACAACAGATTATCTGCAGTCACCAGCACTGCCTTCCATCCTGCAGGGACAGTGTACAGGGAAAGCAGGCTGAAACATGTTTTGGAGTGAGCATCCCAAGGAGGGTGCAGAGTCATCCAGTGGATCCAACATATCATTCCCAAACTGTTTGCATGTAGGATTTTGCATTCTCTTGGTCTTCAAAATTAGACCATTGAAACTTACAAAAGCTGCAAAATAGATATTTGGCTAATTGTGATAGTTTAAGATCCCAATTATAGAGAAAAGCTGTTAAGAAAAATGTGTACCTTTGAAACTTGGTCCCAAGTCAAATGTTGCCACCAAATGTCTGTAGTTAATCAGAGAAATTCAAGTACAGCCTTGCTGATTGATAGGCGTGACCAAGCAATTACCCACACTCTATAAAGCGGCCTCCCTGCAACCACCCACACATTTGCTGATACCTGGGAGAAGCACAATGTAGTTCAAGCTCTGTTGGCAGTGAGAGAAAGCTCTGAAAAGGCTGGTTTTTTCCACCCCAGAAATAATATATTGCCCATGACCATCAACCCTCAGTCTCCCTAAAGAACGAGCCTTCAAAGATTTAGATAACTACAAGGGGATTTAGAAAGTCAGACCAGAAAGAGCCACAGGCAAAGATTAGTGTCAGGAAGGCTGACAGGTAAATTGTCATTGTGGTGTGCTAGGTGGAGAGAAATGTGTGCGGCCGTCACTAATTTCCCTCACTAATTTCCCCTAACAATGGGGTGGCCCAACCCACATGATCCAAGTTCACAGATTAGGAAGAAAGCAAAAATAATAATAATGAGTATAAATCGAGCTTACTGCATCACCAAACATATTATTATTATTTAACACTTAATGAGCACCCACGGTATGCTGGAAGCTGGTTCATCTCAACACTAGCAGCTTATTTTTATTCATAACACTTCATGGAAACTGAGTAGCATAATACAGTAGTTCAAGTTCACTTCAGGATTCCAGTTCCTCAGCAGCGGGGAATAATGTTATTGGGACCAGGCCAGATCTATAAACCCAAGGAGAAATTGTTCCTTTTGCTTGCTGTTAGCTTTGTCTGAACAATGAAAGAGGGAAGGAACTAAAAGAAGGAAAAGAAGCAAGCCCGTTACACAGAGAGGCAGAACGGGCATGGGGGTGGGGTGGGGCTGACTACATGTAAGAATGGGGGAAAGTACCTGGGTGAAACGGGGGCTTTGGGGGGGGGGTTGTACCTGGTTACAAACCAAGTGAATGCTTAGCTGCTATGTAGGTGAATGTTCGTCTAGCAATTATGCCTGTAGACTGGGCCACATCTTAGAACAAGAGTCAAATCTTTACCTGAATGTGGGAGCTCAGACCTCTGGCTCCCCAGGTACAATGTAAATCTTAAGTATACATGAGTGTTCAATGTCAGTGGTGTCTCAAGCTGTTTGAAAAAGGAAGATAGCCTAAAAGATCATGTTGACTGTCATCCGAACAGGAAAGATCTCCCAAAGCTGAACAGTTACTAAATAACAAAGCTAGAATTTGAGCCTAGGTCAGCCCAAGTTTAAAGGCAGACACTTCTAAGAGGAAACAAGACCTGTCCAGGAAGGAACCCTTGGGAAGCACACAGTACGCTATCAGCTTCCATGGGGAGAGAAGTGTTGGTGGGGAAGAGCCCGGGCTTAGAACCCTGGTGTGCCTCCTTTACTCCTTGGATAGGAACATATTTACTGAACCAGGCTCTGAATGTCTTCACAGACATTTCAGACAGAACAAGAATATGAATCAGTGTTTCTCTGGAGTGTCATTGAGGCAGCCTTGGCAGAGATGAGCAAAACTGTGGATAGTATCTTCATGAAGCTTCTGATCCTAACAGGAAGACACGTCTTAGTCAAACAGTCCCAGCTATGTGGTAGTGGACTAGGATATGTGCTCCAACAGGATGGAACACGTGGTTTTGTGAGGTCTCATTGAGGCCAGGGGCTCGGGGAAAGAGGAATTCTCTAAGAGTGATGCTTGGGCTGAGCTCTGAGAACAAATAGGCCGCAATCATGCAACTACACAGGTGACAGACATTTATGACAGAGGGACCCTGTACAACGGCTCAGTGCATTTGAGGGATGGAAGGGAGACCAATAACATGGTGTAGAGCCCTATGAGAGAGATGCAAGAAGTTGGAGATATAGGAACCAGAGAAGCAGAGAAGTACATCCTATGCAAATCTTACCTATTGATCTCTAAAGTTTTTGTGTGTCTTTTAAAGAAACAGGCATGAGAACATTGCTGAATGACATAAGTTCTTTAGGTATGGCAGGAAAGTCTAGCATGCATCATTTTATTCTTTTTTCTTGTTGTTGAGGCAGGGTCTCACTGTGTATCTCTGGCTGTATTGGAACTCACAATGTAGATCCAGAAGTTGCACTCAAATATGAAGTTGGAGTAAGAGGGGAAAGCCCCTAAAGGATGCTCCGGCCATGATGGTTCCCACTTTGAGAACCCACCCTTTGAGAGCCACTGTTCTAAGGTCTCCTGAATACCTGTAAAAACTTCTATTAAAGACTACCTCAGTGACGAGCAAAGGTCTCAAGACCAGGCTGGTGAAACTCATAGAAACAGCTGACCTGAACAAGGGGGAGCTCTTGGTCCCCAGAAGGATAGCTGGGAAACCAGCATAGGACTGATCCAGATCCCATGAACGTGTGTGTCAGTGAGGAGACCTCGGAAATCTATGGGGCCTCTGGCAGTGGATAAGTTCTTATCCCTAGCATTGTGAATGGACTTTGGGAGCCCATTTCACATAGAGAGATACTCCCTCAGCCTAGACACATGGGGGAGGGCCTAGGCCCTATCCCAAAGGATTTGACAGACTCTGAAGACCCCCCATGGAAGGCCTTACTCTCCCTGGGGAGCAGAAAGGGTATGGGATAGGTAGGGTGTTAGTTGGGGGCAGGGGAGGAGGGGAGGAAGAGGGAACTGGAATTGACACGTAAAACAACCTTGTTTTTAATTTAAATAAAAATGAAAAAAAGACTACCTTTATGCCAAAGAAAAACATAACAGAAAAGTTGCCAGAAGGAAGGAATACATTGTCAGAACCACCAGACCATCTTAAAAATAGACTTGGCCTGAAAGAATAGCCCTCTATGAACTGGAGCAGTTCAGGAAGTCGAGTGGCTTGAGTGCCAGGATGAAGAATGGGCTAATTTAAGGATTGGCAAGTAGGTACATAATGCCACTCAGGAGTTGGTGACACACTAACTTCCCAGCTGGGAAAGGCCTTCTTAAGTAGTCTTATTTTTATCTCAAAATTTGAGAATGGCAGGGCCAATTAAACACCCACTCCAGTGTTCCAAGCTAACCCATTTTGATTCCATCCAACCATTATTATTATTAAAGATAATTGTAGGTACAGGAGCTGAATCCAAAAATGTCCCTTGAGTCCCTCACACCCTTTTTAGGGGAAACACAGGCATACATTGTGACAAGGACAGAACCTTGCTGAGTTCTGTTTTTTTTTTTTTTTTTGAAAAAAACTGGCCATGTGGAATATGTTCACTTATGAGTTAGCAAATTACAATTACTGACCCCAGGGGTAGGTAGAGGAATTCTTTTTCAGCACTGGTTACAAAGGAACACTGAATCTGATAAGCAAGACAATCCTGTGCCTACATTAAACTCATATTTTTGAAAGGTAAAGGGCAGGGTGGGTGGAAAAAAAAACAGTGAGCTTCCTGCAGGCTCATATTCAAGGGGAGTTTAAGACTTCACTCCCCCGCTCTCAAACCTGGGAAGGCAAAATCCTTTATTTGCCATGGAATTATTAACTGATGATGGGATGTGTTTTAAAAGAGTAGACTGGGAAATAGAAGCTAAGAAACTACATGGCTTAAGAGTGTATGGACGATGTTCATTCCGAAAACTGACTAATGGGTCCAGAAGAGGCCAAGTGTAAGGTAAGGTAGCTTTGGGAGAGGGGTAGATGCTGCCTGGCCAGCTCCTAGAGGGTGGAGACCCACTTTTGGGATTGAATTGTGCTTACCAATAGTTGCCTTTTATGTGCCATGGTGCCTGTTTCCTTTGGCAACACCCTGTCTCTTGTTCATGTCATCTCCAGGAGTTCCTGCTGGCTTGCTGAGACCCAGAGAAGGAAAACAAAGTGAACTAAATTGCATGTTCTTCTTTCCAACTCTGACTGCCAGGGCTCTGTGAGCACAATGCAGGGAAATGACAAAGCCTGGAGGAGGTTTGACTATTCAGATATTCATGTCTCTGCCTTCTGCCTCTTCTTCTTGCCTCTTATCACTATCATGCATATAGGCCCACATGTGCACATACATAAACATGTGTTCAGTGCTTCCATACCAGGTGTTGTGCAAAGCTATTTTGGAAGTGGAAAAATTAGATAGTTGAGTAAACATGAGCTCAACTAAGGCATTTTGTGGTGAGACAAAATTTCATGTTTGATCTAAGTATCTGCAATTTGGAAGCTCACAGTCACTCCTGTGTAAGCATTTTTGGCTAAGGATGGTGGAAGGAAAGTCCCAAGAATCTGCTCAAGGGGTTACAGAAATAGGCAAACCTTCTGGTGTTATGTGTAACAATGAGGAAGCAGTACTCAGAAAGAGGACTATGGCATTCTGGTGACTGCTGATATATTCTGTCACAATTATGCTGTCCTGGTTAACCAACAAAAGTGGTACCTATATATGTCCTTCCCAAGTCTGTCTAAACATATGCACATGCATGTGTGCTTATGTGAGTGAATATATATATATATATATATATATATATATATATATATATATATATGCTATCTGTGTCTTCTCTCTATACACATATATATGAACATGTATCTCCTCAAGTCTCTCCAAATATGTATGTATGTGAATTAATATATCATTCATATATATTTTACTATCTTCCTTATATATATGTATATATTATATGACTATGTTACACACACACACACACACACACACACACAGAGTTTTGGTTTTCACGGAAACTTGGTTTCACTGTCACTAGCAGACATTTATACTTCACTGGCAGAGACCTTGGCAGACAGCAGTGATCACTCCACTCACCTGTCTGCTTTTGTTCTTGAGTCTTTGGCATCTTAGCTACATTCATCTTCTGCAATCCCGTGCCCCTCCACCCCAGGTTCTTTGGAGGTTGGTGTCCTGCTCTGGTTCAGTTTCTCTTTACCTGTTTTGCATCAGATCCAGTCACTCTCTAACAATTATAATTGCTGAGCCAGACACTTTATTAAGCCAACCACATTGGCTCAGAAGCTCATCACAATTTTGCCTCTACTATGGCAGAGACTAAAAATTCAAAATGGTTTCCTCAATAAGTCAGGGTATTTGCAAGTGAATAAAACAATTTGAGAAAAAAGCATGGTGTTTTTAAACTTCATGGTATTATAATTTCAGAACATTCCAAACCTCTGAGTTCCTATATGGATACTTGCTTAGAGTGTGATCTTCAGGGTATTCTTTAGGCTTCTTCATGCCTTAGCTGCATTATTATTAAATATAAGAAACAAAAGCCCTTACCTTCCAGAGTTGGTGAGAATACAGAGTAAGAAATTTGTTCAATGCCAAGCAGATAATAAATACTGAAAAAGATGTTATATTTCTTCTCTTTAATATTTGTCTTCAATGGCTCTCCTTATATACATCTTTTCCCTTATATGGAAGCAGTATTCCTGATTTCTCTGATTCATTACCATGTGAAATTATCTGGTCAGTGTATATAAAGATGTGCTTACGATATGCAAAGCCTGAACATTTCCCAGTTACCACACTCAACTTAGTAGAAAGTACCCAACACAATAAACAACTAAAATTATGATTCAAAATGTCCCTTTTAACTTCAAGAACAATAATAAACATATAACTTGATATATATCTTATACTAACAGAAATCCCTTAGCTTCAAAAGATCCTTTTGTAGTATTTGTATATTACTACCTGAAGAGATGCTTGGAGGTCCAGAGACTTTTATCTGTATGTAACTTACCTGGAACACAAGTCAAATACACAACTGATGGCGGCATTCAAGTTCCTCCAAATGGAGAGGGAAGCAGGTAGGTGATGTTCAGAGCTTCATCCTCCCATCTCTCCTCCTAATCCAATACCCCAGTTTCATCCCCAGCTCTGCATCGGACCACCTGCTTTCCTATCCCTTCCTCTTTGGCCCCATTTCTAGTAGGTTACACAGATCTCCTAGTTTCCTTCACCTGCCCCATCTTTGTCACAGTTGCCAGCTCCTGCAGGCATTCCCTGAGAACCCACTGGCCATGCTAGCTAGGGAAGCAGATAAGCAATATTCAGATCTTCATCCTGCCTCCTCTCTTCCAAATCCAATCCCAAAGTCTCATTCCTAGATCTGTACTGACGACTGGCTGTAGCCTCTCCTCCCTTTCTGCCCCCATTTCTAGGGGACTAAGTAGATGTGGTTAGAACATCCTAATTTCTTCCTTCCTGTGGACCCCCCCAGCCCCACTTCTAGCCCATCTCTATCCCTAAGTATCATATCCCAATATCAAACACATTCTAACCAGAACTCCCACTGTCTACACATGGCAGGATCTCAGAATCATTCTATACCAGGAAATTCATAGCAACTACACTCTCCTAAGTACCAGAGAGGGCTATAGAAACAAAGGAACAATACACTTACTCAACAAAAACAAGACCAAAGATGAGCACCTAGAATTATAACTATCCAAAACCCACATGCCTAGATAACAGTGTGAAAATACAATCAATAATGGCTAGGAAAATATGGGTCCATGAGAGCCCAGTAAACTTACTTCAGTAGACCCGAGAAATGCATCATAGCTGAAGCACAAGACAGAGACTTTAAAATAGTCTTTATGAGTATGATAGAGATCCTTAAAGAGGAAATGAATAAATCCTGTAAAGAAATCTATGAAAACACGGTGAAATAAAATGAAGAAAACTGTTGAAGACATGTAAGTACAAATAGAATTAAAAAAACTGAGAGAAAACTTGAAATAAAAAAATTGAGGTACTAGAATAGAAAACTCAGGGGCAAGCCTCACTAACAGAATACAAGAGATTGAAGACAAAATCTTGGACATTGAAGATATGATAGAAGAAATGGATATATTGCTCAGAGAAAATATTAAATCCAAAATCTCCTGACATAAAACATCCAGGAAATCTGGGTCATTGTGAAAAGACCAAATTTATAAATAATAAGAATAGAGGAGTGAGAAAAAACACAGGTCCAAGACAGAAAATATTTTCAACAAAATCATAGAAGAAATTTCCCAAACCTAAAGAAGTAGATGCCTATTAAGGAAAAAGAGACATGCAGAACACAAAATAGACTGGATCAGAAAAAAAAATCCCCACATCTAAAAGTGTAGACCAAAGACAGACTATTAAAAACAGCAAGGGAAAAGGACCAAATAACATATAAAAATAGAAGTTCCCCAAAATGGCTGTTAGCTAGCAGAACATAATATTTGACTTGCAAAGCATATTATAAAGTTCTCCAATGTGTTACAACATGAGAATAGTTGGAGAAAGAAGCAAGATAGTGAAGTCAAAGGTCACTCAACAAATCAAAGGCAGAGCCCACAAGCTGTAAGCTCTTGTTATTAGATCTTAACCATTCTTCCCACAGCCTTTACAGGATCTGCTATTGTCATAGGAAGGCTGCCAGGGCTATAGCAACAGTAAATAGTTAAATTCTCATGGCTTTTTTTTTCCTCATCTACTGGCCACTTTCTAATATTCTCTTTTTCTTTTCAGGAGCAACACCTGCCTTATCATTGCAATCCTGATTTGTTTCAGGCTGTGCCCTTTTCAAGACCCCAGAGAATTCCTGTGAAAAATGATCCAGAACACAGCTGGCTCAGATGGAGTCTTCAGCTAGCTTCTGAGCTCTTGGACTGTGAGCTGAAGAGCCAGTATTTGGCATTGTTCGTTGTAGTCAACCTGGGTTGAGAGGGAGATTTTGCTGTTGGAGCAAGAGGTTAACAAGAAGTGATTAATGACAAAACAATGAGGGATGACTTGGCCCAAAGGTCCTCAAGAGAATTTGGTTTGAGTTGGGTTTGTGTAGCCACAGAAACACCTGGCAGAACATTTTGAATACCTTGGTAAGGCTTGGGCATCTAGGGTGACAAAAGTAAGGAAGCAACCCTCTAAAAGTGCTGGAAGAACTCAGGAGGCAGAGGCAGGAGGATCTTTGTGAGTTCGAGGCCAGCCTGGTCTCCAGAGCGAGTGCCAGGATAGGCTCCAAAGCTACACAGAGAAACTCTGTCTCGAAAAACCAAAACAAAAAAAATGTGCTGGAAGAAAAGGAAGGTGGCTGAGGAGAACAGAGAATGAAAGGCTGAGAGCTGTCTGTGGAAGGTCTATGGATTCCAGCCTTCTCTATCATCTACAGACAATGTACTAGCCTCAACTATCTCATAATTAACACCAAATTCTCAGTGAATCTGATATAGAATAATGGCACAAGCTACAACTCAGGTTATCTCAATGTACAGTAAGAGTTATTTACTCATCAGGGAGGTCAGCCATCACACAATGTTGACATTCAATCCATTTAATGCCTGCAGCACTGGCTACATCTGTGAAGGGATTTATTTTAAAGATAACTCAGATGATTTTGGCAGTCAGGAGCATGTCAATGACTGCATTACTTATAAAGCCTAGCTAGTTCTTTTATCTCAAATATACAAAACCCAAGAAAGGAAGGCAACTAATAGAATCTCTATTGTTTACTGTTTCGGGGACTGAAAGAAGACAGCTGTGTTCAACTAATCCTTAAATTTCTTCACAGCTTGTTAATTTGAAATTAATTATCATTTGACTTGTATGTATGGGAAGCAGTATGACATTTTAATGTGCGTTTATAATATCTAAACATACTGTTTTTATGTTTTAGCGAACTTCTCAAAGAGCAGAAAAGATCTCTGTAAAAAAATGTTATGCAAAGTAGCAGAGTAGTATTTCCAGAAATTGTCATGCCAAAGAATAATCGTTTATTTCCTTAAAACTTTCCTATGTTGAAGCCTTAATTGTTAATGTGACTATATTGGACATCCAGTCTTTAAGGGGGAATTAAGGACAATTCAGCCAAAAGGGTATAGCTATAATTCAATAGGTCTGTTGCAGTACAAAGATGGAATGACACCAGGGATCTCACTTTCTCTCCAGGAAGATACACCCAAAGGAAAGGCCATAGGAGAAACCAGAGAGCAGAGAATGCTATCTGCAAGCCAGAAAGAGGGCTGTCACCTGATGCTGATCACACTGGTACTCCAACCTTAGACTTCTGCCTCCAATCTAGGAGAAAGTAAATACTGTTCAAGCTACTCAGTCTATGGTATTTTGTGGTGGCAGTTTAAGACTAATACGAGACCCTAAAGAACATTAGTCCTATGATGTTTGACTGTAGATCATCTTCATGGATTTCCTAAGATCAAACCTCTTCAGTAGGGCACTCAAAGTTTTGTAAACTTCTGCATCAAACTGTATTTTTAACCCCATCCCCCCAAACTATGTTATTATTTCAAGCTTTGTTCACATCTGTTCTCTCATTCCAGTTGTTCCTACTGTCACTTATCTTTCTTATACCTTTGCCACCTTATAATGGAGAGCAATGGAAAATTCTTTCCTTTATCCCCAGTCTCTCCTATCTTTCAAAGCCCCAAGCAGCCCAATGACTCAAAGACCCAGTTGCATGTATACTGAGCATTAGATTTGCAGCACTACACTTCTAAGTCCATTACTGGACATTCAGAGTTGAAGGCTTGGGGCCCTTTTGATACTTTTTGCCTATGCCTGGAAGAATAGTTAAAATTTTGTACATTGTATACAAAACAAGGATTAAAAACAAAAAAGACCTTCTGAACAATGAACTCTGAACCAAAAAACAGCACAGTGGGGTGGCCCCTAGGTTTTCCTTTTGCCATAATAACTAAAACTGCATGGTAGAGATGCTGGCAAGCTAGAAATGCCAGTAGACACAGGTAACCAATGTCCCAATAAGAACTAACTCAAATAGACAAAAGTTCTAGGGAAAGGCAAACTAGCAAGGCAGGAGCTTTTCTTTGATAACAACCACTCTACACTCTACACCTGGCAAGCATAAAAGTTCAGTTATACCATTATGTGAGCAAAAGCCATGTGAGGAAATTAGATGTTCATGTTCATACGGCGGCCACCATCACTGTCCAGTACTAATGAGGATACTATCCATCATCTTCATGATACAATCTCTCAGAAAACAATTAGAGACATGAAAGGTATTTTTCAAAGGAGCTAAGGTGATATTTCTATAAAGCTAAAATACTTTGTGTGAGATGAAAAATACACCGAGCAGCATTAATGCCAGACTGTATCTCACCAAAGAGAGAATTTATGAACTAGTGGCATAGCCATTGAAAATATCCTAAACAAAACATGGAGAGAAAAATATTACTGAGAAAAGGCTCAGGAAGCTCTGGGCCAACTTCAAGTACACAAATGTTTATGTAGAGTTCCTGGTGGAGCAGAGCAACTGAAAGTACATCAGAAGAAAATCAACTATGACCAAGTTGGCTTCATCCCAGAGTTTCAGGCATGGTTCAACATATGTAAATCAACAAATGTAATCCACATTTAAATAGACTGAAAGACAACAACCATACCATCATCATATTAGTTTAGAAAATGGCCTTTGACAAAATCCAACACCCCTCGCCTTGATAAAAATCCTGAAGAGACTAGGGATACAAAGGACATAATAAAGGTAACTTACAGCAAGCCTACAGCCTACATCATTTTAAAAGAGAGAAATTAAAAGCATTTCTACTAAAATCAGGAAAGAGAAAGGGGCATGCTCTCTTTCCATTGCTATTCAATATAGTACTTGAAGTCTTATCTAGAGAAATAAGACAGTTGAAGGAAATCAAGAGGATACCAATAGGAAAGGGAGAAATCAAAGCATCTTTGTTTGCAGATGATATGGCTTTATACATAAAAGATCCAAAAACTCCACCAAAAACTTCTACAGATGGTGTGTTAGTTTGAATCAGAGTGGCTCCCATAGACTCATATATTTTGATGCTTGTTTGGCAGTTGGTGGAAGTATTTGAGAAGGATTGAGAGGTGTGGCCTTGTTGGAGAAAGTGTGTTACTGGGGATAGGCTTTGAGCTTTCAAAAGCATAAGTCAGGCTCAGTCTCTCTTTTTCTGCCATATGCTTGTGGATCATCTAGATGTGAGCTTTCAGATACTGCTCCAGCACCATGCCTGATTACCTGCTGCCATGCTACCTGCCATAATGATCATGGATTAACCTGAAACTCTAAGAAAGTCCCCATTTAAATGCTTCTTTTTATAAGTTATCTTGGTCATGGTGTCTCTTTACAGCAACAGAATAGTAACCAAGAGAGCTGGTAAACATTTTCATTAAGGTGTCAGGATGCAAAATTAACACACAAAAATCAGTAGCCTTCCTATATGATAGACTAAGATATAGTCTAAGTCTATATATGTCTTAGTCTAAGTCTTAGTCTACAAATGATAGACTAAGAAAAAAATCAAGGAAACAGTACCCTTCACAATAGTCTCAAAAATAGCTTGGAATAAGTATAATTAATCAATTTAAAGCCATGTATAATTAAAACTTTAAAACATTGAAGAAAGAAACTTAAGAATACAACAGAGGAGAGAAAGATTTCCCACAGTCATGGATCAGTTGGATTAATACTATGAAAATGGTCATCCTACCAAAAGTTCCAAAAAATAACCCTAGACATCAAGAAAATAAATAACCAATTAAAAATAGGTTATACACTGTACAGAGTTCTCAAATGGTGAAAGGAAAATGGTTGAGAAACACTTAAAGAAAGTTTCAATATTGTCCACCACTAGGGAAATGCAAATTTCAACTAAAATACTTTGAGATTTCATCTTGCACCAGTCAGAATGGTCAAGATGAATAAAAGAAATGGCTGGACATGCTAGTGAGGACTTTGGGAAAAGGGAGCACTTATCCATTGCTGGTGGGAGTACAAACTTGTATAGCCATTTTATTGAACTGCTGAGACACTTGTTCTACCATGTTAAATGCTATTTTATTCAAAATAGCCAGAAATTGGAAACAGCCTAGATGTCCATTAGCTGATGAATGGATAATGAAAAAGTGGTATACTTACATAATGGAATATTATCAAACTGCTAAGAAAAATTAAATTATGAAATTTGTAGGCAAATGTATGGAGCTAGGAAAAATCATTCTCAGTGAGTTAGCCCAGATGTAAAGAGATAAATATTGTGGGTTTCTCTTAAAAGTAGATGTTATCTTTCAACCATTTAATATGAGTTAAACATTCTGAATAAGCATAGAGGTTAGGTATCTAGTAAGGGACTAGGGTGGGGGTAGAGAAAAGATCTTCTAAGGAATGGGAAATAGAACTTTTTGTTATGGTGAAAGGGGGGAACCTAGAATAGGAAGACTAAATAGGGAAGGGGACCAAAGAGGGTCACGTAGGAAATATGGGAGAGAAAACGAACACTAAAGACAATTTGAAAATCCCACTTCTATATAAGCTTCCTGAAACATATACATATGAAAGAAATCTAAATGGATTTACAAAATAAGAGGGAAGACAATGCCCTAGTTAGACAATTTATGCCACCAAGTAAAACCTCCAGTGCCAGGAATGGGGTATATCTTGTTGAGTCACTGGCCAAAGGGGTCCCTTGGAAATTTCCAAACATCATAGGTCATTTCCAAGTCTATTTGATGCTCTCCACAACCTGATAGTAAGCCCACTATTGCTGAAGAGAACACTTACATATATCATCAAGCATGGGGAAATTGAGCTGGTGCTTAACTAGAAGCTTCACCCCTACTGACTAGAACACATGATTCTAAAGTATGCTCAGCATACTACTAGAGGAGAAAGGTAATCATCAATATCTACCAACTAGAAACCATGAGACTTACAACAGTGATCTGCCTGCAAGATGTACTGGTGAATATTGGCACAAATGTTATGTTAGTAACCAATCACTTTCTTGTTGTATTTAAGGACTACTCCATGAGATAGAACTCATGACTGACATCACTAAAGTGGCCAAGAGCCTGAGACTAGATAGGGCATGGACCTAGGAAAAGCCTAATACTGTTATACTGCTAAAGGAACACAGCAATAAAATGGCTCAGCACCCAGCACAGAATGTTCTTGCAGTAGATGGGGAGTAACACAGAGACCCACAACTGGACAATATACAGAGAATAAGAGACATTGTAACACTCAGTCCTAATTGGGATGTCTCCATCAAATCCCTCCCTTTGGGGCTTACACATTTATGCAGAAGAGAAAGCAGGATGATTATAAGACACAGAGGTGGTAGTTGACTTGAAGAAATCAGTGTCTTCTAGATATAAAAGAACCGATGCACATATAAACTCACAGACGGTGGTAGCATGCACAGGGAATGCACAGGTCCAAACCAGATGTGGTCCCAGTACTGGGAGTGGGAAGTTGACATGGGCTCCCAACTCTAGCCAAGAAACTATGTCAATTGACACCTTCTGGCAAAACAAAACAAAAAAAATCAGGTTTTTGAAATGGGGTCTTACTGCGCATATTAATGGCACTTCAGGTCAGGGTCCATTCTCCAGGAGTAGTGAGTTAACTCAAAAGGAATGAAATGGCATTTTAAAGACTTTTTGTCTTATTTTGGTTTGCTTGGGCATTTTTGTCTTATTGTTATTTTGCTTGTTTACTTTTTTTTTCATTTTTGGGCTTTTGTGGGTTTTTTAATGTGTGTTTCTTGGACTTTGTTGTTTTGTCTTTGTTTTTATCTGTCATAGAGAGAGAGAGAGAGAGAGAGAGAGAGAGAGAGAGAGAGAGAGAGAGAGGAAAATAACAAAGTTGGGTGGATAGGAGGTGTGGAGGTTCTGGGAGGAATTGAGGGAAAGGAGAAACATGATCAAAATACATTGTGTCAAGTTATTGTTTTCAATAGAAGACGATCTAACATGAAATGAAGAAAACACACACACACACACACACACACACACACACACACACACACACACACACACAACTTAATAACCCCTCAATTTAAGTTTGTGTTGCCCATAGACTTATTAGTGTTGGGCCATCTACTGGAGCATGATCACCCTATCAGAAGTTACCCTCTTAAAGAAAAACATTTATATTATTTTGACAGTATCAAAAGAATCAAACACTTAGCAACACATTTTGCAAAACAAGTGCAGACCATGTGCATACTAAACACTATAACACATTCTGAGAGAAATGAAAGAAAACCTAAAGAAATGGAGGCAACGATTTTGTTAATTGATTGAAAGACAATGCTCCTAATATGGAAATTCTCCCCAAATGGCCTAATGATCTGGACAGATTCCATGCAATCCCAATGAAAACTCTAGCTGACAATTAGAGTCTACATTTAACATAGAAATACAAAATTCCCAGAACTGCCAAAATTAAGCTGAAAAAAATGACAAAATGGAGAATTTAAAGGCTTTCTATAAGGTGTCAGTAATCAACTCAGTGTGGTATTAGCATCAAAAATGGGGAAAACAGAGTCAGAAATAGACCCATACAAATATGAACAACAGATTTCAGAAAATGGTACAATTAAATTCACTTAGAAATGAAAACTTTTTCAACAAATAATGCAAGAATAATTGGTTATCCACATGCAAAGTCACCTCAAATAATATCTTGTACCACCCACATAAATCAACCAAAAATAGATCATAGGCCTTAATGTAAAACCTTAAAAGGATGCAAGAAAAAAAAGTATTCTAACCTTGGGTTAATGAAGAATTAATAGATATGACACCAAAGCATTATCTATCAATGACAATGATTAATAAGTTTTGCTGAATTGTGACTCAACCCTTCTTTTGCTCATCAAAATACATGCATATAAAAATAGAAATGCAACCCACAGACTACAAGCAAATATTTTCCAAGCACATTCTTGATAAAGAACTTGTGTCCTGAATAATTAACCCTGAAAACACAACAATAAGAAAAACTCCATTAAAAATGGGCACAATATCTCCTCAATAGTTGATTTACCAAAGTAGATAAAAAGACAGCAATTAGCTGTATAAAAAGATGCTCAACAGCATTAGTCAATAGTGACTAATTAAAGCACAAGAATTTGTATAGCTAAAATTGAAAAGGCCAACCACTCCATATGTTGATCAGAGCAAAGAAAAACAGGGACTTTCTACAAACCCTGAAGGAATCGAAAGCAGTACAATCACTTTGTAAAACGACTTTGGAGTTTCTTAAAAACTTAGACATATACCTACCATACGATCTATTCCTAGAAATTTACCCATGAAAAAGACATAATATTTCTGTATAGTGGCTGGCACATGAATATAAATAGCAGCTTTGTTTGAAATAGCTACAACCTAGAAACAACCCGAATGCCTAACCACAAAGGCATACAGAAATAAATTATGGTATATGGATTAATAAATTATAGATCAGCAACAAAAACGGTGAACTCTTTGATATATGGAACTGTATCATTAAAACTCAAGGTTTTTGCTTACATAAAGAAACTAGAAAACAAGGAGTATGTATTGTATGATTGTTTCTAAAACATTATAATGTGCAAATGAATGTCTAATAGTTTACTGCTTGGGACGAGGGAGAGCCAAAGTGGGGAGGAAAGATTTAGAAGGAGGAACAAGGAAACTTTTAAAGCCACAGTGTATTCATTATCTTGATTACATTGGTAGTTTCGTGTGTGTGTGTGTGTGTGTGTGTGTGTGTGTGTGTGTGTGTGTGTGTGTGTGTACAACTATTAAAGTATATACCTTTAAATAAATTCAGGTAACTGATTATCAATAAAGGAAAGGAGACAGAGAAATTCCTTCATCTTGAAAGTACTGGCACAGACTTAGCTAGGTTTAGGGTAACACTGGAAATTTATTTCCCACTCAGTTTATGAGCAAATTCCAGTTGCACCCTTTTGCCAAGCCATGTTTACTTTCCCCTTTACTTTTACCCATGGGGATTAGAGACCTCCTTTTGTAGGGAACTGCTTTGGGGAAAAATAGAGTCAAGTCTGTAAATCTTCCTCACATTGAAGCTGGCTGCATGAATGCATTCAGATAGATCTGAGATTGACCAGGGTGAAGGCAGCTTGGGCACCCAGACTCGTCTGTCCATGTGCTGCTCACAGAGGTCCTAGCCTCCAGGACTAGTACAGAAAAGTCAGGTTTGGAGTCCCCTGGTCTTGGCCTTCAAAGATTCATCCCAGCCAACTCTTTCAGGCTGTTGGGACAGTCTCCCTCCTCCTTCTTCATATTACTATGTTTTCAGAGTTAACTATTCTGGAATAAGTTCTTTATGAAAAATGTGCTTGGGAAATGTTTATTCACACTGCATTTAATCCATCATGGAATCACATTTCCCCCTGGCATTTTGTAGTAATCTCTCTAGAGCTCAGATTTCTTTTAATGGTGAATCTCAAATCCCTCCATTCTTAAATTATACTTGGTGAAGGAAGCTTCTAATCCATCCAGGACCTGGCGCATACATACATAAAGTCATGGACAAAAATGCCCCTTTCCCTTGCCCCTTGCTGTATAACAGAGATATTTTTGGAGATGCATGTAAAGTTAGAGAGCTCCTTTTCCACATGTATTTCATTTGATTGTTGGAAGAACCTTCCAGGAAAACATAACTGAATCGCCTGTTTTACAGATGGAACCGAAGACTTGAATGACCTAAAATTCCTTGACAAAATGAAAAGTGCTAATGAGTGATACAGCCTCAATTCACATTTATAGTGAATCTTCCATCAAAGCACGTTGGAAACTAAATGGGACAATGTCCATCAAGTGCATAACACAGGGTCTGGTCCAGCCCTGGTTCTCAGTTTTCTCTCTTCCAAACCCCATGCTTTATCTACAGTGCCTCCCCCTTAATAAAGAAAGTGGAGAGAACTCATTGCTCTTTGATTATCATACAACTCTTAGTCTTGATCTCCTCATACACACCCTCAAATCTGGGTTACACCTCTCATATTTGATTTTTACTTATTTTATTGAGATGGAATCTCAACTATGTAGTCTAGGCTGCCCTGGAAGTTGTAATATTTTTTTCTCAGCAGCTAGAGTGTTGGTATTATAGGTATGTGCCACAAAGTCCAGCTCATCTTGTATTTAACAGGTCCGTATTCCATTAACTCTAATGAGAAATAAGACCTTTGCTTCATAGGCACCCCCCAAATCTCTCAAACAAAAGCTCTAGTTGGTGTAGATAGAATTTCTGTTCTGCCTGGCCTGGCTACTGTCCAATCAGTGTTTTATTCATCAACCAACAAGAGAAACATATATACAGAAGGACATCCCCCATCAAGTTGGGTTATATATATAACCACTACCTCTTATCAGAGTATTTTTGAAACTGTATCTTCTGGTTAGAACTTTCTGTTTGATTCTGATAATTGATATCAGGTATCCTAACAAAAATGCTCAACTTTCCTACTCAAAACAATATCCTTCATTTTGATAAGAATATTAATGGGAACAAAAATAGGGTTAAAATTACTTCTGGTTAGCTGGATATGGGAAGGATTCATGCTTGAATTATTGTTGAATTTGGGCTTTGGGAAGGCAGTGTTGAATAGACAGAATGAGAGAATGGAGCTGAACAGGTTAAGGAAGGTAGGTAGGAAGCAAGGCATAATGTTTGGCATGGAAAGTGATCTTATTTGCCCATAATTATAGGTGAGGAGGAAAAAGAGAGGGCAGTGGAGTTAGAAGTGATAATGATGGCTGTGGTAATGGTCTTAAAGACATTGGGAGAAAAGGACATTGTTGGAAAACTAGCCTAGGGCGATGTTTTGTTTTTTGTTTGTTTGTTTGTTTGTTTTTTTGAGACAGGGTTTCTCTGTGTATCTTTGGAGCCTATCCTGGCACTTGCTCTGGAGACCAGGATGGCCTTGAACTCACAGAGATCTGCCTGCCTCTGCCTCCTGAGTGCTGGGAGTCAAAGCCTGCGCCACCAACGACCGGCCAGCCTAGGGTGATGTTAAAGAAAGGTTTGGTTGGTTTTATGGGTAAGAGGACTATCAAGGGCAGGATACAAGATTAACTCAAAAAAATTCAGTAGCCCTACTATATACACATGATAAACACGCTGGGAAAGAAGTCAGAGAAACATCACCCTTTACAATTGCCACAAACAACATAAAATACCTTGGGGTAATGCTAACCAAAAATGTTTTCTAAAAAATCCTTCTATGCAGTGATTATATTATTGGTGATAAGGATGATCATAATGATATCTAGTATACCCATCACCACGTATCTTTATTTTTACCTGGGAACACAACGTGTATCTTTCACTTAGGGGACCACAGAACCATAGTTTCTCCAAGAACCAAGTTTATATCATGTTCCAGGCCCAGTGCACACATTAACTCACAGTGATCAAAGAAGCTATAATTTCAAAACAGATGAGGGAGGGGCTTAGTCTCTACCCAAAGCTGAGGAGCTACTGGCAGTTGATGTCTAGTTGAGGAAGAAGTATCTGTTTACCTCAGCTATGTGATCCCTGGCATGCTGCCCATACTATAGTGGATGTCCCTACAAGCACACATATTAGACTAATGGTTAATAAAAAAGAGTACATGAAGTTGAGAGGGAGATGTGGAGGGGTACCTAGAAGGAGTTGGCAAGGAAAGACTGTGGTTAATTTGATCAAGACACATGGCATGTATGAAATTCCCAGAGAGCACATTATAAACACATTTAAAAAAGCCTATTAAAGATGCCTTGCCAAAAGATATTGCAAGCAAAATAGATGTTTTCCATTTGTACTTTTTCTTGCATGATCTCCCCATAGATGGAGGTTTTGTACTTGGGTTGATGGAATAGATGAGAAGGGTAAAACATAGAGTCGTTAGTCAGTGTGCTTGCTTCCCGTTCAACATTGCAACTCAGATGCCTTTCCTTCCTTCTCCAAGTCCTTCACCCAGCTTCAAGGCACTTTGTTAGTTTCAGATATTCTTTGCACAGCTTTCCACAAGCTGGAAGTATATTTCTACTTCACAAATAGATTTTGCATTATGAATCAATGTCAGGAGGCAGTGAAATGATGGCAGTCATGGTCTCTGGATGGGGAGATTAGAGATGATTCTTTATTTTCTTCTTGCTTATCTGGACTGTCTGGACTTGCTGCAGTGAATACATATTGCCAGTGAATGGAGCCATAATCAAAGCAGTCTTAAAGAAAATTCAATTTCATTATAATGTCAAAGTAAATAAGCCTAGATGGAGAAGTGTAAAAGCAGCAAAATCTTGACTTGGTGAAACAAATAACTGATTAGGCGAGCTCACCCGAAGGAGCTATGAGGGAAACATGTCCAAATATTCCTACTTGCCTGGGGCATCAGGACACTGCAGGCAGGGTCTGGGCTAAGGGTGAGAAAGGGAGGCAAGCCACTAAATGTTCACAATGTCAGCTGCATCTCAGTGGCAAAGTCTAACAAGCATAAAACCCTAGGTTTGATCCTGAACACTATAGAAAACAAAGTAGCAGCTGCAGATGAAAGTCCCTATAAGGAAGATCATGAGCTCATAGTTAGTCTCTGCTATATCGCAAGTTCAAGGCCAGCCTTGGCTACAAGAGATCCTGTCATGAGGTCTACATTATCAGAGTCATGCAAACACAGTACAGGCATGTGAGAGTGAGGCCTTGTCTTGGCTTCACAATTTAAACAACCTCTCTCTCTCTCTCTCTCTCTCTCTCTCTCTCTCTCTCTCTCTCTCTCTCTCTCTGTGTGTGTGTGTGTGTGTGTGTGTATGGGGTTGTATGCGGCACTGTGAATGAATAGAGGTCATACAGCTTTATCGTGTTGATTCCCTTTTACATCTATGTAGGTTCCAGGGATTGAACTCAGGTAGCCAGGCTTGCACAGGATGCACTGTTACCTGCCCAACCAGCTTGCTGGTCCTCAGCAACTTCTTTTGGAAGGACTACTTGCTTGTTGACTTGTTATGGAAAAATTCAGTGTATCAACCATTTCTCTTGAGTCTGTCAGCTTTGTGGCATCTCTGTCTTGTTAGATTCCCAAGTGTGCTCACTTTCAACTATTCTTTTTACCAATACTCTGAACTCATTTGTCCTTTTGTAGTTCTGATCATGAGTAAGCCAACAAACTGCTTTCTCTAATCCTATGTAAAGACAACTTCCAATGTTAGCTGAGAACTTGTTTTAAGTGTTTCAGACAATTCTGCATGTCGCTTGTCAGCTCCATGTTCCTTTGCTCATAGACCTGATTTCCAACCCTTCCCACTGTCCTTAATCTATCCCACCGTATTGTTTTCTTCCCCAGTTAATGATTTTGCCTGCTTTATCCACCTGGGCCTTGTCAGGAATCAAGTGTTCCATTCACAATGGGCCATTGAAATGGATAATGAAGGGATTATAAAGGTGAAGGCACAATTTCAGGATACTAACATGAGTGTTGAAACTGGCACTACCAATAGGAGCATTCTAACTCTATGGTCTTGGCAGATTCAGAAAAGCAAGTGGTCATGAGAAACTTCTGCCTCCTAGGAGTGTGTCTTTCATGGAGAGAAGTCACTCTAAAGCAACCCACTAAAGGAGGTACAGGGTAAATACCAAAGCCTCCCTTGCCTCACCATTATCCACTTCTTGTTGGCACTTCCTCTTGTCACACCCAGTCTGATGCTCCACATAGATCAGCATCCCATGTACTGAGCACGGTGGAGAAAGGGTATGACAGATCTGAAGGCAATCACATGCTAATGCTGGGAAGGGGCCATTGGGAAGGATTTCCCTCCATTTCTCGGATTCTTTCTGGATCTGCCTACAATCTTTTAAAATCTCTTTTCCACATCAGTGCAAGTGATGACTCTCGTCCTCTACTGAGTGAGTTACATGCTAGGTCATCATGTATCCTGACTTTCTGTCCTTCACTCACATCACAGTCCTATCTTTATTCTTTCTTTAAAGGTTCTGTCATACGTAGGGTTTACATTGCTGAAAAAAAAAAAAAAAAAACACTACGAGCTACGAGCAAAAGCAGCCTGGGAAGGACAGGGTTTATTTCATTCTACAGCTTATGGTCCATCACAAAGGAAAATCAGGGCAGGGATTCAAGGCAGGAACCTGGAGGCAGGAACTGAAGCAGAGGCCATGGGGGAACTCTGCTTACTGGCTTGCTCCCACACATTCAGCTAACTTTCTTACACAGTCCAAGACCACCTGCCCAGAGGCAGTATCCCCACAGTGGGATGGGACCGCCACCATCAATCAGTAATCCAAGAAATTCCACATAGATTTGCCTATATATGATCATGGGAGGCATCTTCTTAGTTAATGTTCCTTCTCTCAAAAGACTCTAGCTTATATCAACCTAACCAACAAACAAGCAGTGCAGGGTTCTTACAATTGAGTACATCAACATGCATAGGCCTCTCTCGTGTGGAAAATAAGCGACAAAAGAAAATTAGAACATGTTTTCTCCTAGTTTACCGACTCTGCCTTTGTACTTGCCCTCCTCTTCACAGACAAGGTCCTGATAAAGACAACTACCCCTGAAAACCTTTCTGTACCTCCTCCCTGACCAGTTCCTTCCTGATCAATTGAGCACTGACCCTTGACAAACCACAGAGAGAGAGAGAGAGAGAGAGAGAGAGAGAGAGAGAGAGAGAGAGAGAGAGAGAGTCGGGCCACAGAGTCAGCCCAGAGCTATGCTCTGCAGAGGATTACTGTAACTTGTGGGTTATCACTTTCCTGAAGTTTGAAACTGAGCTAGTAATATTAGCAATCCTAAGGCTGACTAGGAAGGTAATGGTCTCATATAAGGAGCCTAGTTCAATTTCTGACATCTGGAAAGCACCTCATACACGAGAACCACAGCTCTCTCTGTTTCAAGAATTATGTGTTTTGTTTTTTTAAAAAAACAATTTTCTGTCCTTTGTCCATTCTGCATGTTAAACTCAGTGAGAACCACTGTTTTAACTATAATTTTCTATGCTGTTAACGTCTACTCTCTAAAATCAATCTACTTCTCCCTCCTATGCTAAAAACTGCTGAATTCATGTAAGGTCCCATTGGCATGGAAAACTCCAAGCTAAAAATCACACTCAGGATCTTGCTTTTTTCTCCTTTTCTTTCTCCTTCTCCTTCTCCTTCTTCTTCTTCCTACTTCTCTTCCTTCCTTCCTTCCTTCCTTCCTTCCTTCCTTCCTTCTTTCCTCCTCCTCCTCTTCCTCCTTCAAGTCAGGGTTTCTCTCTGTAGCCCTGGATGTCCTGTAACTTGCTCTGTAGACCAGGCTGGCCTCATACTCAGAGATCTTCCTGCCTCTGCCCCTCCATGCTTGGATTAAAGGTGTGTGCCACATTACCACCTGGCTCCAGGGTCTTCTCTTCGGTTGTTCATTGATGCTCCTTTTCCCTTGTTCATTATCTCAAAGAATATCACCCAAAACTCTCAGCTGCACAATTCAAAATTAGGCACTCCTATGGCTCACTCACTGTTCTTAAGGACTGTTCTCTCTCAATGTCATCAGTCATCTCCTGCTGTCTGTACTATTGCTTTAATTTTTGGTAGATTATTTTATTTATATGAGTATTTGGACTGTCTGAATGTGTACCACATCTATGCCTGGTTCCTATGAAAGTCAGAAGAAGGTATCAGATCCCCTAGGACTAAAGTACAGAAAGTGTGAGCTGTTATGTGCGTGCTTCTCAGAGTCAAACCTGGGTCAAAGACCAGAAAATGCTCTTAACCACTGGGCCATCTCTCCAGCTCCCTGTTTTATTTCTTTGCATATTTTACATGCCTACACATCTCCT
This sequence comes from Cricetulus griseus, assembly GCF_003668045.3. Classification (NCBI taxonomy): domain Eukaryota; kingdom Metazoa; phylum Chordata; class Mammalia; order Rodentia; family Cricetidae; genus Cricetulus; species Cricetulus griseus. Next base: position 14,620,801 of record NC_048604.1, read on the forward strand.
TATCAATGTTCACAGTTTCATTACTTTTTCTATCACCACTGCAATCATTTCTTAACTGTTACTAGTCTACTACATCACCCTCCTAATATGACATCTTCCTCTGTCAGAGTGCTCTTTAGAAAATGGGATTCAATGATGCCACTGTTCCCCACGGTCTTCAAGATAAAACATAGAATCCATGGACCAACATATAAAGTTTGTCATGGTCTGGCTCCTGCATATTTGTTCTCATCTGTACAGGTTACTTTATTACCTCTCTAATACCTGCTGTGTACTTGAGCCATAACAACTATTTTTAGGTCCATCAACTCTCCATGTTCACTTAATAGCTATCGCTGCCACTGATTTTCTCCTTGGAAGATTTTCCTTCCATTCACCCCCTGCCTTGTCCTGCTTTTACTGACCAGCTCGTCGTACACATGCATCAAGGTTCAGCAGTAATTTCACCATTTCCTGAATGATGTTCTTCACAAAATTTTACATTTACTAAACTGAACTGTAATCTTTGATGTGCTTTGATACACTGTTTTTAGGAGTGAGGAATCTATGCTCTACCTTCTGTTTTTCTTTTTCTTTCTTTCTTTTTTAAATAACGTTGTGGTGCAGCACAGCCATTGCCATTCCCTATATGTTCCCTGTTGCTTTGGAATTTCAGTCAAAGCTGAGTAGCTGTAGCAGAAATAAATGCCTGGTCTAGAAAGTCTAAAATATTTACTCTCTGGCTCCTTACAGAGAATGTTTCACATCCCCTGCTCTCAATTAGTGGTTTCAAACTCTAGCTACATAATTAAACCACCCAGAAATATCCTGATACCTAGGTTGAATATCTCCCATAAACAGATTCTGATTTTGTTGCTATAGAAGCAGTATTGAGAGTTTTTAAAGTCTCTTAGGTGACTTTGACACATAAAATTGAAATTCACTGCTGCAGACTATAAATTCTGTCAGCTGTAAAACTACAGCTTTTCATTTCATCTTTTGATCTCTTAGCTCTAGCAAAAACAGACCTCATGGTAGGTGGTTGATAAACGACTGCTATACAGGTAACATTAAAGGATATAAGATAGTATTTCTTAAGTATTTACTTATTCCTCATACACTACATCTTCTGTTTTCAGCATAAACTTGCAAGTATTATTATAGTCCCCATTTTACATAGGAGAAAATTGATAGCCAAAGAGCTTGAGTGACTTATTCATGGTCAACTAGTTAGTAGGGAACAGAGTTACGACTTGAAGTTAAACTAGTCTAAGTTAGAATCTGTCTTTTCAGTTTTTCTTATATGCTATCATGCCCATAGCATTGTCCATGCTAGGTAAGAGTTCTACCTCTGATCTATACCCCCCAGCCTACAACCTGAATTTATTTTAAAAAATATACTGCATTGATGATATGATAGTCTACATAAGTGAACCAAAAAACTCTACCAGGGAACTCCTACAGCTGATAAACACCTTCAGCAAAGTGGCAGGATACAAGATTAACTTAAAAAAAGTCAGTAGCCCTACTATATATGGATGATAAATGTGCTAAGAAAGAAATCAGAGAAACATCACCCTTTACAATTGCCACAAACAACATAAAATATCTCGGGGTAAATTTTGAGTCTTTAAAGAAAGAAATTAAAGAAGATACCAGAAAATGGAAGGATCTCCCATGCTCTTGGATAGGTAGGATCATGTCTTAGTGACATGCCTGTTTACATGCTGAGCCATCTCAGCAGCCTCAGAACCTGCATTATTAATCACACCATCTACTGTATCACTTTGAAGAGTGACCAGAATTTTTTAGGGAAGAAATTACCTGCCTATTGAGAGTTGTTATTCTATGGAAGTGAAATGCTTTTAATAATCAGAGACATGAGATGATTTTAGCAATGTACACAAGCAACGATAATAGCATGCTTCATTTCTTGAGCATGTAAGTGGAAGATGCCAGATGTGATGGGTGTTGATCTTGATTGCCAATTGGACTATCTAGAATCACCCAGGATAAAGCCTCTGAGCATGTCTTTGAGGTATTATTTAAGTTAGAATAGTTCATGGGAATGTCTGTGGGACATTACTTAGATTAGGTTATTTGAGATGAGAAGACCCACCTGGAATGTGGGCTGCACCGTTTGGGGTCCTATAATAACACAAAAAGGATTCATCTCCTTTGCTTCCTCATAGTGGATATAATGTGACAAGCTGTCTTAAGATCCAGCTGCAGGACTTCCCTGCCATGACAGGCTGCAGCCCCGAGACTGTAGAAGCGAAGTAACTCCTTCCTTTCTTAAGTTGCCTTTGTCAAGGCATTTTGTCACATCAACAAGACAAGTAACTGATACAGAAAGTAATCATCTTAAATCCCATTGCTTCATTACAACCTGGCAAGAATCTTTCTAAAGAGATTTCAGTCTTAGGCTGGGTAACATGGTGATGAATCTCAAGCAAGCATAAAATGAAAGCGACTCTGCAGGCTTTAGGGGTTCCGGATAGCAGAGAAGGTAAAGATACTGAAGACAAATATTGTCTAACTTGGAGTGTTCACTGGGGCCAGATTTGCCTACATAACAAAAATAGCTACTACTATCATCAATTATAATGAATTCATATTTTATATCAAACTAAGAGTATATATTATCTCAATTTTTCTTACAATGCCTATGCAATTGGTATTATATTTAATTTTACAGTTAAAATTACCCTGAGACTTAGGGAGATAGAAAGCATCTCCAATACTGTATGTTTGATGGGTAGTATAATCTGGATTCTAGGTCAAGTCTCATTTAAGTCCAATGTTGGGGTCCTTGCCACACTATACATGAATACATCAGCTATATGGAGCAGGGTGCAATGATGCAAACTTAATGTCAACTGCAGATGAAACACTGTAACTTAGAACTCTTAAAACTTGGGCTTTGGGACCTGGAGAGATGTCTCAGTGGTTAAAAACACTGACTGCTTCTTCAGAAGACCCTGGTTCAATTCCCAGCACCCATATGGAAGCTCACAATTGTCTGTAACCCCATTTCCTGGGGACCCAACACCCATGGCAAAATACCAATGCACATTAAAAAACACTTGAGCTTTCATGATGATCCCCCTCTCCAAAATCAAGGGTCTAAAGAAGGAATACATGAACCAACCTAAAGAGCAAAAAAAACCAAAAAACCAAAAACAAAAAAAAAAAACCAAAACAACAACAAAAATAAAACCAGCTTTAAGCATCTGTGCAAGCCTGAAAGCACTGATGCTGGATTTTCATGGTAGCATCAGTAGAATAAGGGCACCTTCCTTCCTTACCTGTCCTCTATGTCCTTTCTTTGACCATTGAGGAAGTCAAGGACCATGGTGAGCTAGGCATAGGGAAACAGTGGAAGCAAAAGGTTTAGAACCCAACAATCAGATGGCCAACACGTCTCTTTCCCCCTTCAGGTCCTACTTGGATGAATGGAGAAGTGTTAGCTTGAAGAGACGGTTTTTTTGACTTTTAAGTACAATTGGATTGGTCGCTGAAAATAGTATGTGTTATATGACTTGAGTGGCCAGGAAAGTCAGTCAGAAGACTTGACTTTCTTCAAGGGAAGAGATAAAATCTAAGGTCCATCAAGTAGGTTTGGATGGCTGGTGAAGGAGTCCCACTCATCCAATGGGCCAGACACGTATTCTGAATATATAAACATTCCATTAGTAGGCAGAGGATGAAACTCATTGTCCAGGCCTTAACAACCTATGGTCCTGTAACTTCACCTAGGCTACTTAATCTTGCAGTGCCTCCACTTCCTTATCTGAAACCTAAGGTGTCTCTCATGGTATCACAAAGTTGTGAGGAGGATATGATGAGATAAAAATATATAGTGTGGCTGTACACACATAAGAGAATACTAACATAAATATGCACAAATTTGAGAGGAAAAACATCACAGAACTTAGGGAAGAAAGTTACTAAGGGTTATTTTAGTGTGTGTGCTTGTGTGTGTGTGTGTACATGTTAGAAGTTAATGAAACATAAATCAGTAAATCAATAACCCACATTTGTTGTTTAGTTTTTCAAAATCCAATTTTTTGCTCTTGTATAACCAGACAGGCAATTTCCATGGCTTCTTGATTCCTCATGTTGTTTGTTAGGATTATACAAACAATTCTAGCACCTCTTTCCTAATGATATATTGTAAAGTGAGATATAAGTATGTGAGCTATTCAAACAACAGCATTCTCTTTCCTTGTACCTTCTCTCCCCTTTATGTGTATATGCAATAAAAAGAAAGAGGGAGGGAGGGAGGGAGGAGAGAGGGCGAGGATGGGAGAGGGTGAGTTAGAAAGGAATGCTAGGAGGGAGGATCGCTACTGGGCTCATGTTATCAGGAGCTTGTCACAACTTTTGACACTTTGCCATTTGTCTCATGAACTCTGGTGCCCTAATATTACTACAAGAAACCACTTTTCAGGTTGTCAACAAGAAATGCTTAACTTTTGACCTTCAAAACTAATGAGTTTTTCATTTCCTCCAGAGTTATTTTCTGTCAAGGCTGAGTTTTCTCCACAGTTGCAGAAAAACTCCTGTCTTAGTTACCTTTATATTGCTCTGATAAGACACCCTATAGAAGAAAGAGACTATTTGGAACTTACAGTTTCAGAGGGTTAGAGTCAATGACCTTCGTAACTCATAGCAGCAAGCATGACAACAGGCAGGCAGGCATGGTGCTGAAACAGTAGCTGAGAGCGTTCATTTTGAGATAGAACCATGAGGCAGAGAGAATGACATCAAGCTTGGCCTGGGCTTTTGAAACCTCAAAGTTCACCTCCTCCTCCAAGAAGGTCACACCTAATCATTTCCAAACAGTTCTACTAACTGGGAGCTAAGTATCCAAACATATGAGACTATGGGGGGGGGAATTCTCATTCAAACTACCACATTTCCCATCTATGCCTAAATTGTATTTCAGATATAAGTAGTGACAGTATTAGGAGTGTGACTTCTTAATACTAAAAACAAGGATGGGTGCAACACAGTAATGTAAGGCAAAGAAAATAACCATCTTAGTTATTCACAACACTGGTGAATGGTAAATGGATGACTGAGCTAATAATTATCTGTCGATTAGCCTAGCTGTACCTCATAAACAATTATCAATATGTACATAAATCAATTTTATTCCAAGATTCTTGAGATGATATCAGAAGATTCAAATTATGATTTTTTATTCTGCAACCCAGTTGAAACCTGGGCGCACATTAGATATGCTGTCTGGTTTTATAGGGGTGGGGGATAATTAGCATGCCATCCACACAGGAGTTGCCTTACTGACCACAAGTGTGCCATGCAATTATAGTTTTCTATTGTAGGCAGAGTTGAAAGCATCACTTGAGGTTCTTAATATATTTTACACACAAAATTTCATAATGCTATATGTTCAAGTAAGATCTACCTCATAAATTTTAGGGCCGTTGGCCTGACAAATGATCAGGATAAAGTAGAATGTTGATGTCTTTGTGAATTTCCCAGACTAAAGCCACATGAAGAGCAGAAGACGATAGGTTTGCCAGTTCAGTGATTTGCTTTCAACCGTCACGATCTGAAACCTCCACAATAATACCTTAGATATGTCTAACCTTGTGAATTGACTCCTCAGTAAGATGAGCCTGAGGAGTGTCAGTAGAGAGCATCATAATGCTTTCTGTGGATCAAGGACACACCACGTGAAGCAATCAATCCTTCCCACCACTGTAGGGGCAGGTGTGAGTACCATCTCCATTTTACATAGCAGGAGGCAGACAGAGGTCAAGACTTGAAGGAAAGAGATATTCTGGAGTGAAATTCTAATGTTCTCTGACATTTTGTGACTCAACAATAAAGAGGGCCATATCACAGGCAGAACCAAAAGTGGCATCTTTTTTTCTGAACTGTCTTGTACCTTACTTGTGCCTCTTGTAGCCTTTTTACTGCATTTGTCCCTAAGGTGCAGTTACTTTTGCATATCTTTCATCCAGTCTCCAAGGTCAGACAAAAATCAGTGTCTGTTCCATCTCTATAACCAAAAATATTTAGCACAGTGCCTGGAAACTGTATCTAAATGAACGTTTCACAGAGACTAACACTGAGCTTCACAGAAATGAGAGTTGTATCCCAATAACAGGATAAATAGATACGATGGGTCTTCGGAGTGTGGTTCTGCTTGGAATATTTCTTTTCATCAGTAAAGCAATGTTATGTAAATTAATCATAAGGATACTATGACATTATACTGAGTGAGATACTATAACTCTTGTTAAAAGAGAATTCTTATTATATAAATAGCTAGCTACTAATATTATACTTGCAAAATGTGCTGAGAGCTTTATATGAATTCTCCCACTAAATCTCCCTTTTGACTCTTGAGTGAGGTCTGTCTTCAACTCTACTTTCCAAATTAAGAAAGTGGGGCTCAAAACAGCTCAGGAACTTGTTCCAAATCACACAGTAGAGCTGGAATCTGTAACATCTAACCATTTTTTTTTTGTAAGAATCTGTGACATCTAACCATTTTGTTGTAAGTTCTATCTGAAAGAGCCATTTTCCTTCCCTATCATGGACAAGGAAAACAACCTGTTCTTAATTCTCCTACTGGGTGAACATGAGTGCACATGGGTGCGCGCATACACACACACACACACACACACACACACACACACACACACACACACACACACACACGTGCATGCGCCAGAAGGAGGAAGGAAGTTGTTGACTTCCTAGATATCCCATTAGCCTTAGCAATAAATACTCAGAACATGGGGGATTTTAATAATCTTTTTCTTTCCTTCTACTTAATCTAACTTAGAAGTAAGTTATTGGGGAAAATTGTAGAGTCATTTTACCCTGATCATTCATAAACATTAAAGTACCAATCTTTCAGAGATGTTAAGTTCAACCTTCCCAAAGATTTCATCTAAGTCTGAGATTTTGAATAAAGAAAGCAATTATTACTATCAAATATTGTTTTGTTGTTGTTTTTGTTTTTGTTTTTCAAGACAGGGTTTCTTTATGTAGCTTTGTAACCTGTCCTGGAACTCACTTTGTAGACCAGACTGGCCTTGAACTCACAGAGATCCAACTGCCTTTGTTTCCTGAGTACTGGGATTAAAGGTGTGAGCTACCACTACCCTGCCCAAATATTTTTTATACCTTGAAAATTGTCATGATACAACATTGCCTTTTGAAAGAAGCACCATGCAGAATCCTAGAAGAAAGAGAAATTATTTGCCTTCAATGAGCATACAATTTAAGTGAAGAGGTAAATCAATTCACCATCCCTACTATTTATAAATGTTGATGGGGTTCTTATTACATGCCAAAAACTGTGCAAGGAAATATGAGACATGTGGACACCCAATTCTCAATAAAAACATGGGAACATATCTGCTGATAGTTTATAAAAATACTGGGGTCAAAACACATATGTATGACTGACCTATGCTTTATTGGTATATGCTTTCTGCCACTAAGAATCTCAGAATCATGGAAGAGTAATAATGCCACCACAACATTTTAGCATGTATATCATGCCCCATCCATGCCCATTTTTATAAGAGAGGAACCTGAGGTAAAGAAGGATGCACACCAAGGAAGTGGCTATATTTGTCATGGATCTCTATAGAGGTAGGATGAACAGTGTGTGTGTGTGTGTGTGTGTGTGTGTGTGTGTGAGAGAGAGAGAGAGAGAGAGAGAGAGAGAGAGAGAGATACAGAGACAGTGAGACACATACAGAGACAGACACAGAGACAGAGACAGAGAGACAGAGAGGTGGATAACAGGATTTGCTGTAGAACTTGACTCATGATTATGGTGACCAACAGGTCCTACCATACAGTGGTGTAGTTTCCAGAGGCCAAAGGCCTGAGAAACAGGAGCTCTAATAACTGAGGACCAAAGAACATGGGTGTTTCAGTTCAGGACATAAGTAGAAACTCTCCTTCCCTCTGTCTTACTTTTCTTCTATTTGAACTATGAAAATATTGGATCATGACCACCTATGCTGATGCCGCCAGTCTTCTCTACTGATTGAAACAATAATCTCTTGTGGAAGTACCCTGACATACCAGGGACTAATATTTTACCACCTATCTGAGATTCCTTAACCTAGTCAGGTTGACATATAAAATTGACCATCACAGTGAGTAATCATGCTATTTGAATCCAGGTCAAAGCAAGTGGACTAGGGGGAGCGGCAGGTAGATTACAGTGGGTAGAAATTAATTTGTAAGCAGAGAAACAGAGGGGACCATAAATGACTCTTTTCCAAATCCATGAATTTCAGAGAGAACTATGTCAGAAATCTGTAAGTCTGGGGAAGTTTGTTGTCTTGCTTGCTTTGTTTGAGCATGAGAGTGATGAAGTATAGTGCTTGTCGTCTGTAAACTACAGAACTGAGCACTATTCAGTTTTTGCATGTAAAATACAATTTCTAGGATGCATATTACTTGAGATCCATAGATTAATCATAGATATGAAATACTCTAATTGATCTTCTTTGCTATTCAGTAATTCGTAACAGTCCTTAAACACAGGAAGCAGAATGGTGTCACCAGGAGCACAGGAACTGACTGACACTTTGCCATTTGTCTCATGATCTCTGGTGCTCTAATATTACTACAAGAAACAATTTCTTCAGGTTGTCAAGCAGAAATGCCACTGTTTTTCTCCTTGGCAGATTTTCCTTCCATTCACCCCCTGCCTTGTCATACTTTTACTGACCAGTTTGTACATATGTGTCAAGGTTCAGCACTAACTTCACTGTTTCCTGAATGTTCTTCACAAGCTTTTGCATGAATCTCAAGCATTTATAACTTGCTCTCTAGTACTCTCTGGATATTCAGTCACAGTGGACAAAGGTTAAGCTGCCTGCAGAGTCCTGCCTTTTCATGTGAGGGCCCTGTGTCATGCTCTTAAGAGTAATTCCAGCACTCGGGAGGCAGAGGCAGGCAGGTGGATCTCTGTGAGTTCGAGGCCAGCCTGGTCTCTAGAGCAAGTGCCAGGATAGGCTCCAAAGATACACAGAGAAACCCTATCTCGAAAAACCCAAAAAAAGTAAAATAAAAATAAAAAGAAAAGAAAAGAAACAACAACATCAAAGCATGTGACCTGTGAAGGCAAAGTGAGCTATCATTGCCATGCTTGTGGAGTTGAACCTGAATAGTCTGGGTTAACCTGGTGAGTACTTTGAAAACAAACTTTGGCTGCTTGAAGAGAAGGCTGACAAATATTTGTAATTTGAGAAGGATTTGGTATACTATTATAACTTTAATACAGAAGGAACCCCATGGCAAGTGATACAGGCAACCCATGAGTTGAAGGTAATCTTTGGTTGATAATTCTCAAAGAAAGAAGGACTTCAGTGCAATATTCTCCATGAATTGAGTACAACCAACAACTTGAATGACTTTGAAAACACATTTTTTCGGCATCAATGGGAAACTAAAATCTCAACACTTGAGAAGCTGAGGCTAGCTTAAGCTATATAATTTGTTCAGGGCAAGCCTGGGGGGATGGGGCGCAGGGGAGAGTGCATCCAGAAGCACTTCCTGATTAGCTCTCCCTTAACTGTTCTCCTGAGAGCAGGGACCAGGCCTTATACATCACCAGTCCTTATACATCACCAGTCCTTATACATCATCATGCCTTTTGCTCCTTGTAGGGCCAGAAACAAACAAAAACACTCAAGTACATAAAAATTACACTGACTAATAAAAACCAGAGAGTAAGTTTTGGATTGGGCATAGTGACACACACCTTTAATCACAGCACTCAGGAGGCAGAGGCAGGTGGATTTCTGAGTTTTGAGGTCAGCCTGGTCTACAGAGTGAGTTCCAGGACAGCCAGGGCTGTTACACAGAGAAACCCTGTCTCAAAACAAGAGGAAGTTTTGCCTTATCAAATCACTGGAGAAGTGCTTCCTGGGCATGGATTTTTGGTGTGAATGTACAAGAAAGTACCTCTTGCACATGAACAGCTTCAATATCAAGTTGTAAGAACTCAGCTATTATGCAAAGTGAGGGAACACTTAGGTACATCTGTGTATATGGTATAAACATAGCCCCATCTGTGCTGGCAGCTCTGTTTTCTGTACTGCTTAGACAGATGTTTTTAAACCCTAGAAGATGTGCATAATCCAAACAAAGTTCTCTCCAGTGTCTTTATCCTTCACTGTGGATCCTGAGATATGCATGCAGATTGACTACATCTCTTTACCTTACACATGTGTCAACAATTATACAGATGTGACTCTTAAATTCCCTTGCACTGAAATAGAATTTGTGTGCTAAAGAGAGGGCCCACTAGTTAAGAATACTTGTCGCTCTTGCAGAGGACTACAGCTCAGTTTCCAGCACCCACATGGTGGTTTACAACCAAACATAACTTTAGTTCCAGGAGATCTGGTGTCCTCTTCTGACCTCTGTGGGCACCAGGCACACACGTGGTCCATAGATACATGCAGGCAAAACATTTCTACACATAAAGAATAAATAAATCTTTCAAAATAAATAGAATTTGGGACAATGTGTCCAAACAGGGTTATATAAAGATACAAATGTCACAGGAAAAATAAGACTCTGTGTTACATAATAATTTAGTTTCTACCAGCAGGTTACAATTTAGTTTACATGAACATACATGCCTCACAAATGTGTGCTTTATACACATACATACTTTACAATTTATAAAGTTATTCTGCATCTCCTGTGTTATTTGAGCTTCCCAACTCTCTGAGGCAGAAAGAACAAAGAGTGTATCTCATTTATAAGTTACAAATTAAGGCCAATTGAAATAATTTGCCCAAGTTCACACAACAAATCAGGGGAATTGCTGAAGGAACTAGCACCCTACCCCAGTGCATACTGGTGTCATCTGCAATAGTTACGTATTATATATGCTTTGGACCAGCTTTTGATCAATACCTGGAGATATTCATGAGGCCAATTTATAGGTATTGGTTAATTGAAAGCCCTTTTAAGTGATATATTTTGTGGTCCTAAAGATTACATTTTGGGCCTTGTACTTGCTGAAAAAGTGCTATGCCACTGAACTATCCCCTAAGCCCTTAAAGTTATTTTAAAGTCAAACTGTATTATACCCAAAGATGTGAAAGTTTTTTTATCCCATATTCTTCAACAAGAACCTTTTGAATGCCTACAACAGGTACTGCTGGTGTATGCAGAGATACAACAGTGGACAAGAGAGTCGCTTCCTTGGGATTTTCATGACTTATTCACTGAAATTTGTAGAATTTCCACTACTGATTTCAGCAAAGATGCTCACACGCTTTCCTCTTTGACTCCTTCAAGCAGAAGTGAGTTTCTACCATAAGGGAGAACTGTTATTTTAAATACACAGGACTTAATTTTGTTTTTCTGTCACACAATTTGTTGTAAGGAAGATTCACCTTTGGTAACTACCCCGTTAAAAACATAATTCTTCCAAATGGCTAGTAATTTTAGTCATATTCAAATTAGATTGAAGATATTCTTGGCACCTGACAAAGAACATTTAGGTACTGACAATAAATGAACAAAACATTTCTGTAACTAAGCACACAGAAACTTGTTGCCATGGGTCTGTGACCCATATAACCTATCTGTTCACGGGGTAGTGAATACTTACTGCCACTGTAGACATACTTCTCCAGTCCATAGTCAATGCTTCAACACAACAAAGACCATAGATCTCCTTGGCAACCTTTCTCCAAGTAACTCAGTGTGATGCCCCCATATCAGAGAGATTATTGCCAACCTCATGAAGACAAGGGTACCGTCTTAAACTGCCTAGACTTGAAGAAGCACATCATAGCAGATCATTCCTCATGATAAGAACTTTAAATAGCCCTCTAAGAAAGACTGGGAAATGTGCTCTTCCTGGGTGATCAGGAAGGGGAAATAAGATGATGAACATAACATTATCTTTGCCATGTGTGCCATGGGAGGAATCAAGTGGCCCAAATACTTTTACTTCTGACTTAATTCTAGTCATACCCCTTTTGCTTCATTGTGGCTTGACTTGCCCCAAACCCATTATCTTCAAGGAAAATGAAGAGAATATGGCAAACTTCAGTGGAACTAGTCTTGAAACAATGACAAGAGCATAGATGGCTACTTTCTCCAAGCTCTCTCAGAGGCTGCCATTCATTCATTCATTCCTTTCATTGTAAGTATCTGCTTAACTTTGTATATTTTCTTCATTCATCTTTCTAGAGATCTGGTTTCATAACACTTCTACCTCTTCCATAGCCCAGAATGGCCTACCTGGCCCTGAATCTCCCTTACCACTTCTACTTCTGTAGAACAGTTCCTCTTCCCTATGTAAAACTCCTGAGGGGCATAAGTCTATTTGTCTATGTGTGTTTTATTTTCAAATCAGGCTATCCACAGCCAAAACAACCCTGTACAATAAAGGAACTTCTGGAGGCATCACCATCCCTGACTTCAAGCTCTATTACAGAGCTATAGTCCTGAAAACAGCTTGGTATTGATACAAAAATAGACAGGTAGACCAATGGAATAGAGTTGAAAACACTGATATTAACGCACACACCTATGAATACCTGATTTTTGATAAACAATTCAAATTTGTATGATGGAACAAAGAGAACATCTTCAACAAATGGTGCTGGCATAACTGGTTGCGGACATGTAGAAGACTGCAGTTAGTTAGACCCAAGCCTATTGCCTTGCACAAAACTTAAGTCAAATGGATAAAAGACCTCAACATAAATCCAGCTACATTGAACCTATTAGAAGACAAAGTGGGAAATACCCTTGAATTAATTGGTACAGGAGACTGCTTCTTGAACATTACACCAGTAGCATAGACACTGAGGTCAACAATTGATAAATGGGACCTCCAGTAGCTTCTGTAAGGCAAAGGACACAGTCAGCAAGTCAGCACAGTCAAATGGCAGCCCACAGACTGGGAAAAGATATTCACCAACCCCACATCTGGCAGAGGGCTGATCTCCAAAATATACAAAGAACTCAAGAAGCTAGTCTCCAAAACACCAAACAATCCAATTAAAAAGTGGGGTACAGAACTTAATAGACAATTCTCAATAGAGGAATCTAAAATGGCTGAAAGACACATAAGTTCAACATCCTTAGTCACCAGGGAAATGCAAATCAAAACAACTCTGAGATACCATCTTATTTCTGTCAGAATGGCAAAAATCAAAAACACCAATGACAGTTTATGCTGGAGAGGATGTGGAGAAAGAGGAACACTCCTCCACTGCTGGTGGGAATGCAAACTTGTACAGCCACTTTGGAAATCAGTATGGCAACTCCTCAAGAAAATGGGAATGAGTCCACCACAAGATCCAGCAATTCCACTCCTAGGCATATACCCAAAAGAAGCACATTCATATAACAAGGACATCTGTTCAACGATGTTCATATCAGCATTATTTGTAATATCCAGAAACTGGAAGCAGCCTAGATGCCCCTCAACCGAAGAATGGATAGAGAAAATGTGGTACATTTACACAATGGAGTACAACTCACCAGCAAAAAAAAACAAACAATGGAATCGTGAAATTTGCAGGCAAATGGATGGAACTAGAAGAAACCATTCTGAGTGAGGTAACTCAATCACAAAAAGACAAACATGATATGTACTCACTCATATGCGGATTTTAGACGTAGAGTAAAGGATTACCAGCCTACAATCCATACTGCCAAAGAAGCTAATAAACAAGGAGGAACCTAAGAGAGATATACATGGTCCCCTGGAGAAGGGGAAAGGGTCAAGATCTCTTGAGAAAATTGGGAGCACGGGAAGAGGGGGAGGGAGCTAGAGAATGAGAAGGGGAAAGAGGAGGGATGCAGAGAACATGAGGGAGCAGAAAGGTTGAGTTGGGGGAAGAATAGAAGAAAACAAGAAAGGAGATAACATTATAGAAGGAGACATTTCAGGTTTACAGAGAAATCAGGCACTAGGGAAAGGTCTGCTGATCTACAATGACACCAACTAACAATCTAAGCAACAGAGGAGAGGCTACCTTAAATGCCTTCCCCTGATAATGAGATTGATGACTGACTTATATGCCATCCTATAGCCTTCATCCAGCAGCTGGTGGAAGTAGAAGCAGACACCCACAGCTAATCACTGAACTGAATTGGAATCCAGTGCAGAAAAGGACGATTGAAAAGCAAAGGGGTCCCGACCAGGCTGGTGAAACCCACAGAAACAGCTTACATGAACATCCAGGACCTCTTGCTCCCCAGACTGATAGCTGGAATACCAGCATGGGACTGATCCAGACCCCAGGAACATGGGTTTCTGTGAGGAAGCCTTGGAAATCTTTGGGCCCTCCTGTAGTAGTAGGTCAGTACTTATCCCTAGCATAGGTGTGGACTTTGGGAACCCATTCCACATAGAGGAATACTCCCTGAGCCAAGACACATGGGGGTGGGCCTAGGTCCTATCCCAAAGGATACAATAGACTCTGATGACACCCTATGGAAGGCCTTGCCATCTAGGGGGAGCAGAAAGGATATGTGATAGATAGTGTTTCAGTTGGGGGGGTAGGGGAGGATGGGAGGGAGAAGGGAATTGAGATTGTCATGTAAAACAATCCTGTTTCTAATTCAAATAAAAAAAAGCTGAAAAAAAAAGAAAAAAAAAGAAAATAAAATCCATGTTCCAATTTTAAAATTAAAAAAAATAGGCTATCCACATCACACAGGTCCCTGACAAGACTACATGGGAGCCACTGCTGGGCTCATCCCTGATCACATAACATACATCCAAGAGGGTGGGTCACACAATCCATTGGCCATTGAGCAAGGATGTGGGACAGATTCTCTTGAAGCATCTTTTGCTGTGGGTGTGGCAGACAATGGCTAACCTAATGATGAGTTTATGATAGTGTGTCTATCTGACCATAGGGCAGAAACATTTTCTGTGCCACAAACACTCAAGGCTAACAGACTAACCCAGAATTATTTTGTGAGGATGCTGTATATCACCTCACTCAGTCTCTAATTAGGCCTCCTTTGGATATCTCTTTCTGTGTTTCAGAACTTACAAAATTAGAAACTACATTTTCTAGTCTCCCCTGTTGTTAAGCCCTTGACATAAAATACATTCCTGCTATGAGATGCATTTAATCATATTTTTGGAGGTAGAAGCAAAATGTAGACAATTCTCCACCCTTTTAATTATTTCCTGATTGGCAATCAAATTCCATGTCCCATTTCCCACGTGTTTTAGTTAGGGTTTCCACTGCTGCAATGAAACACCACAACCAAAAGCAACTTGGAGAGGAAAGGGTTTATTTGGCTTACACTTGCACATTGTAGTTCATAATTGAAGGAAATCAGGATAAGAGCTCAAACAGGTCAGGAACCTGGAGTCAGGAGCTGATAGAGACCATGGAAGGGTGCAACTTACTGTCTTACTCATCATGGCTTACCCATTCTACTTTTCTAAATACAACTCAGGAGCACAAGCCCAGGGGTGTTTCCCCCCACAATTATTTGGGCCCTCTCTCATCAATCACTACTTAAGAAAATGCCCCAACTGTCACCCACATTCAGTGGGCCTAGTTTCAGTCTTATGCAGATTCCTCAGCTGTTAGCCTAGAGTCAGTGAGCTCAGGTCAGCTGTCTCTGTGGGTTTCCCCAACATGGTCTTGACCCCTTTGCTCATATTATCTCTCCCCTCTCTTCAATAGTTTGGCCTAGTGCTTAGATGTGGATCTCTGTATCTGCTTCCATCAGTTACTGGATGAAGGCTCTATGATGACAGTTAAGGTAGTAATCAATCTGATTACAGGGGAAGGACAGTTAAGGTACCCTCTCCACTATTGCTTAGATTCTTAGTTTGGGAAGTTTGTAGGGCCATTAGCAGGAGGACCATTATTTATCCCTAGGAGATGAGCTCCAAAAAGCCAGCTTATACACAGAGATACCTTGCCCATCCTAGATTGGCACCTGGTGGTGGTGGGGGGCTTTGTCTTGCCTGAAGTGATGTGACAGACTTAGTTGATTCTTCATAGGAGGTCTCACCCTCTTTGTGGTGTGAACTGGGGGGAGATGGTAGGGGTCATGGGAGGATTGGAGGGAGAGAAAACTGGGATTAGTATGTAAAATATGATTGTTTTAAAACATTTTTAGAAATGAAAAAAAAGCAAAATGCCCTACAGCTAGATCTTACGGAGGCATTTTCTCAACTGAGGTTCTCCCTTTGGGATAACTCTAGCCTGTGTCAAGTTCATGTACAACTAGCCAGCACACCAGACATCTTCACTCTAGAGACTAAGAGGCAAATAGGGTAGGAACAATGGGAATGCTAGCTTCCTGAATCCAGAACCACAGAAAAATTAGTGTGGTCTTGGATTTGGCAGTCAAATCGGTGACCTTAGAAATAGCAGTTATTCAGATGGGTCATTTCAATTATATTCTAGAGGTCATATTTCAAGGTCCAGCATTGAGTCCACTCATTTATCCTTTTAAATAGTTTTAAGTATAATTTCAAGGGTGTATAATTTCAGTAGTTTCTTATTTTCTTTACCCTGAATGGTGAGGGACACATCAGCATTTTGAATAGATAGTTCAGGAGGCACGAGTCCAAAGTACACTCATCAACCAAGCCTGATACATACAATTTTGGTGAAAGTTTGTAACTGGAAGATGCTGATGTGTCATCCCCCACAGTTATTTTAACTCCAGAATGTAAACAGTTTCATTAATCACCTAAGGGCCTTTGTCAAAAGGCATGCTGCAGCAAATTTCAAACTTATAACGCAACTGATTTTCGATTCATCCCGGCAAACAGTGATTGAGCGCATCCTCTTTGCCAGGAATTACACTGAGCCTGGATGATGCAGAGATAAGTAAAACTTGGTGGCTGTTTCCTGACAGTGTGCTGCCTTTGTGTTGCAGAGAATCACTTTAATATTAGGGAGTTCACGATAAACATCTAAGAAGAATTCTAGACAAAACAATGCAATGGAGCACAGAGGATAAAGAAAGAGATAAAATCTGCCTGGGGTGAGAATGAGAATGAGTCCTACATAGGGAGTCAACTAAGATGGGTCTTGAAAGATGAATAGAGTTTTGTAAGTTTCTAGGAAATCTGCTAAACCTTAAAAACTTCAATGTGAGGCTATTTTTCACTATACATTCTTTTCCTACCTCTACTTTTCCACTTGAAGTATATGTGAGCTTCATATACATCTCAGAGCAAACAGGGAGTGGAAATATCATAGAGATAAACTTTACTATGAAATGTTCAGTGAGTAGGCACTGGCAATCCATGATGGGGAGGCAACTATTAGAGCTAAGCACTTGCTGAAATTACTTTCTATCAGTGATACAAGATGTAATCAAATTAAAGAATATAGGCCTTGGGCAAAATAACAGAGGATGAATCCATGTGTGAAAATTATTTTCTAGGGGCCTCACAACAAATCAGAAGAAAGTTGAGGAGGAGGTGGAGGAGGACACAGTTGAAAGAGCATGGCTCAGAGGCACAGAGAACTCCAATGCTGTTCTTTCCTCTGACATTCACGGAGGCTGTGATCTCAGAGCCATTTCCTTTTGTTAACACTTAATGATTTATTTATTTTCATTTGGATGACAAAACAGAGACAAACTGTGGCCAGCAAACACTGGGCTAGATTCCAGAATCCAAGAACTGAGACATGAAATAGGCCCTGAGGTGAAATTACCACAGTCCCAATGTTCCCCACTGCTACCTTCGCTAAAATCTTTGGAAGCAAGCGAGCTATACTCTGCAATCTCCATTGAAACCCCAGCCTGGAGAAACCAGGTTGCAGCCTGCTCCCAGTTGAAACCCTTTTCTCCGGATCAGCATGTCAAACTCTTCACAGTACCCTACCTCCAGTTAGTCAATGACAACAGGAACACGGGCCCGGGAAACGGCATAGCTGGTGGGTAAGGAGAGCACAAAGGGACTCGATTTCTTCTCTAAGTCAAATGGCCTCAAGGCTGTCTCCAGAGCCCAATCCGCATTCCAAAACGGAAGTTCTCAGTTGCCTATGTCTCGAAACAAAATGGATAAGGCCAGCCTTCGGAATCTCTGTAACTGTATGAGAGACAGAGAGAGAGAGAGAGAGAGAGAGAGAGAGAGAGAGAGAGAGAGAGAGAGAGAGAGAGAGAGAGAGAGAGAGAGAGAGAGACAGAGACAGAGAGAGAGAGAGAGAGACAGAGAGAGAGAGACAGAGAGAGAGACAGAGAGAGAGAGACAGAGAGAGAGAGACAGAGAGAGACAGAGAGACAGAGAGAGAGATAGAGAGACAGACAGACAGAGACAGACAGAGAGAATTATGGATCATGAGTTTTAGACTCCAGTGTTACTGACTTATCTAAAATAGCCATGATTTAGCAGTTTGGAACAGTTACTAATTACAACTCTCTTGGGGCCTACCTATAAATGATAGCTTCACCGAAGCCTTTTTGAGTCCCTGAGTGGAAGACTCAGCTGAGGTGGCTTCAGGTTGGGAAAAAGAGCCCATGGCTATAAGCAGGGTTCACTGTGCTGCCACAGAGGAACTCACATCAGCGTCCCCTCCAAGGCTCACAGAAACCTTCTCTATTTTGCATCTGGTTTTCCAATGGAAGTTTTCCATATTATTATGAGAAATTTAACAAGCACTAAAAACAATGATTTCATTTTGTTACCTTTCAGCACTTTAGGTCCCCAAGTTAATAGAAACAAGTGCTAACAGAAATCCTGCCTACTTTGCAGGGTTGTTTAGAGGACACCATTAGAACTTACAAGTTAGTAAACATTAGTGTACTGTAGCACAGAGGGTTAACTAACCCTACAATAACCTACTATGCATTTTACAAAGAAGTAGAAGCAAGGAGCTTAAAGGCTCTAAACACAAAGAAATAGTGAGGAGAAGGAAGTGCTAGTTACTCATTTTGATACATTCTACAATACATGTGTTACAATGCCATATGGTATCCAGTAATATGTACAAACTGGATGAGAGTTTTTAAAATAATTGAATTTGATAAGATATGTGGAAAATTCTCACATAGTAGCATATTCAAGTAGGTTTTAATGAATAGTAGCCATGAAAAGGAAGACAAGAGAGCCCCTGTTGGAGGTGGCTAGTGATCTCCCAGGCCTCTGGGAAGATGCAGCACACAGCTCTCCATCTACTGCCAAGTTCCACTAGAAAGCTTAACAAGAGTTGTGTATGATGTGTTCAAGAGCTGTTTGGGAATGAATAGCAAGAAAAGTCCTATAACTTTTTAGAAAAATATACTAAATGGTAAGTAGAAAATAACATGTTTTCTCATTGAACACAAGGTTCAAGACCTATGTTAGTTCATTCTACTACACAATTTGAAGGTTAAAAAAGGCATTTTTCCTTAATCATGAGTTTATACTCTTTAAAAGTGAGCAAAGTAGATAATATGTTTTCTTTTGTTTGCATAATTAGAGTTATCGTGTGTGTGTGTGTGTGTGTGTGTGTGTGTGTGTGTGTGTGTGTGTTGTGTTGAAAAGTAATGGGATAACATTCAGGTTTTTACTTATTCTTATATATTCTCCATTTTATTTTTATAGGTTTCTTGTCTTCTATGAACATTATTACTTTCCAGTCCTACAGTATCTGACTTTACCAAAAGCAGGTGTACACAAAGCAATACAGGGAAATGCCTCAACTAATCAAAAGTGATATAACCCATGGTTTGTTTGGTTTGGTTTGTGTGTCATTGTAACTATAGAAGAGACAATGAGAAACTCTGGTAGAGGGTTAGTCCATGAACCAAACCCAGTAAGCATATTTGTAACACATAAATAAATGTTAACATAATGAAATATAATCTCGGTAGTTTTTAGGTATTTTTGTTTGTTAGACTAAAGCCAAAACCTGATGAATCATTATTTTAAAAGCATTTTTTGTATAATACAATGCATAGCTGGATTTTAGCCTATCAATTAGGTACTGATGATATTTAGCGTGTCATTTTTCTTTAATCATGGCTTGTACCAGCTCTTATAAGACCCTGGCTTCTACCATTCAGAGGCAATGGTCTGACCCAAATACTGACAGTTTTTATAACTGACCAACTCAATTATATAGAAGCCCTACATGTTCTCTTAGCTTAACTTGGCATGCCTGATGACTAGATGAACCTCCACACAAGTTTAGCCAGTCCTCAGGTAGAGTGTTCCATGGTAAAAGTAGTATGAGAGTTGCCAATACCATCAATGTCCAGAGGTATCAGTTTAATTACTCAGCTATTATACTATTTACTCTCTTTGGGGATCCAATTATTTATTGTAGTTTTAATTCTTTTCATTAGTGTATATTCATTGTGTCCTTACTCATATATTCATCATGAGAATTGAAGTTGTTTGGTCATCAAAAATGTATTTCAAGAACCAGAATTATCTACAGTTATACATTCATGTTGGTGTGCCTTAGTAAAATAAAAAAACAAAAAAACAAAAACAAAAAACATTTCTACTCTTCTTTCAACACAACAGAAGTTTCATAGTCATGAATAGCTTTTAGTTTTGTCTTATAAAACT
Source organism: Cricetulus griseus (assembly GCF_003668045.3). Lineage (NCBI taxonomy): Eukaryota > Metazoa > Chordata > Mammalia > Rodentia > Cricetidae > Cricetulus > Cricetulus griseus. The sequence goes on from NC_048604.1 coordinate 14,641,328, forward strand.
GAATATGGTGATAGGAATTTTTCATGAAAAAGATTGCCATTCTATCTCAAATGGTAATTATCAAATTGTCCTTCATGCCACATGATTTTAGCATCTCCCGGTTTATTGACTTGTTAGACAAGTCCTGAGGACCAAGTTTATTAAATTAAATGCTTTCATTCCTTTGTTTACTCTACTAGAATTTAGTTATCATTAACAACTATTTGTTAAGAAAAATTTCCAGATATTTTAAATGTTAGGTACTTCATTCATAAAAGGATGTTTATGCTAAGTTTAAAACATGAGGAAATTGAAGTTAATGGAAGCACAGCAAGTTGTTTTTACCCATCCCAAACTGCATGATTAGTAAGTAGTAGAGCTTGAATTTGAATAGAGTTTGTTAACTCAACTAAATAAGAACATGGACTCCCCAGCCAGATCCAGCTGAGAGTGAAAGGTATCTCTCTTGAGGCCAAAACATAGCTCTATGATTTCAGGCAAAATAATCATTGTCTTCAAAATTGGCACACTCCACCTCCACAGCAAAGTTGTAAGAATCAATGGGGCACCACCATGGAGATTTCTGAAATGTTAAAACAATACACACTAGCTTCGTGTGATAAAGGAAATTAAGGGCAGTGATGGAGCTTGAACTAAATGAAGAGCTCAGGAGGACAGAGAATGCATACTTTTCTTCTGAATCTTTACTGTGTCACGGGTGCTACTCTGCCCATGGACAGGCAATAAAGCATTGTTGAGTGTCATAACTTCAGATACACCTGTGGCTCTTATGATTCCCTATATCAATTCCTGTGAAAGTTGTCTATGAACCACATATATAAAATGATGAAGAAGAAAGATGTAAGGGGCTGGAGAGATGACTAAACAGTAAGACCACATGCTGTTCTTGCAGAGGACCTAGGTTTGGTTCTGAGCACCTATCTAGAAGCTCATAACCATCTGTAACTCCAGTTCCAGGGAATCTGAAACCCTCTTGTAGTGCCTATGAGCACTGCACCCATGTAGTGCACTCCTGTAAACACAGGCAAAATACTTCTATACATAAAACAAAATAAATACATTTTAAAAATACTTTGAAAAAGAAGCAAGGTATAATAACACAGGTGAGTGAAGGAACCTAATAGTTTCAATGAATGAGCATACTTTTGGAAAACATTTAGTAGGAAAATAAGAGCAAAAACTAAAAGAATAAAGTAATGACAGTGCATTGGAGTGTACCAGTGGAAACGGGTGTGTGTTTAATGTAAAATGATTCCAAGGTATGTTATCTATTTCAAATGGCCAAAGCACATTCTGATTCTCCATCCCCTTCACTACTATCATCAGAACCATTGGTACAGAGTATTAAAGATGATCTTAAAACGATGAGTTACTAGATCATTTTCAGTAAATATCTAAAAAGACTAGCTATTTCACAACTATTATAGAGTCCATTTACTTGCACAAAAAAAGAAAAGAAAGAAAAGGTAAAAGGCCATAGCAAATAAATTTCAGCAAGCTGACTTGACCTTATGAAGGAAAATTGAGTAAAAGGGTTTTTGATAGTATTATATCATTTCCATCAGTCCCAGAAAACCAACAATATCCTCTCTATAGGAAACTGAACATAGACTTCCACACACAATGTAAAAGTGAATGGCTCCCATGGAATCACCATAGACTTTTTTTTTTATTTATCAGTTTAAAGGTTTAGCTTAAACTGAAAAATAAATTTGTTTAAATTAAATTTCTTTTAATTTTAACAAAAATTGAAAGATGCTACACTTCAAAGGGAATTTGAGTTTACATGGTACACACAAAGGTTTTAGGAGCTGTCCAAGGTCATCTCCAAAATTTCCTATCTTCACAATGAGATACATTCTCTTCATCCTCACCAGAGTAACTGCCCCGAGACTGCAAAAGCCTTGAGGGAAGATATGCTTACTTCATTTTCATTTTTAGGCTCCCACAATGACACACAGAGGGGATTCAAGTCATGCTCACTAAATAAAGGGGGGGTTCATTGGCTGCTCAAAGCCCCTTAAACTAAGTTCTGCTCCTGTAGTTTTTAAAAATTCCCTGCTAGTGGAAGATGGATGGATTAGGAAAACAGAAGGACAGTTAGAGATCAAGTCCCAAAGAGCTTTGCATACCAAAGAGTGTGGATTCTGTTCTCATTGGGAAGGGAAGATATTAGAGGGTTTAAAGGTGAAATGATCAGATTTACATTTTACAAAGCTCAGTCTGCTCACTGAGCTGGCAATGGACTCGAAGAAGCATGTGAATATGAGGAGGGTGTTACAGCCAGACCCAGGGAGATACTGATAGCCTTGATGAGGGTGTTTCATACTGAAAGTACAGGGGGATATAAGGGGATGTAGAGGAAGCTGTGAGAGGCCAGGTCCTCTAGGGCTATCTAGGCAATGGGAACTACTTGGGACATTATATCTACTGTAGTGTGAAGCCTGGAAGATTGAAGCAAGAGGCAAACATGAATTACCCAGGCTAGACAAATACTTTCCCTCTGTCTGGCCTTGCTGCCCACCACCCAGGCCCAGTTTATGTTTTAACAAGGTTTTTAATAGGTTTTTACTTTTCATGGACACTGGACTACAGAGAGACAAGAGTAGATGTAAGGAGAAAAGTAGAGATTATTAAGTGAGAGCTACTAACTTGGGAAAAGGTTCTAAAATACAAGCCTCTCTTGCGAAATATGGATATATTGCAAGGCATATTTTCTCAACTGATGAGATACAATATTCTATCAGTTTCAAATATATGTTTAACTGGATAAGAAATTGACTGGTCTTGAGAAATGATATGTAATATATTGCTTTGAACTTGTATCCATCTGAGAGAGAAATTCCAGAAAACTATGGTAAAATACTGTCATGAAAATCTAGATTACAAATTCTTTGCCCATTTCCTCAGTCCATTTTTATTGGATTATTTGTTTTCCTTCTTCTTTTTTCTTTCTTTCTTTTTTTTTTTTTTACAATTTTTGTTCTTTCAGCTTCAAAATATTGAAATAATGGATCACCCCCAAAGAATTAAATTTTCCACAAGAATTTCATACTGTGGAAAGAGAAAGGTTGAAGTCTGGTGCCAGACTTCAGTTAAATTGACATAAGCGTATTTCCTGTCTTTCTTTCATCTTTGCTATAAAATTATAATACCACTATGAAAAAGCTTGAGAAATAAGCAGTAGCCTTTCCTTTGGGGTTTGGGCAAATTATGAATAAATACACTTATTTATTTATTTATTACCAATTTTCCTTTCCCACTTTATTTTTAAAGATATTGGGGGTCTTCCCTCGACCCTCTGCCCTCCACCTACAGCCTGAGGTAAGTCTGGGTGATGCTCTGCTCCCAACTTCGCCCATCACCCACTCCTTGCTTCTTCCTGAGCCTCCCCCTCCACAAGAGTAGACCTGCCCAGACAGGAAGGCCCACCCTGAGTCTGGCCATACCTCACCCTTGTCTTGCCTCCACCCTCCACTCTCTGCCTGCCACCTGAGGTGACTCTGGTCACTGCTCTGTCCCCAACTTCCCCCACCACACCAACCTGTCTTCTTCCTGAGCCTGCCCCTTGAGTAGATTGGACCTACTCAGACCAGAAGGCCCACCCTGAGTCTGGCCATACCTCACCCTTGTCTTGCCTCCACCCTCCACTCTCTGCCTGCCACCTGAGGTGACTCTGGTCACTGCTCTGTCCCCAGCTTCCCCCACCACACCATCCTGTCTTCTTCCTCAGCCTGCCCCTTGAGCAGATTGGACCTACTCAGACCAGAAGGCCCATCCTGAGTCTGGCCACACCTCATCCTTGTACTCCCTCTGCCTTCTGCCCTCTACCTGCCACCTGAGGTGAGTCTGGGCACTGCTCTGCCCATAGCTTCCCCCATCACCCCCAGTTTGCTTCTTCTTGAGCCTGCCTATCAAGTAGAGTGGACCCTCCCAGAGCAGAAGGCCTACCCTGAGTCTGGACACACTTAACTCTTGGTCCCCCCTCTGCCATCCACCTTTTGCTTGAGGAGACTAGAAGAGAGGGAGAGACCCCACCTGCACCCACTGGAAGAAGGGATGGAAAGATGACAGAATAAGATCACACTCAATAACAGAAAGACCAATATGACACCACCAGAATCTAGGGACTCCACACTAGCAAGATCTGAAAAGCTTAACACAGAGGATGAAGAAGAGATCAACCTTAAAAATTATCTTTTGAAGATGATAGAGACCATTAAAGAGGAAACAAGAAAATCCCTTAAAGGAATAGAAGAAAAAACACCAAAAATTACATGAATTGGAGGAAAAGACAAAGCAAAAAATTCAAGAAATGAACAAATCTCTTAAAGAATCTAAAGAAAGCCAAGAAAAAAAAAAAACAACCAAACAAGTGAATGAAACAATTCAAACAGTTCACGGTTTGAAAGCTGAATTAGAAACAATAAGGAAAACACAGAATGAGGGGATGCTGGAAAAAGAAAAGCTGGGTAAATGATCAGGAACCACTGATATAAGTATAATCAATAGAATACACCAGATGGAAGAGAGAATCTCAGGTGTTGAAGACTCACTAAAGGATATACAGTCATTGACCAAAGAAAATCTCAAGTCCAACAAATCCCTAACACAAAATATCCAGGAAATATAGGACACCATGGTAAGACCAAACCTAAGAATAATAGGTATAAAAGAAGGCAAAAAAATTCAGCTCAAAGGTACTGAAAACTTATTCAACAAAATAATAGAAGAAAACTTCCCCAACCTACAGAAGGCTATGCCTATGAAAGTACAAGAAGCTTACAGAACACCAAATAGATAGGACCACAAAGAAAAGTCCCCTCGGCACATAATAATCAAAACAACAAACTTACAGAATAAAGAAAAATATTAAGAGCAGCAAAAGAAACACTAACCAAAAAAGTGAAAGACCTATACAATAAGAACTTTGAGACTTTAAAGAAAGAAATTAAAGAAGATACCAGAAAATGGAAAGATCTCCCATGCTCTTGGAGAGGTAGAATTAACAGTAAAAATGGCAATCCTGCCAAAAGCAATCTACAGATTCAATGCACTCCCCATCAAAATCCCAACACTGTTCTTCACAGACATTGAAAGAACAATATTCAACTTTATATGGAAAGACAAAAAACCCAGGATAGCCAAAATAACTCTTTACAACAAAGGATCTTCTGGAGGCATCACCATCCCTGACTTCAAGCTCTACTATAGAGCCATAGTTCAGAAAACAGCTTGGTATTGACACAAAAATAGACAGATAGACCAATGGAATCGAATTGAAAACCCTGATACTAACCCACGCACCTACGAACACCTTATTTTTGACAAAGTGGAAAAAAAGATAGCATCTTCAACAAATGGTGCTGGTACAATTGGATTCGGACATGCAGAAAATTGCAGATAGATCCATACCTGTCACCATGCACAAAACATAAGTCCAAATGGATCAAATACCTCAACATAAATTCAGCCACACTGAACCTCCTAGAAGAGAAGGTAGATGGTACTCTCGAACAAATTCATAAAGGAGACCACTTTCTGAACATAACACCAGTAGCACAGACATTGAGATAAACAATTAATAAATGGGACCTCCTGAGACTGAGAAGTTCCTGTAAGGCACAGAACACAGTCAGCAAGACAAAATGCCAGCCTACAACATGGGAAAAGATCTTCACTAACCCCACATCTGAGAGAGGGTTGATCACCAAAATATACAATGAACACAAGAAGCTAGCCACCAAAACACCAAACAATGCAATTAAAAACTGAAGTGCAGAACTAAATAGAGAATTCTCAACAGATGAATCTAAAATGGCTGAAAGACACTTGAGAAAGTGCTCAACATCCTTAGCCATCAAGGGAAATGCAAATCAAAACTACTCGGAGATACCATCTTACTCCTTTCAGAATGGTTAAAATCAATAACACCAATGACAGTCTATGCTGACGAGGATGTGGAGAAAGAGGAAACTCCTCCACTGCTGATTGGGGTGCAAACTTATATAACCACTTTGGAAATCAGTATGGCAGTTTCTCAGGAAAATGGGAATCAGTCTACCTCAAGATCCAGCAATTCCTCTCTTGGGCAGATACCCAAAGAATACACATTCATACAATAAGAACATATGTTCAACTATGTTCATCGGAGCATTATTTGTAATAGCCAGAACCTGGAAGCAACCTAGATGCCCCTCAACTGAAGAATGGATATAGAAAATGTGGTACATTTACACAATGGAGTACTACTCAGGGGAAAAAACAATAGAATCTTGAAATTTGCATGCAAATGGATGGAACTAGAAGAAACCATCCTGAGTGAGGTAACCCAGTCAAAAAAAGTAAACATGGTATGTAATCACTGATATATGATTTTTAGACATGGAACAAAGTATTACCAGTCCATAATCCATACTGCCAGAGGAGCTAGGAAACAAGGAGAACCCCAGAAAAAGATTGAATAGTCCCTTGAAGAAGGGGAGGAGGACAAGAACACATGAGCAAAGTGGGAACACGGGGGGGGGGGTGGAGGAGAGGAAGGAGGTGGGAAGGGAAGAAGGAGAGGGAGAGGAGAACAAGAGGACTGAGACAGGGGAGGAACAGAGGAGGACAAGAAAGGAGATGCCTTGATAGAGGGAGACTCACAGGTTTGGAGAGAGGTCTGGCACATGGCAAATGTTAGGGGATTCACAGGGATGACCCCAACTAAGAATCCAGGAAGTGGCAGAGAAGATGCCATTAATGCCCTTCCCCTATAATGATATTGATGACTACTTTGGTTACCATTCCTAGAGCCTTCATCTAGTAGCTGTTCAAAGCACAAACAGGCACCCACAGCTAAACACTGAACCATACTCCTGGAATCCAGGTGTGGAGAGGGAGGAGGAATGAGCAAAGGAGCCAAGAGCGGGCTGGAGAAACCCACAGAAACAGTTGACCTGACCTACTGAGAGCATGGAGACCCTAGTCATAAAGCTGGGGAAACCACATAGGTCCAACCCAAGCCCTCTGAATGTGGATGCCAGCTAGGAGGTCAAGACAGTCTTTGGGACCTCTAAAGGTGGAGCCAGTCTTTAACCCTAGAGCACAAATGGACTTTGGGAGCCCATTTTCTATGGAGGGATACTATTGCAGTCCAAATGCAGCAAGGAGGGCCTAGGCCCTGAAGGTCCCCTGTGGAGGGCCTCACTATCCCTGAGGAGAGTTGGGGGATAGGTTGGGGGGGTTGATGTAGAACATGGGAGGATGGGAGGGTGAGGGAATGGGGAGGATGGATATGTAAATATGAGTAGCAGTTAAAGAATAAAAAAAGAAAAAGAAAAAATTAAGAAATAGACATGAAAAGAAGATATTAGGAAACCATGTTGTGAGTTTCTAAATCTATGTGACCAGCTAACAGAGGATTGGATGAAGCATACCCACAAGAAGAACAATCCACTTTACTAAGATTTCTGAATTGAATATTACTCCCTCACCATACATGCGCGCGCGCGCGCGCGCACACACACACACACACACACACACACACACACACACACGAGAGACGGCTGGAGACAGAAAAAGATGGAGACCTAGAGAGAAACAGAAAGAAAGAGATCTAAGAAGATATTTGGATATCCTGTAATCCAGTCAAGTTGACACAAAATTATTTCTCACAGGGGGATTTGCAGCCAGACTAGCTGGTACCTTTGGGTTGCTCAGATAAGTAGGACTAGAGGTTGATGAAGCACAAGCAAGCCTGGCTTCAAGCATCTCCAAATTATGCTGTATTCAGTGCTCACAATAGCCACTTGAGAAAGGGTGCCATCATCATTTGCCCATTTTACAGATAGAGTCAGGATTCTGTTACATGATTTCCAAACAGTCCTCCAGCCTGTATGTGGCAGACCTAGGACTCAAAGTCATGTTTGACTGACAACTGGTCCCAGTGATTTTCAGTAAAGCATCCTTCTTGTCTGTAAGGGTTTAAGTTGGACTACATGACTGCTCTATGAATGGTATCATCTGTTCTCTGGTTTCTGGGGACATAGAAGCTGGCTGGAGGTTATGGCTCTTCTAAATTTGTATGTTGAAAATGAATCTGCAATGCATTATTAAGAGGTAAGGACTTGCCTTAAAAAGATCTAAACAAAGACAATGCCACCACACATGTAAACATGCAAGGGGGAAATTACATGGGCCCCATTCCTAATTAGGCAGCGAAAGAATGTTGAAAGAGGGAGAAATAGTCATTCCCAGCGAGAAGGCACACACTTGATTATCCAATACCAAGTGGTCTGCCCTGAAATCATGTATATAAAGCAATAATGAACAGATGCATCAGGCTGTATTTACATGTGTATAGATGTATATATAACTATAACATTTAAATGAGGAGGGTTGGGGAGATGTGGAACAAGTTGAAGGAAGAAAAGGGAATGGAGGGAAATGATGTAATATATTTTAATTAAAAAGGGGTGGAGCTTTTTGGAGGTATTGGGTCTTAAAGGGCATTTGTATCTTCATAAAAGAAAATCCAAGGGTGCTCTTTTGGCTTTCTTGTCACTTAGAAACATAGAAGAAGGCTCATTTATGAAGGAGAAAGTAAGCACTTAGATGATAATAAATTTGTCAGTACCTTTATCTTGGATTTCTCAGCCTCTAAAACTATGTGCAATAAAATTTCCATTGTGTGTAATTGACATGGTCTAAGGTGAACTGTGAGAGGCTCTGAGACCAAAAGAATGGCCAGAACAGAAAAACACGTGGGGGAGGGAAAGCCAAAACATCAGGAAGGGATTTATGCAGAGGAGCTGAAAGTGTCTCTAAAAGTTGGGGTATACAGCCAGGAATAAGGCGTAACATATATTAGCTGGGGGCTCACAGAAATGGGGGAGAGAGGGGCTCTTACAGCCAGTCTCTTTCTGGTGTATCCCTATGACACCACTGATAAAGTGCTGACATTTTTTGAACCAAACACTGAGATTTCCCAGAATCACCCCCATTTTGCCCTTCAGCAGCTCCAGAGAGTAATTAGATCAACCCTGCACTTTTTTTCTGAGGGTAAACTGAGGCTCAGAGTGATTAAAGGACTCAGACATGGCCGCACAGCCAAGGAATGCTAGATACGGAAAACAGCTCAGGTCTGGCTTTCACCAGAGGCCAAGCTTTCATGAGTGAACCTTCCTGATATGTTTCACAAATATGAAACCCTGGTGAGTGCTCACCTGAAGGCCACAAGGCCAAATGACCTCCATCTTTCCAACCCTGCCAAGCCAGGATCTGTTGCTGGTAATATCTGAGACTGACAATTAGGATTCTTCTGCCTCTTGCCAACTTTTCTCCAGGCAATTAAATTCTGTCTCCCAAGAGGGGAAAGTGATTTCTAATTCTAATTTATAGTCAACCCAAACTTTCAGAAGACTCTATAGAGTTTGCTTCTAATTTTGCATAAGTGGATAAGTATAGCCTGCAGGAATACCACAGAGATTTTATTCATTTATCTCCCATATTAACTCATCTATGGCCTGTGGGAAGTATAATTAAAAGTGAAGTGGCACAAAAAATTAATTAAAAGAATTAAACAATGTTAGAGAGATTTTACTTTTCAAACCCACTGACAATGGAAGAAAGAAAATGGTCAGAAGTTCAAGAAGGAATAGCGGGGACCAGGCTGTTGGTGTAGCAACTATCTAGGAGGCTGAGGATCAAGGTCTCAGAGAACAAGCACAGATTCATTGAAAATCATAGTTTTCAACTTAACTGATCCTACCAGATGGCCTTGGGCTGAATGTGCTCCACATGTTCCCCGAGGTTCACTGTCTACTCTCCTCTTTACTATATATGTCTGCAATGCCAACCTATGTTAAGACTCTCACCTGGGCTCCTTAATATTCTGTTTTCCAATCAGAAAGACTACTGAGAAGTTGCGGTCCTGATTTTCCTGGCTTTCCATGGATGGGGCCACCACTTGCCAGTGACTAGATTTCTTTACCAAAAGCTACTCCACCTGCCGTAGTCACTCTTTCACAGTTATCCTTTCAATGGATCTCATACCTATGCCTTCCCAGTTCTCATTCAGGTGATGGGCGGCAAACAGCTCCCTGCACTAGCTAGTCCCTGGCATTTTTACCATTCTTTTATTAATTCCATTTCCTTTACCCAACCAACAAACATTTCTTTGTAAGTATTCCTTCCATGCACTCCCTTTAAATCATGCCTTTGGGTATGCCAGCTTTCTCCTGCTGATGCCATGCTGGACAGATACATAACCTCTGTGGGGTCAACATCTCTGCTTAGGAAATGATATTTTGTTTTCCATCCTTCCTGGGGCATTCCAGAATTCAACCAATATTTCTGGAGTGCTTATATATGTGGGTGCCCGGAGTAGAAATCAGTAGGTAATGTTGTCTTTTGGTCCTACTACTAAGAGGAGATACTACTTGCATTTTAGGAGGGGACTGAGTGGCATTCGGCTCTGTTGTTTCTAGCAGGGAAGTTAGAGCTACATCAAAGCTGCCTGCTTCACAAAGGAATACCTGCCGTCCAAATGAAGGCTTCCTTCTCAAGGATCTTGGCTTCTGGGTTAGTAGGTACACTGCAGGATGTAGACCTCAGGAGTCGTGGAGGCTGTAAACAAACCTCTCATGATAATTATGTGATAATTATAACCACGATTAAATGTAAAGCCATCCAGAAACCTTGAGGTTTAGGCCCAGCTACTTAAATGAAGAAATGTATCGAAAGACGTAAGCACAGAGTCTGGCATATTCTGAATATGTTGGTAATGATAACAGTAATGGCTGTGACAATAACTAATACTTAAAAGGGGATTATAACATGAAAGGCACTGTTTGAAAGACCTTTACATGTACTAATTAACTCACAACAAGCCTATGATGTGGGCTTTAGCTTTACTGCTGTGTTTCCAATCGAGGAAAGTTAGGCATGGAGACTGTGCATTTCCAATGGCTTATACTACAAATTACCAGTTTTGTTGGCTTAAAATGAGAAAAAAATCCTCTCACATTTCTGACTGTTAAAATTTTAAAATCAGTGGAATTGGATGGCAGGTTCTATAAGCAAATCCATTACTTGGTACTTCCAGGTTTGATGGAGTCTCCTGGGATCCCACACAAGTCTTTGGCATATCCTTTGACCCACAGAGGCTTAGCCTCACTAGCCATGGAGCAGGTCAACCATGCTCTAAATATTTCAAGGGCCATTAATGAACGTACCATGAGCACATTAAATATCTCATCTGTGGTCACACAGAAACTATATACTTTACTTGTCATGATGACTAAAATATCTACCAGAAAGAATTTAGTGGATGAAAGGCTTATTTTTGCTAGAGTTTTCAGAGGGACTTTGGTTCATCATGGCAGGGAGAACATGCCAGTAGGCAAGAAGTCTATCAGTGTATGAAGAAAAAGTGAGGTAGAAGCTTGCTTCCATGATGACAAACCAGGAAGCCAGTATAACTTTCAAAGACCTGCTACTATAACCCAATTCTGTCAACCAGGCAACACCTCCTACAAGCTCTACAGCATTGAAAACAGCACTCAAACCACAAGACTGTGGGGGACATTTTAGACTCAAACCATAACCTATTATTAATTCTGTGTTACTACTCAAATTTGATTTGAGACAAATTACTTAACTTTATCTGTGACATGGTAGTAAAAATATCTGCCCTCTGGTACACAAAGGAAAATTATCAAGGTCACCAAGGAGACTGTCAACATAGAATGGCAAAGCCTCTGTCTTCTCACCTTTCTGTCTGCCTCAGCCTATAATAAGCACTAAGAACAAATGCTTGTAGGATTTGTTAATACATTCATTAATGCTAATAGCACAATATATTCTACTAAATTTCCCAGTGTGCAAGGTCCTCCATATTTACTATTTTATTTGCTCTTTCAGTAGGCCTCTGAAATTGATAGCACTAGCTCTGTTAACCTAATTTTATCCAAGTGAAGCAGGCTCAAGAATGCTAATAAGAATAACTTCAGTGACAGTATTGCATGCCAGGTGCTGTGTTAAGCCCTAGTTCAATTTTATGCAGTGCTATAGTGAGTAGGTTTTGAGAGGTAAACAAGAAAGCCAAATGATCTTTCAAACTGGGATTCTCAGGGCTGAGACCCAAAACTGTGTAGGGCTAACCAAAGGCTCTGGGTATTTTGCCTGAAAATGTCTAAAATCCCTGGACTTCGGAAGACCAAGACACATGACTACTTTTGGGTTAGAGAGCCTGTGTCATAAAGATATCAGTGTAGGCAGAGTTTCTCTGTGTTCTAGCAGCTCTCAAATATCCACTTAGAGACTTATTAATTACAAATGCCCAGCTCATAGCTCAGGCTTCTTACTAGCTAACACTTACATTTTAAACTAACTCATATTTCTTATCTACCCTCTGCCATGTGGTGGTACCTTTTTTAAAATGGCATGTTCATCTTGCTTCTCTCTGCATCTCTCACAACTCTTGAGACTCCACCCTTTTTCTTCCCAGTATTTTCTCTGCCCTGAAAATCCTGCCTAGCAATCAGCTAATCAGCTTTTTATTAACAATGAGAGCAACACAGTTTCACAGTGTACAGAAGAATTATTCCACAGTATATCAGTTTGAAAGTGGGTTTCATTTTTTTTTTTTGACAAAATCTACTTCACCTCGTTTGTTCTAGTTTATTTTCTGTTGCTGTGATAAAACACTGACCAAAACCAAGTTAGGGACGAAAGGGTTCATTTCATTTTAGTTACAATCCATCACTGAGGGAGGTCAGGGTAGGAACTTCAGGTAGGAATCTGGATGCAGTAATTAAATCAGAAACCCTCGAGGAACACCTTTTACTGGTTTATTCCATCTGTCTTGCTTGGCTAGCTACTATTTTCATACATCCCAGGCCCACCTACTTAGTGATGTACTACTGCCCACCATGTCCTCCCATGTTAATTAGCAAAAAGAAAATTCTCCCACAGATACACTGACAGACCACTCTGATCCATATAACCTCCAATTGAGGTTCCCTCAGATAACTCTGTGCTTTATCAGTTGACAGCTAAAGCTAACCATACAGTTAGCTTATAAGATCTTTTGATCCAATTCCCTCCTATTTGACAGTTGTTAGAACACTGAAGAAAGGAGGCCTACATAGGCACTTAGTACAGGACCCACAAACATATGGGGTTCAACAACTATCACTACTCTTGTCACCATTGGTCCCAGTGCTGTTAACTTTAGTAATATGTAGCCAATGTGTACCTGCAGACATCCATAACCTGAACATAGCCTAAGCCATAGCTTTCTTTCCTGGTCAAGGTAGTTTCCATGGCCATTGAATTAAGCTGCTTTCCCAAGGTTCAGATGTCTTCTGTGGTAGGAAAGAAAGTGGTGACACTTAGAACCATTTCAGTTACATACTGAGTCTCTCTGGTCCTTGGCCTCAGCCTCCTCCAGGCCTGACATGCTCCTGCTGACCACTCAGTCTACCTAGACTCTATCAGAGATACCTCAGGCTGCACCTTCCTCTGGTGAAGACCTGACTTTGGTCACCTGGTTACCCACAGAGAGATCACTTATCATAGCCCTCGTGGCCTTCTCAAGGAAAGGCTTGTAACTAGCTGCTTCTACAGTATTTAGCAGGAGCACAGCACTGGGGGACTTTACTTATACAACACCCTACCCCACCCCTGCTGTTCCACAGGAGATGAGGCCTCTATTGGGACAAGTGAATCATCTTGCTCGTCACCCTGCACCATCACCAGGCTGGCATGGGACCTGGCCAACTGTACTAGCTATGAGCCTTTCCAATAAAAACCCAAGATGAAAACTCAAAGCTAGATGCCAGGAAAGGGGCTGCTTTCTTTTTCCCCCTTTTAAATTTAAATTAGAAACAAGCTTGTTTTACATGTCAATTCCAGGTCCCTCTCCCTCCCCTCCTCCCCTGCCCCCCCCCACTGGCCCCCTGTCCCATCCCATTCCCTATCTGCTCCCCAGGGAGGGTGGGGCCTTCTAATGGGAGATCTTCACAGTCTGTCACATCATTTAGAACAGGGCCTAGACCCTCCCCTGTGTGTCTAGGCTGAGAGAGTATCCCTCTATGTGGAGTAGGCTCTAGGGGCTATATTCTTAAAACTATGTTTGAAACCCATTTTTAGCTCACCTAAGAAATTTAAATATATATATATATATATATATATATATAGTGCTATTAGCATGATTCATTATAGCTAATGTTAGGTTTCATAGAGATAATTTATTTCAATGGCGTCATGTATTTTGAACATATTCAACCTTTGAACTCTTTCTCTCCCTTTTTTTCATTCTTGCTGGTCTTCCTTTCATGAAATCTTTTCTAATTATATGAAATAAATTATATTATGTATCAATAGTAATGGCTATTTAAAATCTTCTGTGTAATAAGCGAATGGTATATCCACTGCCTTATTTATTTATTTATTTATTTATTTATTTATTTATTATTTATTAGTTCTAGTTAGAGAACAAGCTTGTTTCACATGTAAGTCCCTTCTCCCTCTCCCTCCCCTCACCCCAGCCTACCCCCCACCCCATCCACCCACCACTCCCCAGGCAGGGTAGGGCCCTCAACGGGGGCTCTGCAAAGTCCACCAAATCTTCCTGTGCTGGGCCTGGGCCCTTCCTCGTGTGTCCAGGGCCAGAGTGTAACCCTTCACGTGAGATGGGCTCTCAAAGTCCCTTCTTACACCAGGGAAAAGTACTAATCCACCACCAGAGGTTCCCTGGTGTGCCGAGGCCTCCTTATTGACATCCATGTTCAGGGTTCTGGATCAGTCTTGTACTGGACTCCCAGACAGCATCTGGGGTCGATGTGCTCTCCTTTGTTCAGGCCAACTGTTTCTGTGGGTTTCTCCAACCTGGTACAGACCCCTTCACTCTTCATTCCTCCCTCTCTTCAACTAAATTCCAGATTTCAGCTCAGGGTGTATCTGTGGATGTCTGTCTCTGTTTCCATCAGCCACTGGATGAGGGCTCTAGGATGGCATAAAGAGAAGTCATCAATCTCATTATAGGGGAAGGGCTTTTAGGTTATCCTCTCCACCACTGCCTGGATTGTCAGATCGTGTCATCCTTGTAGGTCTCTGGAGATCTCCCTGGTTCCAGATTTCTTCTCGAACCTATAGTGGCTCCCTCTGATATGGTATCTCTCATCCTGCTCTCTCTCCTCTATTCTTCCCCCAACTCAATATTTCTGCCCCTCCATTTCCTCTCCTCTACTCCTCTTCTCTTGCTCTTATTGTACACTGCCTTATTTAATACCCACATTGACCCAGTAATCCTTTCACTGTTAGGGATGAGAAAGTGGATGCTCTTCTCAAAGTTTCACATAGACAGTCAAAGGCAGAGCTAGATTGCGAAGCCAAGCCGATGCAGCTCCAGAATATGTTCTCATGATGCCATGAATATGGGTAACTGGGCCTGTTGCCCTTTATTGCTCTTCTTCAGTGTGCGTGTGCGTGCGTGTGTGCATGCGTATGTGTGTGTGTGTAATTATATTATTTTTTTATTCTTATTTTGGGTTTTTGAGACAGGATCTCATTAGCTCAGGATGGTCTCAAAGTTGCTATGCGGCCAAAGATAGCTTTGAACTCTTGATCTTCCTACTTCTACCTTCTGAGGCTGGGATTACAGATGTGTGTTACCACATCCAGATTTTCAGTTAATTTAAAAAAAAATTATTCACAAAGAAACTCCACTTTTCACCAGATACAGGCACTCCATCCCCTGGGACACTTGGGTCCTTTCTTGTCACCTTTACTCAGACTTTGCATGCAACTTTCCTCTTAAAGTCAGACCTATGGCTTCTAGTTACGTAATCTGGACCTGCATAGGCTATCATTCACAGAACAGCAGTGAATGGATTAGCCCAATTCTTGCTCAACATTGTGCCATGAGCAGTGGGACCCCGTGTTTGGTAAATTCTTAGACATTTTACAAGTGGAGGTCAACCTATGGTGGTTTAGCATGCATTATTTCATTTGTTCATTTAGCAAGTATGTAACTGAGCTTCTGATATGACTCGTGTATTACATGGCTGCTAGTAAGACACTAATAAATAAGGATGCCAAGAACTTTACAGTATAGTAGAGAAGGCATGAAGTGAAACACATTGAAAATTGACAAATTAGTACACATTGCACAAAAGTAACAAGTAGAGAATTACAGGAAAATAAGATAGGAATACTCTACTGTCAATTGTGTATTCATGGAAGGCCCCCCTCAAAAAAGAATGTAGAAACTTAGATTACGTGAAAAATAAACAAAATGTAGGAAAAATGAAGAGAAGGATATTGTAAGTAGAGGTCACAGTGTGCATGGCATATGGTGGTCAGTTGTCCTGGTCTGCCTGGGACTGATAGAGAGCTGAGATGTTGGGATTTTTTTAAAAATTTATAAAAAGTTTGTTGAGGGTTTGATTATAGTTCCAGAGGGTTAGTCCATGGCCATCATGGCAGGGAGCATAGCAGCAGGCAGGCAGGCATGGTATGGGAGCAGCAGCTGAGAGCTTACATCTGATCTACAAGCATGAGGCAGAGAGAGAAAGAAAAAGCTAACTGGGAATGGTATGGGTTTTTGAAATCTCAAAGTCCACCTGCAGTGACACACCTTCTCCAACAATAAGAGATTACAATAATCAGGAAGAAAGATGTTGGCTCAGAGCAGACTTTGTTCCCTTGAGCATTTGACAAAAAAAACAGTCACCAGCAGTGAATGGTTGACCAAACAGCTTCTTGAAGCAATACACAAAGTTGAAGGCATACAGTAGACTAACCAGAAGTCAAATGTCCACCTGAGTCCTTGAAGTGGCTCAACAGACACGTGGGAACCCAGAAGGCCACGTACATACAGGTACAGGACTAGGCACATGTAAAAGGTTGTGCAAATACTTAGGAAAGTCCCCACCCTCCCAACCTCACTCTAATCCCCACCCCACCTTACCTCTACCTCGCTTTGCACCTTTAGCAAGCAGGGAGTGAAAACCAAGACACAGGGACAAGTGCTTGCTGGAGTATTGAAGGAATACCCCAACACACATATATAGTCCATCAGAGGAGACCAAAGAGACTTGCATTTTGAGATATTTAAAGAAATCTCTGTCCATCTACAAGCTAACCACCAAAATCATGCTTCAGTGACTCTAGGATAAAGAACAAAGTCTTTATGTAGTTTGTTCAGAAAAAATAATAGACAAATAACAGCAATAAAGAGAAGCAGCAACAACTCCTGGCCAGGGGATGGAAGGGATCTAGAAAACCCCCATGTTATTGGAAATGAGGAAATGAACATATTTCCACAAAAAAGCAATGGTCAATTATGCTGCCTGCTGCCATTTTATCGTGCAAGCTGAGGAAGGAAACATAATCCTTGGGTTTTTAAGACATGCGGGTAATTGGTGACATAGCTAAGAGCAATTTTAGTCTGAGAGTAGGATTTGAAACCTGATTAGTATAACTTCCTGATTCTCTCTTTCTTCCTTCCTCCCCCTCCCTTTCTATATAATCTCTCTCTATTTTCTATCTATCTATCTATCTATCTATCTATCTATCTATCTATCTTTCCTGATTTAATGCTTATTTTATTTACAGGTAATTTGAAGTTTGTGGAATTTCTTGATTTTTTAAAGTTAAAATATAGTTATATCACTTCCCCATTCCCTTTAAATGAAATCATGAAACCTGCAGGTAAATGGATAGAATTAGAAATATTATATTGAGTGATGTAACCCAGACTCAAAAAGATAAATGCAACATATCCTCTCTCATCTGTGATTCCCAGCTCCAAATCATCAGATGTGAGTACATAACCTGGAGTAATCACAGAAACCAAAACAGTAAAAAGGGAACATACAGGAGCAATAAAGAGGGGAATAGACTTCTTATTTGCTCCTTTTCAACAAAAGCCATTAAGTTATATGAAATGAAGTTGATGAATAGCACAAGAAGACCATTGGGCGTCTTCAAAGCTCTGACACTCTTCAAAGTCTCCATTCTGTTTGCTGCTTCTGACTCAGAAAGCACTTGTTAGCAGGAGGTCTTTGGTCCATATCCATGTCTCTTTAATAATTTATGAAATGATGGCTTAGATCTAGGTTAATATAGTCCAAAGTCAGTGTCATGGCATATTAATTGCAACATTTGTTTGGTGAACACTAAGTATTTTGTGGGGAAATATGATTGGAAATCACAAGGCTAACCCAAGTTAGATAATTATATTTTGCAGGCCTTCTCAGAACCTTTGATGGTCTGATGTGAATTTCATGTTCCCAAGAGTGGGCTATATGCAGCATGTCATTATATGATTGAGCAAAGATCCTTTGATTCTTGTCTGCTTTATAGACAGATGGAGAGAACAGTGTTCCAAGAAACATGCTTTGAGAAACACTAGATCTCTAAGGTCTCTTCTAGAGGTGGTTTTTTTTGACACGTGTACTGGAATACCTATAACGCCTTCCCTGATGTATGTTCAAGTCAGTCTAGAACATCAAAAGATCTGCATTAATGACAGCAGTGGCTTTACTGTGTGGTTAGTGTGGATAAGATTGTGTGTAAAGTGCTTCATGTGTGCTAGTAAAAAGACAGATCACCTTCCCCCTTTGTAAAATCAGGGAGGTAAATGACAAATTGCCTACAACTTAGCAAAATGATTCTACTAGCTCAGCCCACGCCCCAGTCAGACCCTGGCTTATCGCAAAATAAATCCAAGGCTGAGGGTTAAGGGTTAGAGAGGGTCAGTTTGCTGGGTACCAGACAGTTGGAAACCTGGCTCCTTGGTAAGACAGAGGGGAACACCGCAAATGGTGAGTGGGTGACATGGGAGAGCTTTCAAGGGACTTGGAGTGACTGTCTCAATTGTAAGCTGTTTACTTTTCTACAACTCTCCCAAACCCTCAGTAAGGTTTTATACATACCTAGGCTTTGTGAACTAATTGCTTCCATTCCTACTATCCGGAGTGTGTTGTAGAAATAAAGGGTGGGGACTTTATGTACAGAGGTTTTGTTTTTGTTGTGCCAACTGGTCATATTATGAATCCCAGGAATTCATGGATAGAAAAAGCCAGGAACAAAGGGGACATACACTCGTAAACTTCCACCTCCAAAATTTACAGCAGTCTTGTGGAGGAGATATGGAAGACTGAGCAAATATAATTTGTGTCTTAAAAGTACTTCAGGGCTAGGGGTATAGTTTAGATGGTTGAGTGTCCACCTAGCTTGCTCAAAGCCCTGGGCTTCAGCATGGTGGTGCATGTCTATAATCCTAACACCTGGAAGGTAAAAATAGGAGGAGCAGAAATTCAAGGCCATCCTCAGCTACACAGACAGTTTAAGGGTAGCCTGGGATACAACAGACTCTGTAGAAAACAAGAAAGTACTCTGCTTTTGGACATTCATTGTACAAGCAGGGTTTCACCAAATCCTCCCCAAAGCCTTATAAAGTAGGTACTATTTATTATATATCCTTCTATAGATGTAAGGAAACAGAGCCAAAAGAAGCTCAACAAGGTCAAGAGACTCATCCAAAGTCATCCAGATTATCATTCATCCTTAGCAAAGGTACAGGTATGATTGTGGATCAGGTCAGTTAGACTCAATGACTCATGTCTGTAGACACTTTCCAAACTGAAAAGGGTTGCCAGGAGAGGGGTAACTGATGCAAGATTCAGTTTCTATTTGTAGATTTTGTTCAGTAGCCAAGCCACAGGCCCTAAATAGCGTGTGAAGATAGCAGTGTCAGAATGTTCAGGCTTTTTTACAGGATCAGTGTGGGTACCCCAGAGCTCTCCACACCCTGGCACCATGGCTGGGTATCCCAGAGCTCTCTACACACTGGCCTGATGCTCTTCGGGAAAGAGATGGCTCCATCACGAATGTCTGGTTCTTATTGAGTCTTTTAACTTGATTTTCTATCCAGTCTGAAACAATTCCCTGGTGTTTCAGAAAGCACAGTCTCAACCATGTGTCATTGCCCCCTCCTATGTGAGACACTGTGTGTGTTAAAACAGCAGTGTGCACCTTGCCAATCACCAGTGTCTGGTAAGCACAGTGCTCGGCAGATGTGGGCTAAATGCAGTTGCAGATGATCCCGGGCAGGGATGGCGCCCACCCCTGCTGGTCTGGGGCTTGGGGAATTCAGAGAATCACAGCAGAAGACACTGGAGCCCATTTGTGTTGTTTTTACACACATTCCTCTTTCTCCTGTGGGGACCATGCGAAAGGTGGCGATGGAGGGCAGACTGGCTTGATTTCATTTTTATTCTACATGGACCTCATTCTCTGAAATCGGCTCTTCAGCCTGAAAGGACAAAGCTACCTTAAATAGAAAGTCAGCCTGCTATAGCCAAGTGTCATTATATTAATATGCAAAGCTACCAGTCAGCTAATCTCCACAAACCATTTGTTTCCTTAATTGCCCTCTTAGGGCAAAAGTGAAAAAAATAGGGAAGATGAATAACAATTGTATCTAATTCTCCCTTCCTGTTCCCCCAGTTCCACTTACTGATGCAGTGATGAAGCTGGCAATTTCCAGCTTAAACTGTCTAACCACTCCTCACTCACCGAGTCCCTGCCCAGCGGCCTTCACTCACATCAGACTTAGTCTCTCAGGATAACTGAGTCCTGTCCACTGACCCCACTCGGAGAAGTACCCTGGGCTCTGACTCTCAAAACCATCTCCCAGGGGTTAAGGGCAATTACAAAGGTAGCAAGGTATCTTTATCCCCCGGAGAGAGGGAGAGCATTATCAGTCTCTGAGCGTTGGCTCTGAAGAGGCAGGATGCAGGATGTATTGGGAACCCCGTCTCTACTGCTTACTAGGTCTGTGGCTCTGGGTAGGTCGCTTGACTTCTCTGGGTCTCAAAAGCCTCCTTTGGAAAGCCAGGGCAGAGTAAATGCAGCTGTGTGGTAGCAACTGCTGCTCAGGGCTGGGAGGGGTGGATCAGAGGCTGGGCATCCTGTAAGAGAATGGAACATTGGGCTGCTCAATGACCTTAGTTGCTGTTGCCTGTTAGGTCCCCTTTCCCATTCACTGCCCAACCATACGGCAGGAAGCAGGAGTACTAGTGTTTTACATGACAGTTTGAGTAGCTAAAAAAGAGAAGGAATGAACAAATGAACATGGTGGTTACCATGAATGATCCATTTAAGCCCTTTGTATCCCTCATCTTCAGTATCAGAACTTTCCTCTCTCTAATCAGGCCTGACCTCTCAGCAACTAGAACTTTCTCAAAGCTGTTTGTTTGTATCCCACAGTATCAAAGTTTGTTGCAACAGAATAGCCAAAAGAGCACACTCTCCACCTCACTTGGTAACCTCTAGTACAGATTTGGAGGGCAGTTGTGTCTAAGAAATGGGGCTTCAGACATGCTAAAACCCAAGCACTCAGTGCAACATGCTCAACCCCAGAACCTGACACCAGGAAAGGCCAGTGGAAACCAGTCTGTGGCAGTCTATAGATTCCCAAGAAGGCTTGACAAATTGTTTCTTTTTAAAGATTTCTTTCTTTCTTTATTGTTTCATGAATACATGCATGCCTTTGTTAGTATCAAATGTATGCAGGTGCCCTCAGAGGCCAGAAGGTGTCAGATCCCCTGGAACTCCAGTAACAGGCTTTTGTAAGCTGCTTTGCAGGTGCTGGGAACCAAACCTAGGTTCTCTGAAGAGCAGAGAATGCCCTTCACCAACAATTCATGAGTCCAACCTAGAAAATTCTGTTTCTAAGGCCAGAAGACTTTCAAAATTAAAGAGAAGCTCTCGCCCCTGGAGAGCAGCCATTGATAGACTGGAGCATCTCCAGCCAGTGGGGGTGGTGTCGGTGCTCATCTCTCTAGGGATGTGATGAGGATTAAATAGTAATTATTTTCCCAGAAAAGGTGGGTTTCCTTTGTTTCTCCCAACTCCTCCTTAGGGAAGATTTTGAAAGAGGTCCCTACTCATCTGTCTTGAATTGGCATTGAGAGGAATAACACAGGCGGATGACTTAACCTTGTGGAGTCCCAATTTCCCCATCTGTGAATGCAGATTGATACCAACAGTTACTTTACAGGTTTGAGAGACTTCAAAAGGTAATTCTTACGAAGATGTCAGTGGAGTGTTGGAGTGTGCAAATCCTCTATGAAAGTTAGTTTGCAGTAAACATTGCTATTTGTGTACTCTTTGAGAACTGTTTTGGGGCTCTTGAAGCATATTTTCTTTCCGTTTCAGTAACTTCCTGAGGGTTCCTATCATTGCTTTTATCTGCTATTGTGAATACTCTAACATAGACAGAAACAGATGAATCCCATGGTCCCTCCTGCTCTGAAGGTCATGGTCAACACTGGTGCTTTGCCTGCCATTGCAAATGATACCACCGATCTCTTGATAATGTGCCATTCCAACCCTGTTCTCCAGCAAACAACTCCACTGGGTTTCATTATTGATGCTCAGGGAGTCAGTGTAATTACAATGTTGAATGGTGCACATGTTCATACAACTTCTATATTAGCTGCCATCTCCTTGAGTGCTCTTTAGTACGTAATAAACATTATCCTTCACCAAAGCCACGATCTGATTTCTCATCTTCAACACATTATGGTCATTTGCAAACCTCTGATTCTACTGACATAAAAAGGCTCATCTGAGACCTTGTGATTGAGGACAGACTGTTCTGGACTCTGGTTCCAAGGCATAAGGGGAGGATCTCTTCAGGGCCATAAACTCCAAAGTGAGTAGTAGCAAAGTGACTTTTCTGGCAAGGACATCTGGAGATGCTGCAAGTTGTCCATGCAAGAATGGGATGGAGGTTTGCTCTGCTACTCACAGGCTGCAGTGATGGCGAGTCTGGAGGAGCCACGTGATCACTTTGAGGGGAGCACATTCCTGTCTGGATAAGTCTGAATTGAACAGTAGTGGGTAAGTTCTGCCCTGGACTTACCTCTGGCAGGAAACTCAGGTCATAAAAAACATCTGCCAAGTCCGTTAAACAAGTATGAAAGTGCGTGGTCCCTGCTATAGACTGCCGGCATCCTTGATGCTTTGCAAAAGGCCTACTTGGTAATTTTAAATTCATGTAACATAGAATTAATTATTTTTAGATGCTCAGTTTTATATTATTTAATATATTTGGAGTTATGTACAATCATCACTTATACCTAGCCTTCAAATATTTCATCATTCTAAATGGAGACCTTATATGTAACAAAGAATCTGCATCCTCCTTCCATACCTACTGTGAGTCCCTGGCAAACACTAGTATGCTTTCCACATGATAGAGCTATATAATCTGGATATTTAGATACAATAACACAATGTGTGACCCATGTGTACCTGCTTTCATTCCCTTGGAATAATATTTAAGGTTTATCCATGCTCTAACATATGTCATCCCTTTATTTTTTGTATTACCTAGCTGTAGTCCATTACATGGGTACAACACATTTTACCTGTTCAATGGTCAGTGGCCATCTGTGTTGCTTTCAGTTTCTGCTTGCTGTGATTACAGCCCCTGTGAACACGTGTGGAGTGTCTGTTCTCGATGCCTTGGGATATATACCTCACAGTAGATTTAGTAGGAATATAGAAAATCTGTTTAACATTTTGAGGAAATAACAAGCTGATTTACATGTACATTATGATCTCAAGTCTTCCAGTCTCTGAACACAGGACAGCTTTTCTGCATATTTAGGTATTCAAAAACCTGAGGGGAAGGATTCTGAGGCTTTACTGAGACAAGCTGAAGCCACCAGCTGGGGCAGGATGACACTTTCTTGGACTACCATAGGTTGAGTTTAGCACATGCTGCCAATAAAAGTGAATAAATTCCCCAATTTTCAGACGGAGCAAAGGAAATCCAGAATGGAAGGGAAGGGGTATCTCTCAGCGACTAAGTTTGGCATTCACTGGGTGTCACTGCAGATGCTCACAGTCTTGTCCAGGAAAGTTAATCTCTGGTAAGATCTGTGGTATGAACATCAATACACCTCTACATGGAAGATGTGGAACATTCCCTAATTGTTGTTATAGTTAGTAAACTGGCTCTGGCCCCAAAACATCTAATGAAGGATGCAACCCTTTTCCCCATTGATCCACTCCTGTGAGGCATTGTGTATGGCAAGCTGGATTTGGGTGCAGAAGCAATTTTGTCCCCAGGATCTCTTGTTCCTCCAACATGTTCCAGGTGGGGCATCTTCTGAACTAGACATTAAAAAACCCAGGTGTGAATGCCAGATCTGATACTTAACTTACGCTATGACTTTGGGAAAAGCATTGACATTCCTCAAGATGTACACTCATCTGTAATATGAACATTTTTGTAATATCTGTTGAATTCACAGGGACATTGTTGTGTCAAGCAGCTAAGGAATGAATCTGTGTATACACTGAGCTCAGATTACAGAGCTCCTGGTGAAAGAAATTTAAATGAGAGAAAAGTCTGGCTCTCTCTGATCCTCGAGGGGATGAAAATCATTGTATAAAAGAATGAAAAGAGGATTGGATGTATGGATAAGGAATAAGATCAAAGCCAGAAAATGGCCAATATTTTGCTATTAAGAGAACCAAAATCCAGGAAGCAAACACATGTATATTGAGTGTCTAGTGCAGGTCATGTACCAGCTGGAACTCTTGGAACTGTCTAGCCAGCTATATCATGGGGTAAAGGTATGATTAGCCTGGTTTCAAAGCCAAATGTTACTTAAGGGGTGCACAAGATGACTATGACTTACTCCATGTCTTGCTTCAACACTTAGGTGATAGAAGCTACACCTACACAATAACAGTAAGATATAACAGAAAGACTCCCTGAGCATCAATAATGAAATCCAGGGCGGTTGTTTGCTGGAGAACAGGGTTGCAATGGCAGGCAAACCACCAGTGTTGACCATGACCTTCAGAGCAGGAAGGATCATGGGATTCACCTGTTTCTGCCTAAGTTAGAGTATTCACAATAGCAGAACAATAAATAGAAAGCATATAGGTATACAATGGTGGGGGTTGTGCTGCTACAAAGAACAGGTATGCAATTAGGAATGTGACATGACAGTGGGAAAGTCTGATTTTATTTAGGATGTTCAGGGGTTATCTAACTATTGGGATGACATTTAATTGGAGACCTGAAAGGAGAAATTTAGCAAGGTGACTTACTATGTGGAACTTGCTTTAAATTGTTCTTTTATTTGTTCTATTCTTGAGTTGATTCAACATCTGATTTTTATCTTTCTCATTTCCTCTCCTCATTGCTCTTTCCATCAAATGTTAGGTTATTCTTGTCTTGATCATCTATATTTAATTTGCATGCATACTCCAGCTACTCTACTTACTCCCACTCTGGTAACCCTTACCCCTTGCTTCTCCACTGTTTAATCACAGAGCTCTAATCTCCTCACTTCAGCAACAATCCCTTCTCACACATGGGAGATAAGATGATTGTGCTTGTTTGGTTCATTGAACTATTAAGGGAATGAAAGAGGTAACCAAGACCACACAGACATTTAGCCTGACCAGAATGCTTGGGATCTTTCTTTCTTTCTTTCTTTCTTTCTTTCTTTCTTTCTTTCTTTCCTTTCTTCCTTCCTTCTTTCCTTCCTTCCTTCCTTCCTTCCTTCCTTCCTTCCTCCCTTCCTTCCCTCCTTCCTTCCTTTCTGATTAAAATGTGAAGTCATCATATAAACTAATTCATTTTTGTCCCCCACTGCCCTCCACTGTGCTCCTTCTTCTCAAGTGGTCTCCCTTTCTACATTCACACCACAAATATTCCATACCCTCTCTTTCTTCTGCCTCCCTTAAGACCTCATCCTCTAAGGTGGACAGATTGTAAGAGCCAGAGTTGCTGGATGAACCTCAGGAAGCAGCACTTTTCAGCCCCCAAAGGGCTGATGCACATATAAACTCACTGAGACTGTGACAGCATGCACTAGACCTCCACAATTTCAAGCCAGACAAAATCCCAGAAGTGGAAGTGAGCACAAAGTCCCACCCCTAACCGAGAAACTATTTGGAATTGCTGCCTGCTAGACAAGGGAAAATCACTTTTCTTCAATAGTGTAACACTGGGCATATCAACCACGCTTCAGGGCAGACCTATGCCCAGGGCTATTTGGCCAACACAAAATCAACTCCATGTTTTTGTTTTTGTTTTGTTTTGTGTGTGTGTGCTTTCTGTTTTAGTTTTTGAAAATTTTGTCCTATTTGTTTTTTGTTTGTTTGTTTTGATTTTCATTTTGACAGAGAAAGAATATAAAGTTGGATGGGTAGAGAGACAAGGCAGATCTTGAAGGAGTTGTGGATGGGTAGAGAGACAAGGCAGATCTTGAAGGAGTTGCAGGAGTTGCAGGAGGGGAAAAATATGATCAAAATATATTATGCAAAACATTTATCTTTAAAGTACAAAACAGAAAAGACCTCTTCATCTACAGAGGGGAAACATTTCAAAATCATAAGTCGCATCATTTTATGGGAAGTTTGATTCCTGATTTATAAATACTTACCATTGATAGGAACAAAAGGCAAAGCTAAATGTAGGCATGGTGTAGACAAGTAACAGGCTGGCTGCTTGTACTTGCTGATAATATGAAAGACCTCCGAGAAGAGAAAACAACTGTTGCCCTTCCATTACCAAGGTGAAACATAACACATCATTGTTCTGATCTTGATGGAAAGCAGCATTGATGGAGTACATAGGAGGGAGTGTTTACAACCAGACACTCTTACAGCAGATACTTATTGAGTGTCTGCTAAAGGCTAGGCACTAATTACTAGCCATGGGAATAGGCCATCATAATAAGAAGTCCTTCTTGTAGTGATTTTCAAAGAGTCACTAGCATCTACTGGATCAGCTGAGCAAAAGCTGTGCAAGAAATATAGATATATAAGGTAAGAATATGTTGGAAGAATTAGATTATGATGAGAAAGAAAAATGAGAAGAATCCAAAGCGAGAATTTTACTAGCCAGGAACACTGTTCTAGCTAGAAAGATAGGGAAGGGCTCTCTACAGAAGAGCTCTTTGCACAGAGAGCTAAGCGATATAAGGGAAAGAGCCATTCAGCTGACTAGAGGGAGAACTTTCCAGCAGAAAGAACAATAGTGAGTATGATGATCCTGAGGTGGGACCGGATCTTGCCTTGTCAAGAAGAAAGGCCAATGGACACCAATGGGACACCAATGTCTCCTTGGAGGCATTTTCAAAGTGTTGAGTGACTGTCTTTTTATTTAACTCTTCCAATAGTGGGAAAAGCCTACTTAGAGGAGGACCGGTGGTGTCAGGAAATAACATAATTGATTTTGTTTGGAACATCATCAAGAACTGTTCACCAGCCCAGTGTAGAGAAAGGAAATTCTTGTATGTTATTGGTGGGAAAGTAAACTGATACCACCATTAGGGGGACCAGTAGAGAGGTTGCTCCACATGCTGAAAATCGACTAGTGTCGATTCATTGACCCACTAATCCCATTTCTGGATACATATCTAAAGGAACTGAAGTCAGCATGCCAAAGAGATATCTTCACTCCATACTCACACCAGAATCATTCACAATAGTGAAAGCATGCATGTGCATGTGTGGCTTACAGTGGAAAACCAAGCAAGGGCTGCAAATATTAACAGTGGTTATTACCAGGCATCAGGTTTGGGGGCATATTTTGGTTCTGCACAGTATTCCATATTTCCAAAAATGCCTTCTATTTCATATCTGAAGTTAGAAATGAAGACTTAATGCTATGCAAAGCAAACTGCTTTGTCATATAGGCCACGCAGGCACTGGCCTGATGATTCAGTCCTCCTTGCAATTACTTCCAATGAGCTCTTTTCTGGGTGTTGGTGGCCAACCAGGGAATGATGGTTTCTTGACTGCTCCTTGATTTTAGGCCGCTGCTGGCTGCCTCATCCTGGCTGGTTAATGGAATCCTCTCCTGAGAGTCCCTCTGCAACTCCACATGCTGGATCAATCATCCTGTCATCTTGCCTGTCTTCTTCCATTTTCTGAGCCCCAATTTCTTTCAACAGCCCTATTTTTCTTGCCTCCCTCTAGAATTGCCATCAGATCCCACCAGCGGGCTTGTCATGGAGATTGCCTGCAAAGTAATTCTTGAATGCCACAAACATTATTAAAGTCTATTTTCCATCATGAGCACTTCCAGCCCAGAGGAAGAAGGCTGCTCTCAAGCCCATCCATAAACAATTTTGAAAAATTTCCTGTATAGCCCATGGAACACTAAGAATATTTCCCATCTCCTTGTTACCTCCCCCAACTACTAGCTCACTTCCAAGGCAGTAACATATTTGAAGTCTTCCTCTTGAGTCTGTGAGATGTCTAGCTATAGGAAAACTAACCCCAACTCCTGTGGGATAGTGCAGGAGAAGCAGATGGTGGGCTCGCTCTCCTCCTGTCCCTTTTGCAGGCCAGGAAAACCCATATTCAGCCATGCTATTTCTATGGTTTCAAGTGCATCAGGGTGTCTGGGAAAGTTGCCGGGAACTTGGAGGGAACAGGTAGCAAAGAGGTGAAGGCAGCAACCTCGCTTTCACTGGCACACCTCTCTCCATATGCCCATTCTTTGGTGCCAATCCCTAGTGCTTTCCCAGACCCATGGTTGATAGCTACACAGCGTCTAAGCAATTACAATCCATAATATTGGAGAATTTGCACAGGGACACAAAGAACAACTCTCTCCTCCTACTCAGGCCATGGTTTAAGGAATAGATAGATAGAATCATTTGACAGAAAACCAGAGGTAAGAATGGATAGAATATTAAGTGGGTTCTTCTAGAAGCAGCTCTCTGGAAGTTTACTGCAGAATCAAAGAGTTGTGAGTTGGAAAGGAACTTTTATAAATATTCTTACCGAGACTTATGATGCTAATTTACTGTCTCTGAGAGATAGGAAAAGAGTTATGGTCTATTGCTCCCTCACTTGATGAATAGAGGTGTTTATTCCCTTGCCTTCTGGCTAGGCAGTGGGACGCAGCATCAAAGGCCACAAGATGGATAGCCCATAGTGATTCTACAAGCACAATGAACTACAGCTAAACCAGGCAAGGCATTGCTTATCCTCTTCAGCAGCTCAGCTTGGAGACACAGCATCAGTAGCCTTCAAACCAGTTGACCCCTCTTATTTTCTTAGGCAAGCCCTCTCACTGTGGTTTTACATGGTCTAAATCCCCTCTTCTGTCCAGTAATTCTTAGTAGTGGCATGGAAAAGAAATTGGTGTGGAAAGATTGTTTCCTACACACATTAGACTTCTCTCTTTCTTCCCTAAAACTTCATAACTTCAAACCAAAGTCAGTTCACATTCAGAGGTGAACCTTTGATTTCTTCCATGAAACAGGTATCTGTCTCAAACAGGTGCCTAATCTTAAGTGATGCCTCTTAAGAGTGGTAATTTTAAAAGGGATTCTTCAGCACCTTTGGCCAAAGAGCTTCAAAGCTTCAAAGCTTCAAAATACTGCTTAAGTCATCCAGCAGATCACTATAGACATGCTAAAAAATATTAAAGCCAAATTGAAGGTCCAGGGTTTAAGGGAGCTGTTTCCTAATGTTAGGCTAGGTTTCCTTTAGACTGGTAACCTCTTCCGGGGCCGGGGTCATGAACAGTGAGGGTATCTGAATTCCTGAAGAAGGGAGCAGAGGTAATCTGTGTAACGAGATAATACTTCTACCACTTAAAAAATGTCAAGTGTCAAATGTCCAGCTTGGAAGACCTTCCTGATTATGAAGAAAGCACAGAATGGTTAGTAGAACATAATATATAGGAAGACTGAGGGAGAAAAGACAGGGAGCATTGCTGAGACCCGAGTGACACTCTAGACACAAGAAGTTTGAGAGTGAATACTGACACATCAGCCCAAACCAATCCATTCCACTAGGATTGCTCTCCCAGATGCAGCCTTTTTTTCATCGCAGACCATAAGCAAGGCAAATATCCAAGTTACAGGAAACTTCTGGAACCATTGCTGGACCATATTTTCCTTTGGAACAAAGTCAGGGTTTGTGCACAACTTTATAGTTACAGATCTGTAACCTGATACAGAATATCTTCCCCATGAAGAAGTGCTTCTAATATAAATTGTGACAAAATGGGCAAGACATATTATAGATATGTGAATGATTTCTTCATCTACCATATTCCCTCTTTCTGTATCAGTAAAATGGAAGGCATGGCACAAAAATGCAATCCTATTATATTTGATATACCCAAATAATAGACGTTTAGGTTCAATTTCATCTGAATGCAGTACCTTGAATGTTAGTCATATATTAGGCATCAAATAAACACATCTTGCATGAATACAGATGTGGCTTCAAAGGACATTTATGCTAAGAGAATACCTTACAAACTGTAGACTCAACACAATGTAGCAGGTTAATTAAGACAAAGGAAGTTGGTTAAAAATAACACCAGCCTGCTCTTCACAAGAAAAGGGTGTAATGTATACTTTACGTACCCATGAAGTTGCATATGCTCATTCCCGCCCCAATCCATCTGTGATCCGTCGAGCAAAACTGGAAAATCATTCCAGGAACCATAGTACATCTGAATGGCCAATGGGGAAAAATTAGCTGCTCTGGGTGAAAGGGAAACACCAATGTCTGTTTGTATTTTCATGAACAGTAATACTGTTTTCTCAGTTTGAAGTCCAGTTTACACTACTTTTATTATCAGGCCAAACAGATTTTTAAAAGAATAATCAAATGAAAGGTGATGTTTTTCCAATGCAGGTATTTACATACGACCATTTGCTCAGTCTGAAGAGCTTCCTCGTTTCTTCTCTGTACTGTGGGGCCATCCCAGAGACGGTTTGCATAAGTAATGCATTTATTTACTAATCTTCAAAGAGTCTCTATTTTTCCTGCCTTCCCACTGTAGTCATTAGGGGTCACAACCCTGCAGGAAATATGGGCTGCCATGGTAACACAAAATGTCTGCTGCTGGGCTTAGCGTAATTCCTCCCTAATAGAAAAACAACGAGCAGTAAATCCCATCTTTGATAAACTGGCTTATTGTTATATGGAGCCTCTACCTGGGAGGTGGCGATCCCCCAGAGCAGTTTAAAATGATACAAATGCAATTTGTATCTGGATTGATTTCTCATTTTGCACAAGGAACTGGGTAAAATTGTGCTAGGTCAAGTGAAATTCCTTGTCACATTTAAAACTCATTGGCATTGCACTCAGTCAGTCATCTGCTGGGCACATTTATCAGATGCTGTATGTTGCTGTGCTAGGGACTGGAACAAAGCAAATCATTTCCCCCAATCACTTTTAATCCCCATAGAGAACTAGAAATAAAATGCACCAGCTCCATCATTTTGAACTATTTAGTGATGATAACTATTTTATTAGTTTATAGTCTTTGTGTATTGAAAGTAGAGGAAGCCTGCTTAGGGTTAAGAGACCAGTCAGGAGAGGAAAACATCTGATATTAACCTAAACAGGAAATCATACACAACAACCAAAAAAAAAAAAGCTCTCTTGCTTCTATTTAGGAACAAAAGAAATGTAAACCAAGAAAAGAAGAGCCACTACCCAATTATTTTGTTCTGGAAGGAGGATGTTCAGGAAAAAAAAAAACAACCTGAAACTAATAATAAGTACTTAAAATTATACTGCAACTGAGACAAAACACAAAACACAATTCTTGTCAAAAAAAAGTACATATTCATCAACATGTATCCCTTTGAGGACGAGTCACATGGTCAGCCTCCTAGATGCTGACAGGAAGACTCACTGCAGAGATGCTGGGTCTTTTCTCACAGAACTGATTCCCTCTTAAATCCTTGAGGTAACTTGGTTCTGCTGGCCTGGCCTGCTGCTTAATCAGACCACTTCAACACTGACGCTCTCCAAGCAGCTGATCACAGTGTTTGCCAATAGAGCAGGCTTGCTCTCCCTCCATGGTATGGTATGGATACACCACACTCCTCATCTGGAATGCCTTTCTCTTCTCTGTCTCACTGACCCTCCTGTCCAAGTTTCATGACTCCTTCACAGCACACATCAGACAGTTGTGCTCTAAATTATTGTCTCTCACACATATTGCTTGCCAATTGCCTCCTATGTACAGACCAAACTTTGACAAAAAGACTACAGACTCCCAGAAAACAAGCATCGAGGGTCTCCTTTTGCTTCATTGGCTGTCATACTTTGATGAAGAAGGTGGCACGATGGACAAGTACACAGGGCAAGTGATTAATAGTAGCCACCAGCCATTGGCCAGAAGGGAACTGAGACCATTGGTCCAATAACTCTTCAGAAACTGAATTCTGACAACGATCACATAAGCTTGGAAGCAGTTTTCTCCCATTTCAACCTTCAAATATGATCTTAACCTTCATAGCAGATTGGAAAAGGCCTTGAGACAAAAGGCCCAGGTAAGCCATTCCCGAGTTTCTGACTTATAGCCCGTGACATAGTAAATATGTTTCTATATCAGTGGCTAAGTTTTGTTTTGTTTTTTTTTCTTGAATAATTTGCTATACAATATTAGATAACTGATAGTATGAGTCTAGCTATGAGATTTCTAGCAGAGACTTCACAAATACTGGAGAATCAGATATTTGCAAGACAGAATTCCATTTTTGGTATATTCTACAGTTATGTAAATGTTTGGGAAACTAGAATCACACTTCTTAGATGAAGGTCAGGACCCGGAAGTGATTTTCTGAGTTAGATGTTAATGTCAGGACATAAGGTAAACAGCAGGGCCTCCACTGTTACATTACCTCTTCCGAGCTCACTGGATGGATAGTAAAGTGTCTTGCATCCTCACAGGCCTCCCTTCCCACTGCATGCTCGAGGGAGCCCCGTTTGCCAGTCTCTGCTTTAGGTAGGTCCCTTCTTACCAGCTTAACTAAATTTAATTCCTTGACCTGTTGTTTGAGACTTTTCACAGGTGGACCTAAACTCCCTGCCTAGCTTCCTCTCACTCCATTTTCTGTCTCTGCCACACCCCTGACAGCCACCAGACTTAAACCACAAATGTAAACATGTCTTTCTTATGCTTAAAGCTCTCCCATAAGTTTCTGTTGCTCTGTGAACAAACACCCCGCACACCTGCAGCCATCTCTTTCTCTCTCCTTCCTCAGTGCCCCCTTCTGTAACCACCATGACCTGCTTTCTGCTTTCTCTTCCTTGTACTAAGTTCTCCCATCGCATAGATGCTTCAGACATGCCCTCGCAATCTACCTGGCTAGCTCCCGTGTGTCTGTTTGCTCTCACCACAGTACCAGAGAGGCATTGGCTAATCTTCCTGACCTGCATTGCATTCCATGTCATGCTCCCTTAGCATGATTCCCTCTCTGCTGTGGCTTTCATAGATGTTTCTGTGACATAGTCTTGTCAGTCTTTGTCAGTCAGACCTACAAGGCTAAGCCTTTTTCGCCTCATTCACTATTGGAACCTCAGCACCTGGTACATAGTAGGTATTCATTATGCATGTAGATGTATTTTTATACATAATATAAATATATTGCAATAGTATTTATACTTTATGTATTTTAAATAATACACACTTCAAGTTAATTTTAATAGACGAAATTATATGTATTCATTATCTACATATGACATTTTGATATATATATATATATACATACATTATGAAATCTAGCTAATTAAGCATATAGACCATCACACATTTATCAGTTTTATTGTGAGAAAACAGCATCTTTCAAGAATGAAATATGGTATTTCCTGTTTCCAATGTTAACTATAGAATTTGGAACTTCCTCCTCTTTTCTAATTGAAAGTTTGTGAATTTTGAAAACATTTACCAATCCCTTCTTAAATATCCCAATGCCCAATAACCACTATTGTATTCCTATTGTGCATCAACTTTTCTTCCTTTTGGTTGTAGGCCTTTAACAGCTGATCCATCTCCCCCGCCCTATGTATCAACTTGTTAAGATTTCACACAGGAGTAAGATGGTACAGTGATTTTCTTACTGTGAATGGCTTATTTCACTTTATACAATGTCTCCAGGTTCATCCCTCATTCCATAGCTAAATAGAATTCTACTGTGTATGAATATATAAGAACTCTTCATTAAATCTCTGCTGTGTCCATCTAGCTAGTGAGAGAAGGATGTGCTCTCTCTTAGTTCTGAGTAGTTTGTGATTCTGGGTTGGATACTATTCCCCACCTTGCACCCCCATTTCCCATCTCCTAAGACAGCAACCTTTCTGGGATACTGCATTCCATTTGTTGAGACTCCTGAAATAAAAAGCAGACCCCCATCTCAGTCCACTTCTCTAGTTCCAGTAACTAAAATATCAGCATTCAGAAAAAAAAAATCTGAGTGAAAACTTTTTCTCTTTTACAGTCAAAAACATCCAAAGAATTAAAAACTATCCCCGGGCTGGGAGTCTAGCTCATTGCCAGGGCAATTGTTTTAGCATGTCAGTGGCTATGTTCCATTCTCAACACTTAAAAGTTACGAAATTGATCAAAGTATATGAGTCATGTGTTTGGTTATTTAAATCTAATCAGTCCACCTCTACATCTTTCCTGGCTAAAAAAGCTATTTCAGGTGCTTCCGGTGGCTTCACGTTAGTGAATCCTCAGTGATGACATTTTTGCTGGCGTCACACACACACACACACACACACACACACACACACACACAGCTTGAAGGGAGTACATAGCTTTGAGTAGTCATTTCCTGTAAGGTCATAAGACCATATCCCCACCTCCTCCCAGTCCCACCTCTTCACATTACAAACGGGTACACCGAGGACTGGAGAGGGAAGGTCAATTCACCTGCCCTTTGCCAAAATGAACAAACAAGTCAGTGAAGAGCTGAGTCTAAAAGTCAAGATTCTCTTCAACTTTTTCACTTTATGTTGTCTCTTGTTTCTACTCAATCTATTTCCATCCCCCAACAGTTAGGAAAGTCTTGATGAAGTTAAAGACAAGTAAATAGCTGAAGACTAAATCTATAATGATTATGATGAGGAAATGGAAGTAAAATGAACCCTTTAAACTTAGGAAGGGCATCCAGAAAACTTGATCTCCAGCCTCTCTCCAATTCACAAATCCTACTATTATATAATTGGCATATATAATTTCCTCCATAAAACTTCTATTTTTCTCCTAAGAACCATCACATTCTTATGAAGTCAATCTCTCTATCATACTAGTTCTGAAATATGTGCAATTCAAATTTATGCCTCAGTGAAATTACAAATTACTACACATCATGGGCCTTTAAAACCAACTCTTAATTAGTTGAAGGTATGAATGCTGTAACAAAAAATGACCCAGGTCTACTGATTCTTTAAAGTAACAACCTTGTAAAGCCTGTGTAAGTATTTGAGTCACTGGTTCTCATTCAAAGGAGATACTACATTATGTCAGTGTGAAATTTGCAAACTACTAGCTCAAGTGTTACCTAATATATAGAATACACAAGAGTAAGGACAATCAAACCCATCCTGATCATGGAAGTGCCTTCTCCCTCTATCCTTTTTGATTGTTGAATTCTGTTTAGTTTGAAGGTATGAAGTGAATATTTATATCCAGCCCCATGGGGAGTCACAAATAAATATCTAGATTATGTTTCTGCATTTTAGTTCTAGAAATTTTACCTGAAATTGGGTAAATATCAAAGCGAGGGAAGAGAGACTATTTGTCAACATTTAGTGGGAAAGATAGCATTTGAACTATACCATGGAAGGTAAGAAGGCAGATGTAGATTTGGTAAAGTCCATGGAAGAACTCAAAGATGAACAGGAGTTTCTAATCACTCTAACTGTCCAAGTGAGACACAGGCCTGTTTCCAGTGTTGTTATTTGATCTCTTTGGAAGGAGTAAGAGTTCCCAATTTCACACAATTATATAATTTGTATGGAGTTTATACATAGTGAGGTCTAATGGACTCCTTTAAAGAAAACTTTTTATTGCAATATAATATGTTCTCAGAAATATGAACAAAAGAAAAGTGTTCATGTCTATGGGATTTCAAAACTCAGCTATGCTCTTATAACCTATGTACATACCACAATAAGAAAATATTTCCAGCACCCTAAAAATCTGTCTAGCTCCTCTTCCCAGTCTAATAAGACTAACGTTAGCTGGTTTGGGACTACACATAAATGAATGTGCAGTATGTTATTATGTCATCTTTCTCCTTTTAAACAGGCTCCTTCGCTTTAACAAAATCTTTGGCAGATTCTACCACTATTATTGTGTGTAGCTGTATAGATAGGCCATTTGGGGAGGGATGCCGCAGTTTCATGGTGGCTGCATGTAGTTATTGCACTTCGGGAACACATGGAATCATCCACTTAACTATTTCTAGGAATAATCAAATGAAATAGATGTCCACTGGTGAAGGAAGAGCAAGAAGGAATCTACAGCCGGGTCCTCAAGGAAAATTGGCAATTAGGTGAAAGGTGAAGGGGATAAGAGGACTGAGTGGCAGACCTGATTGAGATTAACATGATCCATTAAGTTAGCCCAGAGACAAATAGGAGTGGCACTTGAAATTTACATAAATGCTATACCCAGGCGCAATCAAGTTTCTGTAGGAAGAAGAAAATTGACGAAAGAAACCTCGTAACTTGAATTGAATAGAAACAACGGTGGCCTGAATTGCCTTTGTCTGGCAGAAAATCTAGGACTGAAGACAGATGCTAGAAAAGATTGCCATTTCATTGTTGTGGTTGTTGTTGTTTGCTTTTTGTTTTTTTCTAAGTTGCCACTGAAGTCCATAATGAATGGTGAGGCTTAATGCTCCCCCGCCCCACCTCCTCGGGGAAAGGAAAAATTCACATGCCGTCCTAGTAGGCTCCCTTTCTTTTCTGAGTCAGGAGTACTGTATGCATACATGGCCTATTTCTTGTGTTTGTGCCAAGCATAGGATTAAGTGACTAGTTCTGAACAAATTCAATCCCTGTCTTCACGGAACTTGTATTCTGTGCAAATAGATGGTCAGCCACACCTAACACTGCACCAGCAGTCTTGTTCAGCTATGAACCACTCAGAATCCCTCAGGAAGATTCTTCCTCTGCAATGCAAAGCTGCCCCTACCATCTCTGTACCCCATTCTGAAGCAGGAAATCAATTCTCATCCTTCGGTGGACATTCTCCATCCCTTCAGCCATTCTGTATTGCCTGTGGCTAAACCATGACTAAAGAGAAAGGGACTGTTTCTCAGGGCCTGTAGAAGGCTTGCAAGGAACAAGACCAGTGCTGGACAGTTAGGCTCGCTCTATTTCTGGAACGTGTGTGTGTGTGTGTGTGTGTGTGTGTGTGTGTGTGTGTCAGGGGTCTGGGTCTGTGTTTTAGGGGGATTATCTCAACCCCGGGGGGGGGGGGACAGGGAGGGAGAGAGATAGAGAGATAGAGAGTCTTCTAGAGTTACTTTAAATATCTTCCCCTATCACTCTGCTCCATACACCCATATCCTGGAGTTCAAGACTCATAGTCTCTCTCCTGCCTCTCCCTGCCAGTAATGATGTAACTGGCCCTTAGGACCATGACTCTATCTACAGCATATTTCTTAGGACTTCACAATGAAGAGTACTGACCACTATACTATCTTGGCTTCTTGGAACTTAAAATCTAAGCTAGACCAGTGTTTGAGAAATTTTCAAAAACAATATAGGCTGCGACTATTCCAGAAAGCAAGAGGGACTGTGCCCAACACAAGAGAAATAAGAGCTGCCAGTTTTAATAGTCTTGAACACATTGCATAATAGAAAAATAATGGAACACTTATTGTGGGACAAGCTCTATCTAAAGAGACTAACCATATTAATCCATTTAGTCCTCCCAGAAGCATCTATATGAAGATGATGCTATTCCCTTTCATTTTGTAGTTGATTTAAATTGCTTCAGTTCACACAACTGGCTACTTACAGAAGCTGCAATCTAAACTCCAAGTGCTGGGTGCTATAGATTGAGTCCTTAGCAGTATACCACACAAGGTCTTCTGCAGCGTTTGTTTGAAACCTTTTACCAATCCTATGAGAAAGTAGTAACGTCTGTTACAGAAGAGGAGACTATATGTCAGAGAAACTTGGGTTCCCATTAACAGTAGGGAGCAGAGCAATGTTTGAAGCTAAATCTCATAAAGGCAATCAAATGAGTCACACAATAACTTGGAGATTCGGAGGTTAGGAGGGATTGCTGCTTGGCCTGATCTGATTAAGTCACCACCTTTTCCCTTATTCAATGTACCCCCACAAAAGGTCAGAGTCCTCAGAGACAAAGGTGAAAGATTGAAACTAAATAGATTTCATGGAGGGTGGGGAAGGGAACCTCAATATTTTAAAGTTATCAAAAGAAAGACCATGGCACAGTGGATCAAAGCAGCCGCACAAGAATACATCCAGCCTGGGCTTCAATTTCCATTTTGATTATTTCTCAGCCATGCATCCCTTAGAAAAGTTTCTTAATCTCTCTGAGCCTGTGTTTCCTTGGTGGTGAAAGGAAGACAATGGTTTTTTGTTTGTTTGTTTGTTTTACAAGATGTAGGTTGTGTTATAAACACCTCTTAGAGAATTTGAGACAGAGTGAGAGAGAGAGAGAGAGAGAGAGAAGGAAAGAAAAAGAAAGCCAAGGCTAGAGACACAGCTCACAGTAGAGTGTTTGCCTAGTGCATGGATACAGCTCACAATAAAGTGCTTGCCTAGCGTATGAGAATCCCGGGGATTGAGACTCCCCAGCCCTACAGAAGTCAGACATAGTGTCATAGATCAAGCATGGTAACAGATGCTGGTAATCCAAGCAGGAGGTAGAGGCAGGAGTATCAGAATGTCAAGGCTATTCTTGGCGACACAGTAAGTTTCAGGCCACCTTGGAATATAGGAATCCCTGGAGAGAGAGAGAGAGAGAGAGAGAGAGAGAGAGAGAGAGAGAGAGAGAGAGAGAGACAGACAGACAGACAGAGACAGACAGAGACAGAGACAGAGAGAAACAATGACCACAAGAAGAATGAATAAAATCTGAGCTTGTACTTATCACCCCAGCACTAGAGGCTTGCTGTGAGTTCCAGGCCAGCCTGGACTAAAATGTAAGACTGCATATTAACAAAAGAAAAACAAAATACTTTTTAAAATCCCTAAATTAAGGCAAGCCATTTCTTTCCAGCCCTGAATGACGATGAATGTCTAGTCAAGTGCTGTTGGTGAGGGCTCTCGTGTCCTTGCCACCTGCCTCACTCCGTCTCTGAGCATGAGGGTACACCTGGTGCTTTAGAGCTCCTCCTGGTGAGGACAGGAAGGCCAGAGGCACCAAAGCCACTTCCAATTGCCAACATGAACTGGCCAAGTTTAAAATCACTCTCAAAGAGATTGGTTAGAAAGTAAAGATTTAAAAAAAAACCCAAACAAACAAACAAACAAACAAACAAAAACTTCAAGAAGCTGCTAAAGTGTTTTGCTGTTCCCAACAGCAAACTATTGCTCTGGTCTTCAAAAGTGCTTAACCAAACGATAAATGATAATACATAAAACTGGCCCAAAGATTGTCTTTTAGGTGAGCACGATAATCTCTTTCCCAGGGGAAAACATATGTTGAATTCGTGCTGGCTTCATGGTACAGCATGATTACCATGTCCTGTTGCTGCCAGAGAGTTAGCTTGCTGAAGTGAGAGGGGAGGGTCTGGCTAGGTCATCTTGCACAGCTGTCCTCTACAGTTGGTTCCCAGAGCTGTGGCTTGGGGCTATTCAGAGTTATTTTATCTCAGTCCAGGGTCTGGTTATCTCTTTCCATTCCCTTGGACTGAGGGCAGAGTTTTGGACTGACTGTACTTCTAAAAGCCTCAAATCTGTTTATAGCCCCAACCAGAGTAGCCACTTCCTTCTCTCCTGGCTCTCTTGAGTCAGAACTGCAAATACCACTTAGGCTTCAACTAGGAAGCAAATATTACTATTGCTAATATTTTCAAGTGCTTTTTATTGTGCTGTACTCTGGTTGAAGCACTTCAACTGCATTAGTTCATTAAATGTTCAACAACTCTCCGGGTTCAGAGCCTGTTCTGAACACTCATTTAATAGATGTGCACAGAGGCCTTGCGAGATTGAGTAACTTCTGGGGTTTTCATTAACTGAAAGTGCAGAGCTACAGATGAAAACTCAATTTATTTTGATTAAAAGTAGGATGATGCTTCCTTCAGAAAGGGAAAAAGAATTTTCTGGATTCTGATGACTGCTATTTTTTAGATGTTAGATAATTATGACTGTACCATAGCACCAAATTGCCATTTTCAGCATCCCTCAGCAGCTCCCATTGGAAACATATTGGAGAGGAAAGCTCCCAAACTATATAGGATGGAGAATAAAAACAAAATGGTTTCGAGATATTGTTTTAAAAGTATACATGCAGGGCAGTGGTGGCGCATGCCTTTAATCCCAGCACTTGGGAGGCAGAGGCAGGTGGATCTCTGTGAGTTTGAGACCAGCCTGGTCTACAAGAGCTAGTTCCAGGACAGGCTCCAAAGCCACAAAGAAACCCTTTCTCAAAAGACCAAAAAGACAAAAAAGTATCCATATCTTGTTTATGTTATCCTAGTACTAAATTTCTAAGAATACCTTACTGTAATAAATTATTTTAAGTATAAGACCAGAGAGTATATATACCTGATGGTTACAGAATCACAAAAGTGCTCCTACAGAATAGAAATTGTAAGTGAATTTCGGCAGAGAGAAAGAAAGAAAGAAATATAACACCAAATGCTTTTATTGGAAATGAGCTACCCTTGAAGAATTACTTTGCAAGCCCCTGAATCTCAAGTTCTAATAGCTGTCAGACAGAATTGTCATATTGTGGTGGGAAATGTGCTCACTTTCCGGAGATGTGCCTATTTTTGGCACTTAGTAGCTGAAAAAAATTGCTAAAGAATCAGGTAAAGGATATTACAAAAGGCCCAGGGACTCGACAAGTACTTTCTGTTGGGTTTTGTTAAATCTTATGAGTCAGATCAGTTTGGAGTCTTCAAATTTTGTGGATGGTGGTTTTGTTTATTTCTTTTAAGAAACACCTCTCAGGTCAATAATAAGAGGGGAAAAACACCCATAATATTCCATCTTTTCTATACCCCCCCCACCAAAGCTCCTAAAAACAAAATGAAGTCCTTTTCAAAGCATGGTTTGGGTGGCCATTTTACTTGTCATCAAGTATTTGAATTGAATTCCTCTGAAAAGCCTAGTGTACAGCCATACTAAAACACTCTTGTTTTGAATGATAGACTAACAAGGTAATCATAACAGCTTTTGTATTGTATAACACAAGTCACTGTGGGGTGACATGGATTCTAGTGCTCAAAATGGCTAAGAACCTACTACATGCAAAACTCACTATACTAGGTGGTGGGTTAAGCAAAAAGTAATAAGTCGAAGTCTTTGGCCCCAAGGACCTTGTCATTCAGTAACAACGCAGGGAATTTCCAAACAGTGAATCAGATGGCATGGGCAAGTCTCTCAGAACTTCTGTTTCATA
The DNA here is from genome assembly GCF_003668045.3 of Cricetulus griseus. NCBI lineage: Eukaryota > Metazoa > Chordata > Mammalia > Rodentia > Cricetidae > Cricetulus > Cricetulus griseus. The sequence continues at coordinate 14,682,753 of NC_048604.1, forward strand.
TCCATAAGGTGACAAAAGACAGTAGTTCAATAATAGCATTCCAATTCTGGGAATGTCAATATTCTAAAAGCAATGTGGACCATAAGAGCTGAAACACTAGCTGCGTGGAGGTGACACACACTTTTAATCCCAGCACTTGGGAGACAGAGGCAGGCCACTCCCTGAATTCGAGGCCAGCCTGATATAGTAAGTTCCAGGATAGCCAAGGCTATACAAAGAAAACCTGTCTTGGAAAAAAAAGAGATGAGAAAGTTCAGAAGAACGGAAAGGTCACTGGGGTTCACATTCTATAGCACCCACAACTGCCACTTCCAGAACAGGTGGGTGGCATTGTGCTGACAGGCATTTCTCAGAACAACGGCATGGAACATTGACTACAATGCCTTTGAAGATCATGAGCACAAGAAAGCAAACACCTCATGCAACTGGCAAGCTTTCAGTGATCTGTCTGCCCAGGCTCCAGTAGTCAGACCTTGGAGGCTGAGTTTACACAACTGGAAGCGCGTGTGCGCGCGCGCACACACACACACACACACACACACACACACACACACACACACACACACACACACACCTGAAGCATCAATTCAAGGACACTTTTTTTCCTGAAGCTGATTGGAATTCTGTAGATATGGCCTCCACATCAAATGAGAAAAATGCAAATTAAAAAATCTTTCAAATAGGAGTAAACAGGATTGGCAATTCTGATTCCCTTCTCACAACTCCACTTATAGAACATTTCTGCAGATCATCACTCTGGTGGTAAAGCAGCTATCATGTTCTCCATGCCCTAGAGATTTCCTGATGGCACACTGTGTGCCAGTCATTGTGCTGTGGTCTGCTGGAGTTCCAAAGACAAATGGCACCACATATTGGCCCTTGGATACTTATTTCTTTGTTGGGCAGGGAAGACTGAGATATACAACCGGTCAGCAAGTTTTGCTTGTTTTTTTTTTTCAGTTTGAAACTAAACCTCTGATTCAAAAAAGCATGATAATCATTGGTTTTATATAGATGGTTTTAAGTTAAAATATCCAGAGGAGAAAACAAGAAATAAGGCAGACCAGATAGACATGAGCTGCAGCCATGGGTAACGGCCCCTGTTGGAAAACAAGGTGGGTAGTCAAAGTCTTCATTTTTCCATAAAATTCAATCATCTTGATAAAAAACACATTTCTCTCCACAGTTAACATCATCAGCTAATGCAAATTAAAAAACAAACTGTACTGGGCTAAACAAGAATCATCTTTAAGTCCACTGCAGACATCTTCAGGATGCCACCAGCAGCATACTGGATTTCTGCAACAAACTGACCATTTGACTTGGAGAAAGTCCTTTGACTTCCTGGGCCTTGACCTCCTCCAGAGAAAAATGTGTGTGTGTGTGGACTTTCTCAGATTATGATAGGGAGTCTAATCTGGTGAGACATGGGAGAATGGTTAAGAAATGTCTGGTTTTTAAAGGACAAAGACTTGGAATCCCGAGACACCAGCTTCAGTTGCTTTGTCTGAGCAGCCCATTTGAAATCAGAATAATGGCACTGATGCTTTCAAACCAAGACTCCAATTTCCTCTTTCCATGGTTTTGTAAGGTGAAGCAAAGCATTTCTATATAGGTGAACTTCATTAGAAATGCACCCAGTTCTACATGCTGTAAACACTGTGTTAATGGGTTTAGGGCAAATAATAAAACTATATTCATGTGCATCTGATTTGGCAATTATTTAGAATCATATTAGGCCTTGTCTGACGCACAAGACATAATTGGCCTTTCTCAGTACTGCAGATTAGCACCTTTGTTCTCTCTATTCAAACTGAGAGAACTGAATTTCATAAATAGAGAAATTGGGATTGTCTCCACATCCGTTCAGAGAAATGTTTTAAATTGTCAAGTTTGGAACACCTCTTTAATTTAATTCTGGTCATCCCTGCTCTAATCACATCACCAAGCAACACTGACGAATAAGACTGATTTCTGATCAACAACTGCACGAAGGCCAGTTAAGCTGCAAGTCCATTGTGAATTTAGAGATTCCTGCTGAATAACAAATCAAACCAGCTATCAAGTTTCATATAAACAATTTTGCTGCCTGTGTTGGGGTGGGTGGGGGTACAAACATGTAGTTTTATATGGTTTCTTTAGAATCTGACTCTGCTCTGTTTTTTTTTTACTTTAATTTTGCCCAATACAAATATCAAGTTTTAAGAAGTTCTGCATATTAGTATTTGTTTTTAGTCCCTGAAATTAGCTCTCTCTCTCTCTCTCTCTCTCTCTCTCTCTCTCTCTCTCTCTCTCTCTCTCTCTCTCTCCCTCTCTCCCTCCCTCCCTCCCTCCTGTGTGTGTGTGTGTGTGTGTGTTAACATGCATATGTAGAGTGTTTGCTTTTAGAATTGTATAGACTTTCCTTTGAAAAGAAAGTTTTGCTTAATTTCACCAGGTTTTCTATACTTCTTGCCTGTCTTTATAATGAGAGGCCAAATTGCCCCTTTAATTCTTTAGGCAGAGATCAAGCTAGATTCTGGAGGTAAAAAGTAAAACTTGTGATGGAAAACTGCAGATCGTGCTCATGTAGGCAAATCAGCCTGTGAAAATTAAATGCCATATCTAATGTGAAACCCCTCTGTAGAGTTTTCAAAGAATACACTATGCCAGAACATAGAACAGGGGCCCTTGCAGCTGGGATTTCCATGACCCCCTTCAATCCAGAGCTAGTTTCCCTGAAGGAGAAAATCCCCTTTGGAGACCTTTCTGAGTTTTAGGATGGTTATTCCATAAGCTCTCTTTAATCACTTATTTGCTTCTTTGGAGAAGCAACTTGAAAACCCCACAAAGTAAGCCTTTAAGCATAAGGATGGGGCAGATTTTTAAGCATTAGCAAATGGACATTGGGAGGAAAACTTAAGGCAGAAAAAGTCTTTATGGACTAACATGCAGTCTTATGACAAGAAAGGCCAGGCAGGCAGAGGAGCTAGAAAGCATAGACCAGAACCTGACCCACATCTTACTTTGTTGCTTGGTCTCAAATACCGCCATGTGAACATTTCCTCAATCTGGGACAGCATTTGAAACCCAAATCAAAGCCTCCAAAAGCACAGTCTGGAGATCACAACAAAACTCCGGTTATCAATGCCATGATAATTGCATTTTCAGATCATGGACATTTGGGCTTGCTGTTAGTTCAAAAATGTACAACACCGGAATTAATCAGCTACACTGACATTTTGTCAAAGTGGCACGGCATGAAAAGCACACAGAGAAGTATAAGTTCCACGTGAGTATCCATATCTGTGGAATATTTCCCATACCCATAATTTACAAAGCACGACTCTGAAAAAGTATGCTGTTCTTTTTCAGAGATACTAAGGAACTGCAATACTTCAAAGAAGAAGCAATGTAATGACATTAATAAAAAATTCCATTTTCTTTAAAAATTGAAAGTGTCTGGCTAGGTGCAACAATATTTCTTGGTCAGATTTTAAATATTCCACAACCAAGGCAAACATCCTAGTATTCTTTATGATGCACGTGAGGGGAGAATCCCAACAAACAAAAAGCAACTGTAGCTTGCGTGCTCAGCCTTTATGCGGGCATTTCAGCATGCTCATTACGACAGTGGTGATAATAGCAGGGAAGATATGAAATTCAATAATCCCATTCTATTTTTATTTCAAATAAACAACAGAGCCATAAAACCTTCTAGATACTGCCATATTTTGAAATAAAATTACAGCTCTCTTCTAGCACTACACAGAACAATTTATTGTACTTGAATAATTACTCCAGCTGAATAAAGTCCATATGTTCCAAATAAACCTGAGAGATGCTTGTTTTTCTCATCTATTCTCCCAGTTAAACAATATACTAATTAGTCACATATTTCATAAAAGTTACAGGGATGTAATAGCAGCTTGTAAATTGCCTCACATTACATAATATATGATTTCATCAATCATCACAAAGCACAAAACAATGGGTAAAAATTAAACTATAAAACACACCCTGAACTAAATGTATCATTTTGTTTTTTTTTAAAGAAGCAGTGACAGCCAGACATATAAAAATAAAAAAAGAGAAAATGCTTTCCATGAAGAGACAGGCCATTTTGTTTCGATTGCAGCCATCTTTGGAAACCTTACAGACATACAGAGAAAACAGGATCACACAGCCACTGATTTACATTTTTAAGAGGAATTATTAGCTAACCAACCAGTGGAGATTTGATTACATATCAAAGGTCTCTATTTCATGTGGAGGAGGGAAAGGGCGTAGGATCAGGGTGATGAGAAAAACCACATAAATAGCACTATTCAACCACTAACAAAATTAGACATTGAACTGCTTTTTACTCTCCTTAGGTGACATTAAAGTAAGAGAGGCATTCACTTGCATTGCATATATTTACAACTCCATTATAGACTACATTGCATCTGTTTTCTTCCACCAAATTCCCTTTGCCAAAGTCACAGAAATTAGATAGCATTAATCAAACATGTGCAATTTGAAAGTCTCTCCCAGAAAATGAATTCTGTTCTCTCTATTAAGCCTAAATTCTGTATGCTTTGGTACACAACTTCTAAATTAGCTACTATTTGCCATAACCCACAGATTCTCGCATCCAGCACATTCTCTCACAATAGCCAATACAGAAGGCTTATTTCTTCCATCTAGAAAGACACACACATACACACAAAATATCCTCATACTTGCTAAATCTTATACAATAAGAAAAATTTCTATTTTAATACAGAACAGTCAAAAAGCACACTCATAAAATATCATGAATATTAATACCAAATTCTAAGTATTCAGACAAAGGTATTTTTCTTTATATCATTTTTCTAACATAAAATATAGTTTCCCTGTACTTATTTCATCAGACTCTAAAGATATAAGACTCCACATCAATAGGAAATTCCATTCAGTTATCAAAATTTCGTCTTATCAAAATACTTGGAATCACTCAATCAACTTTTCAAACAGCAACTCTAAAAATCATGTACATAACAATTATCCTCCAAACCTCTTCGAACTTCACTTAATTTCATTTGTAAACTCCGAAAATATCACAACTTCTTTAATACCCTGGTGCCCCCTTTTGGTGTAGCTAGATCAAGGCTTTCAGCTAAAAAAATCATATACACTGTACATATTCACTCACAACACACAGTGTTTAACTTGGGAAATGTTGATCCACATTGCAGATGGCTCATGGTTATTAGAGCTTTTGTTCTGCCTTTACTATTACCAGTTATTGATCTAAAACATGTGCAAACAAACAAAGCTAACTCCTTTGAGTGGGAAAGGAAAAGCGTCCTTTCCCTTAGACAATTGGCATAGCACCGCTCAGATTCCTTGAGTTCTTGTCCCAGTCTTCATGGTAAATAAGTGACCCGTTACCTTTGCTACAGGACATTCAATGGCTTGCTGCTGGCGGCATTCAGAAGATATTTTGTTTTTTGTCCTCGATACATTTATGCTGTATATCTGTCTGTCATCCTGAGGAAAGAAAGGCCAGTGGACATGCATAGATCCCAACATCTATTGACAAACAGCAAGCTCAAGCATGGAGACACAGCCTAGTAAACAAGCTTTGTCAATGGGGAAAGTAAAAACTTAGCAGTTTAAAGAGTTGACCAACATTTAAGAAAAGGAAAAGAAATTGAAATATCCTTACGCCTTCTCATATGTTAGAGCCGGTAATTATGCTCCAGAAATAAGGTCTCTCCACGTTCAACGGCACTGTATGAAGAAGACGAGCTGATTTCCAGCAGGGATATTGAATCCTTCCATTTGAAGGACCAATCAAGTGTGAAGTACAGTATAGTTTTAGATTCAATTGAAAGGAAAAAGCTTGACTACTAGTTCATAGCATGACAACTTTCATGGATTAGTTCAGACCCTATTCTCCTCCCTGAAAGGGTATCACAGCATGAAGACAGTTTTCAATGCACTAAACTTTAATAGCTGAGTGGGGGAGCCAAAGCTTGCCTTTGGTCTCTATAGAAACAGTAGAGCCAAAATTTGAGGCAAAATTAAGGTTTTTGGTCTTAGGTGCTGTATCTCCCCTCAGAGGTTTCTTTTCACAAACAGACTTTGGCCCTCATCAAATGTACACTCTTTTGGGCAGCTACTGTAAAAGAGAGGAGGCAAAACCTACTTCATTATTTTTGCCTCTGAACTCCACACAGGCAGCCATTTCAATGAAATAGCAGCAAGCCAGATGTGTGGCAGCTGGTGTCACAGGCAGGTGGAATGAGCCTCGGAGGAAAGACGTTTCTTCTCATCATTGTGATTGTGTGATGGTTGCAGGCATCCACAGAAAGCAGTGGCTGCTTAACTGCCAGTGACCACTGCAATGTGCTTGCAGTAGCACTCATGCTTGGGTAGCCCCCCTCCCTTCTTTCCCCTCTGCCTTCCACTGTTAGCTCGGAGATTTTCCCACAGAGGCCACCACAGCATTCCCTGACTAGTTCCCTGACCCCCACCTCTGAATCCAAACTGTGTACATTGCTAAAAGAAAGAGGTGTTTCAATAACTGGGGGTGGGGGAGCTATTTAAGGTGGTGGAAGACAAACTTTTAACACATATTTATTTATTTATTATTGATTTCTTTATTTTACATCCTGGCTGTATTTTTTTCTTGTCTCGTCTCCTCCCATTCCCTCCCCCCACTTCCCCTCTGCCCCCCACTCAATTCACTCCTCTTCTGTTTCTGTTCAGAAAGGGGCAGGCCTCCCATGGGTATTAACAAAGCGTAGCATATCAAGTTGCAGTAAGACTAAGCTCCTCCCCTTGTATTAAGGCTGGGCAAGGCAATCCAGCATGAGGAATAGTATAGCCAGCCAAAGCATTATGGACAGCCCCTGCTCTCATTGTTAAGAGTCCCAAAATAGACAAAACTACACAACTGTCACATATTTGCAGAGGGTCTAGTTTGGTACCATACAGAGTCCCTAGTTGTTGGTTCATACTCTGTCAGTTCCTATGCGCCAGACTAGACATTTCTGTGGTTTTCTTATGGTATCCTTGACTTCCCTGGCTCCACCAATCCTTCCTCCCTCTCTTCAGTAGGATTTCCCGAGCTTGGCCTCTAATGCTTGGCTCTGGGTCTCTGCATCTGTTTTCATCAGTTACTGGATGAATAGTCTCTGATCGCAATTGGGGTAGTCACTGATCTGATCACAGGAGAGAACCAGGTCAGGTAATGTATCCACTACTGCTACGAGTCTTAGCTTGGGTCATACTTGTAGATTTGTGGGAGTTTTCTTTGCATCAGGCTTCTAATGCCCCCCGATGCCCCCCATATCAAGACATCTGTTTCAATACTCTCCCTATCTACCCATCCCCCAACCCCATCCCTCAAGTTCCCATCCCCACCCTTTTTCCCCAGTCCACCCAGGAGATCTCTCCTATTTCCCCATCCCAGGGAGAACCATGCATCCACCCTTGATCTCTCCTTGTTACCTAGACTCTCTGTGTTTATGGATTATAGCATTGTTATCCTTTACTTTATAGCTAATATCCACTTATAAGTGAGCACATACCATGTTTGTATTTCTGGGTCTGGGTTACCTCACTCTGGATGATTTTTTTTTTCTAGTTCCATCCATTTGCCTGAAAATTTCCTGATGTCACTGTTCATAACAGTTGAGTAGTACTCCATTGTGTAAATATACCACATTTTCTTTATCTATTCTTTGGTTGAGGGGTATCCAGGCTTTTCCCAGGTTCTGGCTATTATGAAAAATGCTGCTATGAACATAGTTGATCAAGTGTCCTTGTGGTAAGAGTGTATATGTATCCTTTGGGTATATGCCCAAGAGTGATATAGCTGGTTCTGGAGTTAAACAATCAATTCCCAAATTTCTGAGAAAATGCCATATTGATTTCCAAAGTGGCTATACAAGTTTGCACTCCCACCAGCAATGGGGGAGTGTTTCCCTGGCTCCACATCCTCTCCAGCATATGCTGTCACTTGTGTTTTTGATCTTAGGTATTCTGGCAGGTGTAAGATGGAGTCTCAGAGACATTTTGATTTGTATTTCCCTCATGGCTAAGGATGTTGAATATTTGTTTCCCAGACATTCAAGTTTGCTCTATTGAGAATTCTCTATTTAGAGCTGCACTCCATTTTAAACTGGATTATATGTTTTTTGATGTCTAGTTTTTTAAGTTATTTATATATTTTGTGCAGGCAGATTTTAGTAGGGACTTTTTAATCTGTCATATAGACATGCATTTAGTTCTTTGGCTTACCACTCAACTTCTAGGGATATATTCTCAAGTACCAGGTAAAGATGTGCACAACACAAATCACAAAGGTTTCATTATTATATATATTATTATATATAAAGAAAAGACTAATTTGAATAAGGATTTTGAATGAATTGGGCTATTCATCTAATGGACTATAAAGTAGCTATAGAAATTATTTTTTAGAAGAATACTAACATAAAAACATACCAAAAAAACACTGAGTTGAAAGGTAACAAGTCTAAAAATCTTCATTAATGTCAACAGCCATTCAAACTAAACAAAATAAAAGAGAATTAAAAGCATAAATCCACTGCAAGACAAGAAATAATCAACTGTTAAGTTTGCACACACACGTCAAGGTTTATTTGTTTTGCATATACAAATAATAGTAAGTTTCACACAAGTCACAAAACAAAACCCTTACCACCTTCCATATTGTCTTCCATCATTCCTGTAGAAAAGACACAACATAGATTTAAGTAGTTATTTAGAATTCTCTTCCCTCAAAATAAGCAAGGCTTACAACTGAAGTTCAAGGTGGCATCTGCTACAGGTGAAGGACCTCCAGCCAGTAAAGAAGCTATGGTTTGTCCTCCTTTAGACCTTCAGCCCCTTTCATATATCACTAAATATAGTTTGTTACTCTATTTCCAGCTGCAATAACAATGGAGGATACCCAGTTAAACTGAAATCTGAGATAAACAGATAAAATTAATCCTTTTAGTATAAATACACATTGCAGGCAACATCATCCTAAACATAAAATTCCATGAGAGGTAGTCCCTGGTAATTTTTTCTGATTTAACTCAACTCACGTTGATTTGCTGTGTGTGGGAGCCCTACCTAGTTCAGAAATGCAGAAAGAAAAGGGAATGATGTGAGGGAGACCACAGAGTTCTTTCTGGACTGATCCTTTTCTGGACAATCCAGGACAAGCAGATGTTCAAAGATGTCTCTTTCAGAGATGCTTTTGTGATTTCTTCTGAAACCTCCACATTACAGAAGACCCTTAACCCGCAGACCTTTCCTGCATGTGCAGCTCTTGTCTGATCCTTAGGGTATACAGCACATCCCTCACTCTGCCGGCTTCTGGAGCACTGGGAAGCCTTTTACATTTACTTACCAGGTGAGAGTCACACACTGTCTCATAATGTCTGCCCAGCCCTTGGAGACAGACATCAAGGTTTCTTAAGTGCCCCTTGAAATTCCCCTTTCCCATCTTGATGTAGAAGAAGCCTTCCTCACTCATATCCCGAAACAGCATAGCCATCTTGAAAGAAATCTTCCTTATATATTTTTTCTTCTGATGTCCAAGATCCAGACCTGTTTCAACCATCATTGTAGATAAAGAATTTAAGGGATTGGAATTCTGTTTTTTTGTTGTTGTTCTCAGGTAGCATCTCTCACTAATTATTTCATTATCTTAGATGCTAGTCTGTCTTGATGGCTCAGCCAAAGTTTTAATAGAAGTCTTGTTACTCATCTGACACTTGCCGTGCTTCCTCCAATCAGTTCTTACACATGTTCCGTTGCAAACCTTCTTGACCATCCTCATACTTTGCCCTCACCATCAATATTTGTGGTTCTCACAATAAATGATACTTGGAAAATCCAGCGGAGTCCCTGGGCCAGTTTTGCATTAGCATTATCTGGGAGCTTGTTGAAAATGCACCTTCCTGGCACATCTTCCTCTGCACTGAGTTTGAGTCCATGAGCCAGGAGCAACCACTCTGTTCTTCAGCAGATCTACCAGGGTTGTAACAGGTTTTCTTTTGGGCCACCAACCAGCTCCCAAATCATGATATGGAGACTTATTATTATGTTATGAATGTTTAGCCTTACCTTATGCTTGTCCCACTCAATCTTATAACTTAAATTAACCTGTTTCTCTTCCTTTAGGTTTTGCCTCGGGATTTTTACCTTTTTTTCATTCTGTATGTCTTATTCCAGGTGGCTTCCTGGCTGGCCCTGGGCACCTCCCTCTCTTTCTCGCTCACTCTCTCCCTCCTTTGAGCCTAGATTTCTCTTCCTACTTACTCTCTCTGCCATCTAGCACCACTTTTCCTGCCTCTGCCTAGCTATTGACCATTTAGCTTTTTATTGGACCAATCAGGCACCTAAGGCAGGTAAGGTAAAACAAATGCAACACATCCTTACATAATCAAACAAATACAGCATAAACAAATGTTTCTGCCTACTTAAAGTGCTATTCTGCAACATAAAGAAATGTAAGACAACTTTCCGTAGTTAAGGTACTATTTCACAACACAGGGGTTTCTGATGGATGTTCAGGCTTGAGAGCCACAACTCTAGTAATGCTCTATCGTCCTTCTTTGCAGAGTTACAGCATTCTGTTCATAACCTGTTCTCAAGTCAGAAAATGAACTCACTCTCAAGTTTACATAAAATGGCAAGTCTCAGATTGAAATTTCTTAGCCTTCTTGTTACCAAGTCTAGTGACATCCCTGTAGTTCTGCTAAAGTCTTTTCTACAGACTAGAGAAGATACATCTTCCAACACAGACCCCTGACACCCAAGCTCTGGGTCAGCCTTTCCCCCTGATTGGGAATGTGCTTGTATACTTTTTTCAGTAAGATGCACTCTCTATAGGGTTTCAAGACTCTCTTCCTAAAATATATCCACATAGCTTCCTTTTTCAGGAGTCATGCTTGAACTGGTTTCCTGTTTACCATCCAAGTTCTCAAAGAAGCTTTGAAACTTACTGCTTCAATTTCTTTATCCCCGTTAATGTTGCATTCTGAGTTTTCTCCTCCTAAAATATTATTAGGAAGACTCCCCGTGATCTCCACATCACTAAGTGCCACTGGACACTTTATGGTACTTATCTCATTGCATGTTTAGCCTACTGTCTTACAGAATTCTCTCCAATGGGGAAAATGGTTTATAGTTTTGCTATCCAATATGACAGCCAAACAGCATATGTGGCTGTTGATAATTAAACGTAGCAAGTGTGATGGAATACTGAATTTCTTATTTGATTGTATTTAGTATGAAATAGTTACATATGGCTCGTGGCTACTGTATTTATTGGTCAAAGCAATTCTAGACTTTGGGCACACCTTTTTCCTTGAAGTATTTTATTTATGTTGGATTACATGCTGTACCACTTTAGGAATCTGGTGAGCCTCCTTCAATGACTGCTGTTTTGCTACTGGCTAGTTTAAGGTTCTGCTACAGGCCCCCTGATCATTATGCTTTATACTCCAGGCTTCACCAAGCATCTATAGAGAGATCAATCAGAAATTTGTACACCCAGAGAAAGTTCGTGCATGTTCCTTAAATTGCATGTCTATTAATTAAACATATTAACAAAGAGAAATGGGATTTTTCTTTTAAAGGTGCAGTTAAAATTAGTTTCCCCAATGCTACCTTTCTGGAAAAGAATTTAGAAAAAGCATATCAATTTTTATTTTTAAGAGACAGGCTACCTTCACAAGCAATTCTGAATAGCCTCAGGTCTTTGCTTCCATTTACCTTGTTGCTTGACTGACAAAACAAATAAGCTCAGGCCACCTACTTTTGGCAGCTGTTCCAGATATTCCTCCATAAGCCATAAATCTTTCTCCAGTTTATGAGAATATTTCCATTGGATATAGTTTTGGGTTTCATAGAAACATTTTCATACAAGAGTACATAATGTATGTTGAGGGCCAGCAAGATTGTTTGGCAGGAAAAGGGACTTGCCACACAACAATTCAGTCCTCAGAACCCATGTAATGGTAGAGGAGAGAAGTCTACAAAATTGTCTTCTAACTTCCACACCCATATCATAACACATGCATGTGTGTGTACATATGAACACACACCACACACACACACACACACACATACACACACACACACTAGCCAATAGATTTTTTTACAACAATGTAAACTGAACATAGTCCTCTAATGCTCCTTTGCCCCTGCTTTGTCTCTTCTCCCTCCTCCTATTAGTCCCTATGGATATTTCACTTCTATTTTCATGTTGTACATGTACACATGACTTTGTGTATTTTGATAAAATCCACAATCCATGAATAAGGGAAACATTCAATATTTGCCTTTCTAAGCTTGACTTAATTTCTTAAAGATGATTACTTCCAATCGTATCCTATTTCTCTCAAAGATATGATTTAATTCTTCTTTATAGCTGAATAGAGCTCTACTCTGTATATATACCACATTTTCATTATCTGTTTCTTCATCAATAGAATAATTAAAGGGTGGCTCCATACCTTGGCCACTCTGAATGGTGCTGCAATAAACGTTGACGTGCAAGCATTACTGTGATATGTTGGCTTAGAGTGCTTCTCTCTGTGTGTAGTTTTCATTTGTTTTGGGAGCTTTTTTGTTGTTTGAAGTGCTTGCAATTGAACATTGGTTCTTAGATTAACTGTACTAACGTTCTATCACTAACCTCTATCCCTAGACTCACCCTCTGTATTTTATCTGGTGATTTCTCCTTCCTTCCTGAGCCAAGGATTTTTGCTTCCTAAGTTAGTCTTTTCATTCATGAAAAACTCTAAACATAGAGTACTTGCCCTTCAAGAAGACTCATGATTGACCCTTGCCACATATAGCACATCAAACTTCCATCCACCACTTTTTGTCTTATGCACATAAGGAAATTTATGCACACTGCTCCTGTTAGTACTAGATTTGCATCTTGGCACTTTTGCTTATTGTGATCTCAACAAATGTGCCGAACCCTCTCCAGTGCTAGTCTTCTAATTCCTAAACTCACATGGTTTGCAGAAGCACTGGGATTGATCTCCAGCACTTCAGAAACAAATTGTGTCAGAGCACACCAGTAATCTCAGCACTTGGTAGAGGCAGGGGGAATAGATGTTCAAGGTCATTCTCAGTTACTCACTGAACTCAAAGCCAGGCTGAGATACACATCATACTGTCTCAAACAAACAAACAAGCAAGCAACATGTTTCACAAGGGTGCTCTGAGGATTAATTATACATGTGAGAAAAAGAGATGTTAATTCATAAAAGCATATATATAATACACACACACACACACACACACACACACACACACACACACACACACATATATATATATATATATATATATATATATATGAGAGAAAATGGGGAAAAGGAGTTAACACATATGTCAACTGCCTCCCCACAACTCTTTCTTTGAGGGTATCTCACACATGTTTACCTTTACTGAAGCATTACACAATGTATACAGCCATAAAAACATTACTTTCTATCCAATAAATGTACAATGTTTAATGATCTGAGGTGTAAGTCTTATAAAAATTCAGGCATACAGTGAGAGTGGTGTGGGGTCTTAAGAGAATCCAGCAAAAGGAAAAGATTTTTATTTCTGTCTAGAGAGTCTTGGCACAAGGACAAAGACAACACCCAGAAAATAACATGACAAGTGATTACAGTCTCTAGGGGGTATAATTAATAAAAAAAGAATACAAATTAAATGCAAGTGCCTGTGACAAAAGTGTAATTTGATATAGGCCATTCTCTAGCAGCTAGTGCGCTAGAGTGTGCGTCTCTGTCCTTTAACCAGATGTGGCTGCTGCTACTGCTGCTGCTGTCCCCTTCACCCCCTTCTCTTCCCCCTTCCTTTCTCCATTTCTTTGTGAGACAAGTTCCTACTCTGTAGCCCCGATGCTCTGAACCTCACCAGGGAACCAAGGCTGGTCCTCAATTCATGGCACTTTTCCTGTCTCAGCTTATGAAAATACTGACTTTTTTTTGGTTTTTTGAGACAGGGTTTCTCTGTGTAGCTTTGGAGCCTATCCTGGCACTCGCTCTGGAGACCAGGCTGGCCTCAAACTCACAGAGATCCACCTGCCTCTGCCTCTGCCTCTGCCTTGCGAGTGCCGGGATTAAAGGCGTGTGCCACCAACGCCCAGCGAAAGTATTGGCTTTTAATCATTTTTTCCCTATGTGCAGCCATGTGATGAAGTTTACTGTCTTAGTCTAGCATGGTAAACATTAGTAACAATAACTAATAATATGTCAGAACAATGACAATAATAATATAGTGTAGTAAAGTGGTTAGCATTGTAGCCTTCTTCAAAGTCGCCTTTCCAGTTTTTCTAATTATATGAGCCACTCAGTATTCTTGCAGTGCATTTGGCAAAACTAGTTACCACTTGTAACCAAAGACAGCTAGATGTCATAATGGATACTCTCCAAAATCAAATGTATTTGTAAACAAAGAAAAAAACAGGTAAATGAGAAAAATCCAAAGATTGGTGAGTTTATTGAAAATAGTTAAAACTTGTACACAGTAAAATATTGGGAAATATGGGGACTAGGGAGATGGCTCAGTGGGAAATGTGCTTTTTGTGCAAGCATGAGGACCTGAGTTCAATTTTGTAGCACCCAACTAAAAGGCCGAATGTAGCAGCAAATCTATGATTGTAGAACTGAGGAAGTGGAGACAGGAGGATGTCTTAGGCTTGCTAGACAGCCAGCATATTGTTGTCAGCAGCATCTGCATGTTTATTGTGTTTTGTCTTTGGCTCTTTTTTTCTGCTTGCTTGTTTTGTCCTATTCTGATTTGTTTGTTTAATTTTTGCCTCATTTAATATTGTTATTTAGATGCCTGTTTGTATTCTAGTGTGTGTGTGTGTGGGGGGGGATTTGGGCGGGTGGGGAAATGGGAAGGATCTGCAAAGAACTGGGGAAGGGAAAACCATAATCAGAATATAGTATATGAAAAAATAATCTAATTTCAGCTCATTGAATGTGGTGGAAGCTTTTGGGGATTCAGGTGGCCTTGTTGCCAGTACAGCTGGGCCTACATGTAAGCAGTCATATATAAGACACTGGTGGCTAACAATTGTTACGATAAATCTTTCCACCAAAAGCCACCTGAGCCCCACAGGCACGTGTGAGCTTTACGCCAGTCGCCCGCCTGAGTTAGGGCCCAAATGAATACACAGAAACTTGTATTAGGTTCAAAGCTGCTTGGCCAATGACTAGGATTCTTCATCTGCTAGCTCAGTCTTAATTATCATAAATCTATATATTTTATAAGACTTATCTTATCGGACGCCTTATTGGCGTCCCTCCTTGCTGGTGGATCACATCGTGCCGCTGGAGCAGGAGCGGAGGGGAAAAAGGCCCCTTCCTGTTTCTCCTTCACTTAAATATGAGTCTCCTTACTATGTCACTTCCTGCCGGGATCACCACTTCTCTACTACATTTCCCAGAATCCTCTTTGACTCCTAGTCCTGCCTAACTTGCCGTTTCATTGTCCAAGCAGAACTTTATTAAACAGTCAATAAGATAAACATACACAGAAGCACTTCCCCCCTCAGACAATGATTTGGGTGTCACCTATGACTTTGTGGGAGCTTTCCAGCATTGAAAGATGTAAATAATTGCCAATGGCCAGGGCAACTGAACCACACCAAGCTATGCTGCTTTTACTGATTCAGAACAATTAATTGGAGATGCTGTGAAGAATGAAGCAGTGAACCCCACCAGGATAGTTTGGATGCAAAACATCTGGTTGGGCACAGGTATGACCATGCTGTTGTTCACTGTGATATGAAGCATTGGTCCTTCATGGTGGTGAATGATGAATGCAGGCCAAAGTCCAAGTAGAAAACAAAGGAGAGACAAAAAGTTTCTTCCCAGGGCAGGTATCCTCTATGGTTTCAAAAAAGATGAAGGAAATTGGAGAAGCCTATATTGGGAAGACTGTTACTAATGACTGTCAGTAGTAGGCAACAAAAGATGCTGGAACTATTGGGGGCCTCAATGTATTTTTAACTATCAATAAACCTGCTACTGTGTCGGCTTACTGCTTAGATAAGGTTAGAGGTGAAGGGAATGTGTCAAATCTATTCATTTGGAAGGTAGTACTTTTGCTGTGTAATTTCTCACTATTGAGAATGAATTTTTTGGTGAAATCTACAGCTGAAGATACCCATTTGGGTAAAGAAGACTGACTATCTAGTGGTCTACCATTTTATTGCTGAGTCTAAATGCAAATACAAGAAGGACATTGGTGAGAACAAGAGAGCTGTCCTACATCTGTAATGTAGGCTTGTAAATGGGCTAAATGTACCCTCTCCTCTGGTACCCAGGCCAGTATTGAGATTGATTCTCTCATGAGGGGATTGACTTCTATGCCTCTATTACCTGTCCTTGATTTGAAGACTTGAGTGCTGACCTGTTCCATGGCACTCTGAACCCTGTAGAAAAAACCCTCTAACATGCCAAACTAGACAAGTCACAGATCTATGATATTGTCCTGGTGAGTGGTTCTACCAGAATCCCCAAGATTCGGAAGTTTCAGAGACTTCTTCAATGGAAACGATTTGAATGTGAGCATTAGCCCTGATGAGGCTATCACATATGGAGCAGCTGTCCAAGAGGACATCCTGTCTGAAGACAAGTCTGAGGATGTTCAGGATTTGCTGTTCTCAGATGTCTCTCCTCATTCTCTTGGTACTGAAACTGATGATGGAGTCATGACTGTCTTCACTGAGCACAATGCTATAATGCCTATCCAGCAGACAGATCTTTAGCACCTACTCTGACAACTAGCTGAGTGTGCTCCTTCAGTTATATGAAGGTGAAAAGACCATTACTAAGGATAACAAACTGCTTGGAAAGTTTGAACTCATAGACATATCTCTAGCACCTCTTGGCATTCTTCAGAAGGAAGTCACTTTGACTTTGATGCCAATGGCACTCTCACAGTTTCTGCTATAGATAAGAACACAGGAAAGGAGAACAAGATCACCATCACTGACAACAAGGGTCACTTGAGCAAGGAGGAGTGCATGACCCAGGAAGATGAGAAGCACAAAGCTAAAGATGAGAAGCAGAGAGATAAGGTACCACCTCAAAATTCACTGGAGTCCTGTGCATTCAGCATGACAGCAACAGCTGAAGATGAGAAACTTCAAGGTAAGATCAATGAGAACAAACAGAAGATTCTAGATGAGTATGATGAAATCATCAGTTGACTGGATAAGAATCCAACTACAGACAAGGAAGGTGCTGAACACTGGCAGAAGAAAAAACTGGAGGAATTCCACAACTCCATCATTACCAAGCTGTACCAGAGCTTGGTCATGCTAGTAAGGTAACAAGCTAGGGAGAATGTTTGGGGGCTTTCTTGGAGGGGACCCTCTTTCTGGTGGTGTTTCCTCAGGACATACAATCAAAGAGGTTGGTTAAGTGAATCCCAGAAGAGATGTAGCATTGTTGCACAGGGGAACATGTGAAGGACCAAAATCTACCAAGTTCTGTGGCAGTTTTAAAGTTAAGCTCCTACAACAAATTACGGGGTATTCTATAATACTTGAACATGGAACATGTGCATAGGGAGAGGAGACAGAAGATTGAGCTTAAATAGAATATATAAAATAAAACTAATTAACATTGGTTAAAAAGTATTTTCAGTTGAAAACAAAAGCAATCAAACATACGAGAGAGTAGAAATTTTTAAATCATTTAAGTAAGGTATGTTTCACACAGCAAAACTGTATGAGTATTAAGTGCATATGCTGGCGAGCTTTTAAGCATGGATAAGCTATTATAGCTGTCACCTGGTGTCTGAAAAATGTTTGTAAATGGCATTAAATATTCGTTTGCCACTGTTGTCCCCTCTGGATGTGATGATGTTTTCCCAGTGTCACAGGCTTTCAGTTGTTGTCAAGTCTACTCCCTGCATTATTATTTCTATTTCCTGGAAGGTAATTTGCCTTTCTTCTTCTTCTTCTTCTTCTTCTTCTTCTTCTTCTTCTTCTTCTTCTTCTTCTTCTTCTTCTTCTTCTTCTTCTTCTAAATATTATTTTGTCTCTGGTATCCTGGATTTTGCAAACTTAGCCTGAAGATATCCTGACATTCCTGCATCTGAATACTAACATCCTACATCTCATTTGTAACACAATCAACCACAATCTCCTGAAGTTTCTAGATTTTCTTTAATTCTTTATATTCCTCTACCTTTGATATTCTCATTGGATTAAAGGATAGGCTTTCTTACTCTCTCTTCTATGTCTTTCCAGAAATCAACTTATAATCATATAATTAGCATTGTTAAAGTACACCTATTCAAAGTGAATACTTTCATGAGTTATACCTAATATTTATACTAGAATAAACATCATATAGATAGCACTTAGCCCTAGGTGATCACTGATATGTTTAATATTATTGTTTATTTTAACTAGTCTAGAATTTCATACACATGGACTCACAGGGATTAAATTCTTTATGTCACTTCAATCAACACATAATGTTTTGAGATTTATCCATGACTGGAGAATATCAGTTGGCTATTACCTTTCATTGCTGAGTAGTGTGTCAAACATTTGATTTATTCATCTACCTGTTCATGAATATTTAGGTTGTTTCCAACTCTAAGCTACTATGTGTAAAGGAGCTTCATTAGCTAATCAATGTTTGCTTCTAATTTTAAGCTGCTGTGACTAAAGAATCTGTGAATATATATGTCTACTGATAATCTTTTATTTGTCTGAGGTAAATACCTAAGAGTTGAATAGCTAGGGTATGTGACAAATGTGTACTATGCTTCCTAGGGACCCATCAAACTGTTTTCACAAGCTGGTATACATATCTAAGACCCATCACATTGGTCTGCTGTGTAGATAAGCATGTCCAGCCTTGGGGTAGGTAGGGGCTGCATTGGGTCCTGATGTCATTGGGTACTAAATTGGACTAGGCAGCAGAGTATCAAACAGCCAGCATGAAGGGAAGGTGCAACACTGCAATCCAATTCTACCCCAAGCTTCAGCTTGTGGGTATTGGTACTTCCTGGGAGCTGTGCTGAGTTCTTGTATGTTTGCTTGGTAAACACATCCACATCCACAGGAAGGCCCCACAGCGGGGTCTAATGGTGATTTCTCCAGCTTGCTCATGTACTACAGCCTCTTATTTCCCTGTGTGCTGCAGATGAACCATTTAGATGGCCTTCTCTTGCCATCCCTGGTCTGCCTCTTGTGGAGATCTCATATGTCAGTTGCTTGAAATATTCTGGAAGATCAGCATAAGTCATTCCCATAGGAGATGACTTTAATCCCCTCATCCAGCATGTTTTCTCGAAGCTTCTTGAACTCACTACATCTCCTCTCCGAACCAGCATGAAATGTTCTAAGTCAGATTTATGCTTGACAGCCTCTAGGAACAGGGCCTGGAAAGTGGTGTTGTCCACCGTCCAGCCACAACCTAAGAAAAGAAATGACTTGTTTTCATAGAGTTTCTGAATCTCTCTCCTAACTTCAGTGTTCCTGAGCACATTCTGATATCCAGCTGGGTGGAGGACAATGCCACTAGGATTGGGATAGACCCCATAGATGTGTGACACACTTAGCTTCCACTTCTCCTGAGCCCACTCCAGGACTTTTTTCTTTTTCTCATCAGTAAGGTCGAGGGATTCAAGCTGTTTTCCCTGGTCAGCTGCATATAGTTCTAGAAGATTATCAAAATTTGTAGTTAATATTAGAGCTCCATTTTCCATCAGATGGAGAACAGACTGAAGGAGCTGTTTTCCAGAATCTCCCATCTTTGACTCCAGGTCATCAAATACTTCATATAAACAGTCTTTGAAAAATGTGTATCCAACATTACTGGTATGAAGGGAGAGTTTCTGAATGAGGTCATGGGCAACATGGACGAGGTTCTTGTCTCCATGGAGATACTTCTGAAACTTTTTGCTTTCCTCATCTTCTAAAAGATCAAAATCAATAGCAGCATCAAGCAAGGCCTGAAATAACCCCTTCCAGGATTTCAGGGCTGGGACTTGCGGTGCAACTGCAGCACTAATGCCAGTTCCAATCACTAGCACAAGTTCTCGAGGTTTCCTGGTTTTCAAGCTTGGAAGTAGCTTCCTGGGCTTTTTGGTTGGGGGTTCGCCATCATTGAAGAATCCAAAAATCTTGTCTATATCAGAGGCCTGGCTCCCTGTAGAAGCCATCCAGTTTCGTGTCTGCTTCAAACGCCACCGCTCCAGCTCCAGAGTATCAACTCTTACCTTTGAGTCTATAACCATTGAGTCTATAACCATTGCCTATCAAGTAAAATTTCAGATGACATTTTCTGTACAGCATCAGGTAAAGATGTAGTTTCTGGTTTTATTTGTTTTGTTTTTAAAGGATGTTTAGTCATCTAGAACCATGTGTTGAAATCATATTTGCCCTGTACTAATTGCCCTGGCACCTTTGCCAGACATTGGTTGACCATATATTTATGGGTCAATCTAGACCTTCTTAATGAAAACGTTTATCATCATCATCATCATCATCATCATCATCATCATCATCATCATCATCACTGTGTGTGTAATGTATGTGTGAGCACAACTGTGCTATATAGTGCACATATGGTGTTATGCCAAGTTCATGAGACTCCCCAAAAAAGATCACCAAGGAGCCAACTCACTGATGCAAATGAATAAGGGTTAATGCTAACTTACAAGTCTCGGCAGGGACCCAGCAAACTGGCACAGCAGCTGCAGGAGAAGGGTACATGGCCTTAATTGCAAGGGGCTTTTAAAGGAAAAAAAACACAAGCAGGGTGGTACGTGCCTTGACTGTTCAGGATTGGGTAAGAATAGGTGACCTTTGGATTCATTGATGTGGGGGCTAGGGGAATTTCAAAATTGTTACTAACGGTTGCCTACTAGGACAGTTGTGACAAGAAGATGTTATTTACCAAAATTAGTCATTGTCTGACCACCCAGATGGGGTCACTTTGTCCGGGGTGGGCACAGTTTGGGTGCTCCTTGGAACTGTTTATGGATCCTTGGCTGAAGCTGAGTCAGCCAAGGTGGCTTTTCCTGATGGAGTCAGTTTACCTTGCTCTTACATGGAAGTCAGAAGGCAGCTTTGTAGAGTTGTTCTCTCCTTCTACCTTTTCCTGGGTTCCAGGGATCAAACTTCTACAGCAAGTATATCTTACCTGAGCTATCCCTCCTAAGTCAGCTGACTTTATTTCATTCCCACACTCATTTGATGCTAAGAGCTGTGCACAGTGCTCTGAAATCAGGTAGCTAAAGGTCTCCTGCCTTTTTGATTATTGTTTGCTTTTTAAATTTTAAAACAGTCTTTTCTTCTTTTACATACCAACCCCAGTTCCCACTTCCTCCCTTCCTTTTGCTCTGCCCACCTTCCTCCCAACCCACCCCATCCACTCCTCAGAAATTATTCCAACTATTCTAGTATCTGTGCCTTGTCACACACCTTTTATAATTGGAGCACCAATTCTTCAAAATGCTATGTTGAGAGTCTAATTGGAATGTATTGAATATAGACCAACTTGCAGAGAATTCACATTCCAACAATACCCTTATGTCTTCCAATCTACTTATCTGTATCTTGAATTCCCCTTGATAGCATTTTGCAATATCTAGTATAAAAGTCTTTTACACACTTGTTAAAATTATCCTTAATTAAGAGAAGCTGGCAAGAAACAAGCCAAGCTAAGGCCAGGCATTCATAACTAAGAAAAAATTATCCTCTATTATTTCAAAGTTTTGTATGTTGCTGAAAATGCTTTCTTTAAATTTTATTTTTCAATGATTCATTACTAGACTATCAAAATTTGTACAATGATACTGTAACATCTGAAAGTGCTAACTTCACCCATCAAATCTATGTTTTTCAAATTTTTCTAATTTGTCTATATATACAACCATGCCATCAACAGTGGAAATGGTTTTTGTGTCTTTCAATCTATATGCCGTCTCCCTCCCCCTTGCCTCGTTTCACTGACAAGCTATTTCAATTTAATGGTGAATAGAAGTGAGGAAAGCAGACAGATTTGGCCTCATTCTTGCTGTCTGGAAGAAAAAAATCTAGTTATTCATATGTTTATAATAGATACCTGTAATCAGCTAGAGGAAGCTGCTCTCTATTCTTAGTTACCTAAATACCCCCTCCAATCTCTTGACATGGTTGCTATGTTACCCAGGCTGGCCTTGAACTCAAGTGGGCTCCAATGATCCTCCTACCTTAGTCTCTTGAATAGCTGCGACTAGGCACATATCACCCCATGCCCGGTTTCAAGGGCCTTTCTTGTCTTTGGTTTTATTCCTTTATGCTTTTAAAAACAGAAGGATCAATGTAAATGAATATTGAGAATAAGCTCATTGATTCAATGACAAAAAGCCTCTAGAAACCTTTGAAAGAACACTGCTTATTCTGCAAGAAAATTTGACACACAATAACAAAGGATGAGAAATAAGCAAGTAAAAGAAGCACTGAAGTCAAATAATCTGCATGTTAAGAAAATTTATTTGGAAACATGAATATAAAAACAACATAAAAATACCAGGGAGAAAAACAATGAAAATGGAGAAAGGAAAAGGGAAAAGAATTGTCTGTGTACCTTGAAGACATGGGAAGAAGCCAGTAAAGATCAGATGTCTGGCAAAGAACTAGAGAGCAGAGCAGAGAGAGAGAGAGAGAGAGAGAGAGAGAGAGAGAGAGAGAGAGAGAGAGAGAGAGAGAGAGAGAGAGAGAGAGAGAGAGGAGCTGTGAAAAGCTCAGTTAAGCTAATGGCTAATTTCTTCAGATTGGGCTCTGATGTCAGGGTTTTGCAAGGCCACCTAGTTACCTTACCACACAGTCTACATTCTCTACACGATCTCCACACTCATAAAAGACTGTCTGTCTTCCCACCCCTCCACCTACAGAGCCCTATACTATCCTGGCTCATAGTCTTCCTCTGCATCGTAGCCCCAAACCACTTCCTTGCTTTTATGCCATTCTAACTCTTCTCTCTTGTTCATTTCCTGAAGGATGCCTGCCATGACTATCTCATTATAGTCTGTCCCTCCTTTGACCTACTTCAGTACTTGTCCAAGGTCCTCTTTGGTTTTTATGTGCCACCTTTTATTGTTATTTATCTTTCAATGTATCTTCTTATTTTCCAAGTGGATTCTAAGCACCTTGAGGGTCTTATTCATCTTTGTATTTGCCATAATGAGCACACAGAATCGTTCAATACCTGGCTATTGTTGATGATGATTACATCAAATTGAATTGAGAAATAATGTCATCAGCCTATGGCAGTCTGGTGACTCATCCTTCTCATTGTAGACAGACTTATCAAGGGAATAGAAGCACTCATATTAGTCTGACAGGGCATTCTTCCTAGGGTGATATAAGCGTCATAGTACTTCCCCCCCCTTCATGATCCTATTTAGCTATCTTAATGAATGGCATCCAACTTGCAATATGCTCTGACTTCTAAAAGTTCAAGTCATTTAGGGAAGTATCCACACTTTGTATATTTTGTTGTGAAATTATGCCTGTGGCTCTGGAGGTTTATTTTCTTGTTTTCTTTCTCTAACATATCAGGAAATTCTGTAGGTAATGTACTAAACTCCCCTATCCATATATTTTGACTTAAAAAATTTAAATATTCAGGAAAGTCGAGGATTCAATCCCTGCTATCCTTTCGTTTGTTGACATCTTACTGCATTTTCTTTCTCTCTCTCTCAGATGTACATATATAAGTGTAGATTTATCAATAAGTATGTCTATATTACATATATCATTTGTTAATTATTTGAAAGAAACTTGTGGAGATTACAACATGTTTTTCCCGAATATTTCAGCACATAGTCAACCTCTTACATAATCACATGATTATCAAAACTGAGCAATATAATCATCATGCTATAAATCCATCTGATGAGGAATGTTATTCTTTGTATATGTTTGTCTTATTGGTTGATGAATAAAACACTGATTGGTCAGGCAGGATGATAGGTAGGACTAGGAGACAAGGAGGATTCAGGGAAGTGTAGGCAGAGAGGAGTTGCCATGTGATCCCAGGAAGTGATGTAGCTGGACAGAAACTGCCACGAGCTAACCTTAGACGTCTGGAGGTCTGTACAGACAGGCAGGAAGTGATGTAGCTGGTCAGAATCAGAATATAAGCAGGGACAAACTGGAAATCGCCCTCTTCTGTTCTCTCTGGAGATGCTTAGGAGGTAAGGTGTGGTGTGGCTTGTTCATTCTCTCTGATCTCTCTCAGCATTTCCCTCTATGTCTCACTCCAGCCTTTTCTTATCTAGACCAATTAAGGATTCCTTTTACATCCATCAAATCTCAGGTTTCCACCAAAATGCCTTTAATGTTTTATTTTACACACTCCAGCTATAATCAGGTTTTACACCATGCACTTAATGACACATCTCTTTAGTGTCTTTACCTCTATGCAAGTGCTGTCACCATTTTGATTTTTTTGTTGTTTTGAGAAAGGATCCTACTCTGTGGTTCAGGCTGGCTTGAAATTTATCATGTAGCCCATAGTAGACTTACAATCATGGGAATCCTCCTGCTTCACCCTCCCTAGCACCAAGATTACAAGAATGAGCCACCAGGCCTAGCTTTTGTATTCAAGAGTTCAGGCTAGTGGCCTTATAGAATGGTCTACATTCTGTCTTTGAATACTCGTGATTAGATTGAGGGTAAATACTCTTGACAAATTGAGTACTGTGTTTTGGTTTATTGTGCTTAAAACAGGGTCTCATGTAGCCCAGGCTGATCTTCAGAGTATCTATGTATACAAGAATGACCTTGAATTCCTGATCACCCTGCCTCTACCTCCAAAGAGTTGCCATACTGAAATATTTCATATCTAATGTGTGGTTGTTGTTTATAGCACACATAAATAAATGACCCGGAGACTGATATTGGGGTTCAAGCTTCAAGCTGAATATTAGAAAAGCAAAGCAGCTGGCCAGTAGCTTATTACCTCTACCTCAGGCTGAATGGGTTGGTCCCGTCTCCACAAGCTCTCACCAAGCCTCAGACTATAACCTTTCCTCAGCTGGCTGGAGAATGAATGCCTCTCTGAGACCTTGCTTCTGTCTTATATACTTCCCTAATGTTGGAATTAAAGGTTTGAGCTATAATTCTCTTTTAGACTGATTCACTCTTGTGTAGATCTGGGTGGCCTTGGACTCACAGAGATCCCTCTACCTCTTAATCCTAAGTCCTAGGCTTAAAGGTGTGTACCTCCACTTCCCAGCTCTGGCTGCTGGGATTAAAGGTGTGTATCACCACTTCCTGATCTCTATAGCTTGAGGCTGACTTCATTTTTCGAAACCCTCAGTCAAGTTTTAATAAATCATAAATAATATATCACTAGAGTTGTTATTTTATTGGGAGAAATATAGCATGATACTGGCAATACTAAAACTGATCACTTTATTAAAACAAAGTGTATCTGAGTTCCTCATTATAAAACTACATTGTTCTCTTTGCAGTTGGTAAGTAATTTATGGGATGATACTTTAACACCATCTGAATATTCTATTGCACTGTCTTTCACTCAATGGTTTTAGCACCCATTAATGATCATTGATAGATTAATTATTACATTTCAGGTCGAAAAACAATGAGACTCAATGTATGTCATTCTTCCTACATTTGATTTGGTAGTACTCTGAAAAAAGTTTTCATTCCTCCCTTAACTACTCCTCCCAAACACATATAAGACTTTCACCTCTTGTGTTCAAACTCATTGATGATTTCAATTCAATGTATTAAACATTATCAAGATCATTGCTTTGTAATATTAAAATTGTAATAGATTCGACCAATTGAAATCCTTTAGCCAGCCCATGTCCTCTAAATTGACATCATTAATATTTAAGTACTTCCCTTTGTTTTGACAAAACAAAATATCCCAGGCTCACCTTGTACCCTCCCTTCCTCTGGAATCAATTATTTTCCTAAGGGACTCCATTTAGTGTGAATGATATTTAGAAAATAAAACTTGAGGCCAGGTGTGTTATAGAACATGCTTATAATCTCAGCATTCAGGAGGCAGAGGCAGGAGGATTCCCAGGACTGTAAAGACACCTGAACCTATAGTAATGGTTTCCTTTAAATTTTTGTTTGTGTGTGTGTGTGTGTGTGTGTGTGTGTGTGTGTGTGTGTGTGTGTGTGTGTACCCACTTTTACAATAGTGGGTGTGTGGAAAAAGAGGACAACTTTTGGGAATCAGTTCTCTCTTTCCACCTTGGGATCAAACTTAGGATGTTGGGTTTGTGCAGCAAGTATTTTTACCGCTAAACCATCTTTTTTAGTTCGTTTTAAATTTATTTTTATTTTTTTTTAGTTCTACATTATTGGTTTTGATGCTTGCCAGGGATAAAGTGTGAGAAGCTGTCTCAAAGTAGAAAAGAAAATTAAAAAAAGAAAGAGACTTAATTGAAATAAAGGAAGGAAGAAAACAGAGGTGAGGAGGAAGGAAGCTAGGAAGCAAGCAAGGAAGGAAAATAATAAAGTTCTTGGAGGGGCCAGTGGCATTGGGAGCTAAAGGGGTCATTATTGCTAAGTCCTTTGGGTGACTAGAGATAGGGTAAAACAAAATAAATCTTTCCTTGAAATTAAATTTTAAGGCCAACAGGATAGCTTAGCAGGTAAAAGCACCGACAGCCCAGCCTGGCAACCTGAGGGCCGTCCCAGGGACCCAAATGGTGCAGGGAAATGACTCTTCATCAGAAGTGTCCTGGACCCCAGCATGGCCTTTTGTCTCCACATGCACACACAGCATGAATAAATTAATTAAAATTTGGATTTTTACATCTCTTCTTACTGAATTGTGTCAATATTTAAAAAGACTTACGTTTTAAAAGTTGATATTTTCAAGAAGACTACGAGATAATTCATTCTTCTAACCCTGTCCTCTCTTTTCCTTTTTGTATTAGTTTTTGTAGGAGCTCATTTGTGATCACACACACAGAATGTTCTGCTGTGTATATTTTTGTATTATTGGTTGATGAATAAAACACTGATTGGTCAGTCAGGATGATAGGTGGGACTAGGAGACAAGGAGGATTCTGGGAAGTGTAGGCAGAGGGGAGTTGTCATGTGATCCCAGGAAGTGATGTAGCTGGGCAAAAACTGCCACTAGCTAACCATAGCGGTCTGGAAGTCTGTACAGACAGGCAGGAAGTGATGTAGCTGGTCAGAATCAGTATATAAGCAGGGACAAACAAGAAATCACTCTCTTCTCTTCTCTCTGGAGATGCTGAACAGTCGAGATTTAAGATGCCAGAGGAGTAAGATGTCCCTGGACTTTTCTCCGGTAAGATAAGTACCACGTGGAGGTACTTAGATTTATAGAAATGGGTTAATGATTAAGAAAAAGAAACCTTAGCTAAAGGCCCACAGCTTTATAACTATATAGAGTCTGCATGCTTCTTTGGGGCTGAGAAGGGCAGTGAGACCTAACCAGGCCAGAAACATTCATGTTACACTTGCACACACACACACTCTCATGCATACACACATGCTCATACACACTCATACATTCATACACATACGCACTCATATACACATGCTCATACATACTCATGCACACATATATGCACATACACACTTATTCACACAGATTCATGCACACACGTGCATGTACACACTCATGCACACACACTTCTTTTTTCTTATCTATTATACACAAAGTAGCATGCTATGTTTGAACTGTTTTCATGAATACACTGTATCAGATTATAATATATGCCTCACTCTTTTACACAACTTTTTGTACTACATGCTTTAAAAATCTTTATCTATTTCACAGTACTTAGCACCAAACTAAACTGATAATATGACTAATTGCAAATATTTTAGAATTAGCTAAACCAAATATTAATGGTGTGTCAAAATATTAATGCTGCATGATAAAAATCAACATACAAAAATCAATACCATTTCATATATCAATAATGAGTTTGAAGAAATTAAAAAAGCAATTTCATTCATAATAACTTGTAAATGCCTAGGAACAAATTTGACTAAGGAAGTCAATGATTTCTTGTGATGAAGGTTATAAAACATTAATGAAAGAAATTCAATATGATACACAAACTAATGGAAAAGACAGCTCATGTTCTTTTGTTGGAAGAATTAATATTGCTAAAATAGCCATCTACAAATTCAATGCAATTCTTACCAATAATTACATTCTTCATAGAACTACAAAAACTTGTAGACTTGTAGATGGTAATGGAACCAAAAACCTTGGTTATGGATCTTGGAGAACATATAGGCAGTACTTTATTAAACCAGCATAATCTCTAATTACACTCTAAACATTTGTCCTGATACCCATATGTAAGTGTAGTCCTCGCTCCTCATAAAGGAAATTTTGCTTTGTAATTGACAGAGACAATTACAGGAAACCACAAGCAATCAAAATGCAAAGTTGTGAAGCCCAGTCCTAACTAATACATCTATAACACAACCCCATGGCTAAGTTCAAGCAACATTGCAGAAAAGGGAATAGAAAGATTGTTAACAGCCAAAGGAACAGAGAGTTTTCTGTATGAATTTGTCTACTAGTATTGTCAGAAGCCACACTCTAAAGGCTCACCAACATGACTGCCTAAACACAAGATGAACAAGGACAACAACAACAGACATTTCAAAGTGGATGGGGAAAAGACCATGGGCCTCAACCCTACACAAAGAACTATAGGCCACTAAGGAATGTAAGAGTAGGAGATACAGTATTCCCCAGGGAAGAGCTTCTCAATTGATTATATAATATCAAATGATCAGCCTGGAAAACACACACACGTGTGTGTGTGTGTGTGTGTGTGTGTGTGTGTGTGTGTGTGTGTGTGTAACATTATACAGACTAAGCAGGTTGCTGTGTATGTGTATGTATATATACATACATATGTGCATGCAACAATTAATGAAGAAAAGAGGTCACAAATTTGGAAGAGAGCAAGGAGAGGTATATGGGAGAGTTTGGAAGGAGGAAAGGGAAGGGGGAAACTATATATGATTACATTATAATCTCAAAAATAAGGAAAAATACTAGAAAAAACAAAAAACTCAAAATAACCTTGAATATTCCAAGTGATCTCATGAAAAAAAGAAAAACTAGGTTAATCATAATGCCTGATTTCATGCTCAACAGTTTTATTTTACTTACTGGGAACTATAATGCTAAGGATGGTGGGGGAAGTTAATTTCCGGAGAAAGACAGTTCACACCTCAGTAGTGAGAATACTGCATGCTCAACACCAGTTCTTCAGTCAACATTATTGTTCACAAAAGAAATATATGTGCATATTTACAAATCTTTATCTAAGATGGACAAGGAAAAGTCTGACGCCAAACAAAGACAGAGACATGGAACACACTTCATCAAGTCCCTTATGTGTTTGTACTATCCTCTGTCTTTTCCCCCTTCCCTATGTCTATGGTCTCTCATACACTGATTGTGTGCTGGGATGCAATTCCTACCATTTTCCAATCTCTTTTTCTGTCCAAAGTTGGGCCTTCACTATTGGCCCTCAGCAGATCAGGAGCCCCTGGTTCTCCAGGTCAAAGATTCTCTCTCTAGTCTGAATCAATAGAAAAATACTGCTTCCAAATAAATCCAAGACACCTTGAACAAACATGCTCTGTGTCTCTAATAAGTCACTTGAGTCCTGGCTTTCATTTCTCAGAGCCCAGCAGTAATCTCTCATTATTTATTGCCAACAGGAACATAGTGATGCCTCCAGGTCATAGAAACAAATCTCCAGCACTGTAGACATCTCCTACTCACAAAAGAGACCTCTTTCGGCTCTCTTATACCCCTGAGTGTTTCCAAGAGCTCAGAACAATGTTGGGCAAATCTGTCCGGCAGAACATTACTAATGCCATCATAGACTTCTTCTGGAGCAGGGTATGTCTCTCAGGTCAACTGTTTCAGGTTGGCAGTGTGCTGCAGCAGCTTCTTACGGCTGGACAGAGACAGAAAGTTCCTCACAAATTTGAGCTAAACCAGGAACACTGGCTCGGGGCAGGGAGGAGGACACTGATTTGGAAGTCCTTGAGTGTACAATCCTTCATTTTTAATGTCTGCAGAGTAGCTGTCAGTTTCTCTAGCAGCCTTCCTAGAAGGGGATGAATTAAATCTACAAAGCTGACCCCACTCAGGTCCAGATGTGTGAGCTGATGGACGCTTGGACACTGGGACAGATACCTCATGTTTGCTTCTGATAGCATGCAGTGAGTGATTGCAAGGGTCTCTAAGGGACTCTCCAAGGACCTGAGCACTTGGTCTACTCTTTCATTCAGGAAGAAAACACCATTCAAATAGAGATGCTGGAGCTTGATGAGATGGGAGAACTGGGATATGATCTTTCTAATACACCATACATTCATCTCTCGGTTCCTAATTGATTCCAAAGGCATGCAGATATTGTTGAGATGGGGTTTCTGAAGGTTTCTCATCTGACCCAGGCCAGAGGTAAACATTGCCAGGGTTCTCATGTCCCAGTGAACATTCACCACCAACTCCAGTATAGATCTTGGCTCAAATACTTCCAGCAGCCTTATAGGGTTATAGGCAGGGATGGTCCCAAACTCCAGCTTTTCACAGATCACCTGCAGCACATCTTTTCTCTGACTGGCCCACCGGCAGAAATATTTTAGGTATTTGCAGAGATACCTGGACTTGAGGGAAAGGTTCATCATTACAGTCACAACCTGTTTTCCCTGTTACAGGGGATGACCCACCACTGGTTTGTTTCTCACTAACGACATCTGGGGAGCAGACACCATCCTCTAATCCAGCCCATGCATTCCATAAGTTATGTTGGGCATCCCGAAGATCAAGCACTTCTAATTTGCAACTCCTAGGTCGATCCTTTTGCTTGATCAGCAAATCAAGTCACCCAGCACAGACTTCAAGGTCTCCAGGTCAGGGGTCTTCATCAGGGCTCCCACAGGAAGGCATCTGAAGGGCCAGGCTGCAGACATCGCCCTCAGGAGGTTTGTTTGTTTGCCATCGGAAGCACCTTTGAATAGCGGTGGGAAGAGTTCCATGGGCAGGATCTTCAGAGCAGAGATAACCAGGGCTTCATCTTTTAGCAGGCATAATGCCTGATTTCAAAACAAACCACAAAACTATAATAACCAAAAGAGTGTTTTATTCACATGATAATGAATGCATAGATTAATGGAATAGAATAGAGAACTAAGAATAAATCTACCAAAACAATAACAACAAAGCTACCTTGGAGAATGAGGAAAAAAATCAATATTGTATTAACATAAGACCTGGATCTTTCACCCTATAAGAAAAAATGCAAAATAAATCAGAGATATAAAGACAAGACCAGAAATCCTGAACCAACTAAGAATAAAACAAACAAACAAAAATGTTCAGAGCATTGATCTGTGATGAGAATTTTGTTGGGTTATGATGAGAAAAATACAGACAACACAATTGGAAAAATTAAAATGGGATTATATTAAACATAACAGTTTCTAAGAGCAAAAGTGTCAATCAACACAGTGAAGAGACAGCAAGAGATTTATATTCAGAATACATACAGACAACACAAACTCAATAGCTTAAAAATAACAAAAATTGGAGAAAAGATTTTCTCATTTTTCAAAAAAAGATACACTAGTAGCCAGCACATATGTGAAAGTAATGCTCACATTACTAGCCAGGGTACTTACAAATCAAAACCACACCGAAATGCTATCTCATTCCAATTGTGATGCCTTGTACCAGGATTTTTTCCTTTTAGGCCACCAACCAGCTCCCAAATCATGACACAGAAATTTCCTACTAGTTTTGAATGCTCTGCCTTAGCTTAGCTCATTTCTTTCTATCTCTTTTAACTTAATCTGCTTCTCCTTATCTATGTGATACCTCAGGGCTTATTACCTTTCTTACTTCTGCATATCTTCCTTTCACTGCTTCTCTATGTCTGTCTGTCTGGTGTCTGCCTGGCTGCTTGCCTCAGGTATGTCCCTTATTCTCTCATTCTTCCCTTCTCTCTTGAGCCTAGGCTTATCCTCC
This sequence comes from Cricetulus griseus, assembly GCF_003668045.3. NCBI lineage: Eukaryota > Metazoa > Chordata > Mammalia > Rodentia > Cricetidae > Cricetulus > Cricetulus griseus. Next base: position 14,714,822 of record NC_048604.1, read on the forward strand.
TATTTATTCTCTCTCCCTATCAGTCCTGCCTACCTTTCCTTTGCCTCACTATTGGCCGTTCAACTCTTTATTAGACCAATCAGGTGCATAGTCAGGAAAGGTGAAGCAGATGCAACACATCATTACATAATTAAACACATACCGTTACATGTTAAACAAATGGAGCATAATCAAAAGTAACACATCTTTACACAGTTGAAGTCGTATTGTGCAGCAGAAACAAATGCAGCACATCTTGACATAATCAAGCACACATCCTTCCATCGTTCAACAAATCCATCATAAACCGATGTAACACACCTTCACACAGTCAAAGTAATATTCTACATCATAGACAAATGTAACACACTTTCACACAGTTAAAGTAATATTCTATATCATAGACAAATGTAACACACCTTCACACAGTCAAAGTAATATTCTACATCATAGACAAATGTAACACACTTTCACACAGTTAAAGTAATATTCTATATCATAGACAAATGTAACACACCTTCACACAGTCAAAGTAATATTCTACATCATAGACAAATGTAACACATCTTTGCCTAGTTAAAACAATATTCCACAACAATGGCTCTTACCGAAAGACAAATATAACAAATGCTATAAAGAATATAGAGAAGGGGAACTCTTCAATGCTCTTGGTGAGACGTAAGTCAGTAATCATTATGGAACCAACAAGGAGGCTCAGTATATTACCAAAAAGGTGTCAATATTGGTGGCACACACTCATAGGATATGCTGAAGTGGCAGAGGCAGGAGGATCATGATTTCTGGGCTAGCCTGGGCTAGCAAAAAGGAAAGAAAATCAGCACAGCAAAGAAACATTTGTACTCACATGTCTAATTGTACAACTATTAACAGCAGCCAAGGGTGTTGGGTTGTAGCTTAATGGTAGACCAGTACCTACCATTCACAAGTCCTTGGGCTCTAATCCAAGCACCACACACAAAAACTTAAATATGGAACCAAACTAACTATGCATTTTTAATGGATGGAGAACTATGAGGAACACACACTGAGACTATATATAGCATTAAAAAGGGCTTTTTTCATTTGCATCAACAGGAATGTAACTGAAAAACATTATGTTAAGTGAAACAAGTCCATGCATATTTTAACCTATATGTGGAAGATAAAAGTGGCGAGGAGAATAGTAATTAGCACAGCATAGAAAGGGTATAAGAGAAGGTTGATGGAGAGAAAATGGTTAACACATGTACGGGAGCAGAAAAGTGAGAGGAATGTCTTTTAAGATTCTATAGCATAATAGCTATGTTTGATATACTTTTATGTTTCAAATTCTCTAGTACAGAAGATTTATATTGTTCCCAACACAAAGAAATGATGTATCTCTGAAGCATATGCCAATAACTACAACCTCATCGTTATACAATGTGCACACACACACTGGATTGTTACATTGATCCCATTAATACATACAATTATCATGTCCCAGCTAAACATAAAAATACAAATTTGAATTAGTAATGATGTGGCGGTGGGGGATGGGATGGGGGTCTGTGGGGGGGTCATGGAGGAGGGGAGGGAGGGAGAGGGAACTAGGAGGCATGGGAGGAGGGAGGGAGAGGGAACTAGGAGGCATGGGAGGAGGGGAGGCAGAGGGAACTGGGATTGATATGGAAAAGAAGATTGTTTCTAATTTAAAGAAAATCTATTAAAAAAGAAATAGTAATGATGCACTTTGGGGTGAATGCAGGGGGATCAAGATTTCAAGGTCATTCTTGGCAATATAGAGTTCTAGGTCAGCTTGTACTACATTAGACCCCCATAGTAATAATAATAGAAATTGCAGTATAACTTACCAGTATGACTAGGCATAAACAAGAACATCCTACAATAAGAACTATTAAGTTCATTCAAAACTCACTTAGAGTCTGTCATGGTCACTGCAATGAACACAGTATCTGTGCATACCTTTAGGTTAGCAGAAGGCTGGATCCTTCCATATGCCATCAATGGGGAAGGTCACCCCTGAAGCCATCCCCTTTCTTGAGGAACTAATGGCAGGGAATGGCTGCTGTGGGAAGGAAGAACAATTTCTTCAGTAGAACAACTGCAAGTGAGTTTACCTCTGCCCATGCTTATGGAAGCAAGCCTAACCAAACTCAGTGGACCAAAAATCAGTCAGGAGAGGAAGGGGAGGACTAGCTGGAAAGAAGGAATGATTCAGAGGAAGAGGGAAAAGAGAGGGTAAGTAGGGATTTTATCACAATACGTTGTATTTACATATGAAATTGTCAAAGAAAATTGAGGATCACTCCCTGCCCCATGCTCGCACAATCCTTTAGAGTGATAGCAGACAATCTTTCCCTAAAAGTTTTAGGAATTAAAGAAGAAAACAGGAGTCTAGAGTAAGGTTTATTGCTAGTCCAGCATCTACTCAGACAGACTTCAGCACTAAGGAAGTTTCAGGAGCTGAAAAGTATTAAAATAACTGCTATGCTGATATTAAAAAGTCATTTGTTGAAATGTCATTACGGAGCTAAAATATTCACCCAGCTGAGAACCCTTTCTCCACAGTAAAACTCCCAAGATTGAATTTAATAGTAAGTTTCCTTAACACTTCAAAATCCTATAATAAGAGGTCATTTATTTCCCTTCAATCTTCCCCTACTCCCAATTGTGACCATCAGCTCAAATTGCCTGCAGTTATCAATGAAATTATTTTTAATGTAGAAAAGCTTATGTGAGGACTGGCAGGTACTTCTGCTGAATATTGAAAGAGGCTAGTTAACACGGAGACCTTAAGAAACACCTTCATGTTATGATGCCCTTTAACTCCCCTCAAGAACCTTGTTCGGGTTTCTACACCTTGATCAGAGTATTTGACTCTAACAAAACAGTATTGGCATATGGCAGCTTGCTTGTCACAGAAGGCGTGAAAAAGTCTGCTCTATAACTGGGACTCCAGTGGCATTGGCATCCTGTGGGAATTCATTAGCAATGCAGAATCTCAGGCACCACCACACCCCCTGTAGAATCAAGATCTGTGGTTTAACATGGGGCACATTCCAGTTTGATACGCATCATAAAACATTTGTGTAAGGGAGAATCAAGCAGGCAAACAGGAGTGTCTGAACAAACCATCAGATGGACACTGCTAATCCTGTTGTTTGGTACTGAAAGGCTAAAAGGAAGATGGTAGAAGAGACACACTGAAGTAGTACAGGTGAGAAGAAGATAAAGAAAGATGGCATTGATGGCACCCCAAGTCAGAGAGGTGCAAATCCTCATTGCCATCGAAGGGGAGGGAAGCATGGACAGAGAAGAGGAGATACAGGTGATACATTTGGTAGAGGATTTAGGGACTCAGTCAGAAAATCTTGGACTCATTCCTGTTGGCAGTACAATCAGGACAAATCAGTGTTCATATAGGGTTATGCTGAGGTCCCCATTAAGAGCAGTAAGCAGAGCAGAGGTCCACACACAGCTCTTATGCTATGCATTTTCCCAGAGCTGAGTCCTTCCTGTCCTCACCACTTTCTGAAGCCCTGCACCTACCTTCTCATAATGATATGTGGAACTTTTCTCACTGAAATGCAGTCTCCTAATTCATGGCAGAGTTTCTTAAGCAACAATGCCAGTTGTTTGTGTGTGCATGAGTGTGTGAGGTGGGCCAAGTAAGGGGCAGGCAATTGAATCCTTATCCTTGCAGATCTGATATGGGAAATGTACCAGTGCAGAGGGTAAGATAATCCCCAAATTACAACAGGGATAATTCTAACCTCAAGTATCAAAGGAGAAGGCACCATTGGAATCCCCTGCCACCCATGTTACATATCCTTATTGACTTTTCATTAAAGAAAATGAAGACACCCAAACAAGAGTTGATGGATCTAAATTTTCTAAGTTTTCTTCATGATTTATAAGGCAGAAGTCACCTAGAGGGAGGGAGAGGGGGAGAAGGAGAAAGTTGGGAATAGATGCAAGATTAGATGACACTAGGGAGGGCACACTTCCTGACATTAACCCACATGGATTCTCTTCTCCCTTCTAGTCTAACTGAGAAGAGGTTTAGTGTTCCAGTTTTGCAATGATCTGTATTGTCTGAGTCTTTGCCCTCATTCTCCTGTTCTGTGCCCCCTTACAATATTTGTTTAGAATCATAAGGAGAGAGGAATGCACCTTTCACCTGAATTTTCAATAACTCAACCAAGGAATGAGAAGCCCAGAAGAAATATGAAAGCCACCATTTATGTGCATGAAATACCATGGAGTGTACCCACTTATTTCTTTTAATAAATAAACAAGTAAATTAGTTTCACAGAGGAATACTGAGATTGGCTTCCTCCCTGCACAAAACCATGAAGATATTTATATATAATCTATCTTTCTAAGTTGTCATGTGGCAAAAGGCCGCTCGCTGTGCAGCAAGCTTCTCTTGCTACTTAGAGAGAATTACGTGATTAAATAGAGACCTGAAAAGTTTTGAACAAGCACTGAAGGAGAAAAGGTTTCCTCTTCAAGCCTTAATGAAGTGAGCTCATTCCTCCTCCAACATCAACTTAGCCTTGTGTAGTTTGTTTTCTCGCGGGTTAATCACTGACCGGAGCCACAGTGCGGACCACCAGTTTCCAATAAACCATAAAAGGCCGATCAGCAGCCATTGTGCTTTTCTGTAGGGCTTAGCAGACAGCAGCTGAATAAACCTGTTCAAAGTCAGAACAGTCAAGCAGGAACGCAGAGGCCCAACTGGTGCCTCTGGTGAATCCTGAAAAGCAAATTAATTTATTAGGACGTAATTGATGGCATGCGCAAATACACTAGCCAAAGACTCCCCTGTGCTAATTTTGGCATAATTAAATATGGGGCAGCTAATGAATGGTGTACCGGGAAAGCAACATTATGATAAATATCCAATTATTACTTACTGTATTCCATACTTGGTATGTTAGATGCAAGCCAATGCCTCTACTTTTGGACTTCAGAGAAAGTCCAGAGGGAAGGAACAAAGCTTACTAACCGATTCCTCTGAATTCTGCATTAAATAAAGACAGTTGCAAGGGAAATGCACCCAGATAGAGACTCACTGGCATATGCGGAGAAGAGAAGACAGGAAAATGTATTGACTGTATTTCCGTGCAAATATGCATGTTCATTCTTCTTTGGAGTCTTATAACTTGTGAGTCTATTAAAAGTACCCATGTAAATGTTGTCTGCAGAAGGACTTCCCTTCAAGGAAAATCCACCTGCCAAGGGGAGGATGGTGCTGGCTGCCTCAGCCTGCTGGGATATTATAAGACAAACCTAAGCTACCTGCTAATGTGCTTGCCTACGGATGGGTGGGAACCATTGTCTCCCTTTGTTTTCCTCCACATTGCCCCAGAGATTCCTGGACCCCAAAAGTGCAGCCCAGGATCTAAGATTCAGCAGTCTTTCTAGGCTCACAACACTGTAACAACTGATGCTGTCTTGGCCTACTTTGTCTACAAGTGAGAGAAACAAAACAAAAAGGAGAAGGGAATGACATTCCTGGTTAAAACAAACATGACTTCCCAAGTTTGCTTAAGAAATGGAGCTTCCAAAGTTGCAGCATCAGGATGCATGGGGAATGGCAAATATCCAAACTGCCATTATTCTCCAAGTCGTCTACGAAGTGATGTTTAAAGGAGGAAGAAATTATTCCCTTTGGGCTTGTAAACAAAGGTGACTTCTCCCATCACAACTCATCTGCTAACCCCTGAAACTGACCAGCAAAGATTCTCTTTCAAGTAGTCTGGTTTGTAGAGGGTTCCTGGTTCCTTGTTCCTTGTCATGACTATGTGGTTATGTTTATCTTTCCAAACAGGAGCCCTTTTAGCACATCTTAACCACTTTCAGCCTTAAAGGGCCAGGACATTCCAGATTCCATGCTGCTTAGTCTGAAACACAGCAGGAGGCAGAGAAAACTGCAGGCTAACCTCATCTGCTCTGGTGAGTTTCACTCATTCCCCTAGCTGGCAAGAGTGCCATTGCTATTTTCCGAATTCTTGGCATCTCTGACAGTAAAAGCTGCCAGATAAATGATCATCCTTCATACATCCGAGAAGTACAATGTACTGTAGAAAGCAACCAACGTCAGAGTAAGCTTAAGAAGCATCTTAGAAATTGGATACAGGAGTTCATAGTGTGCGTCATCTATATGCTTATTTTCAGGTCCTGGTGGGTGTGCCATCAATTTGATATTTTCTACAGCTTGGTGCAACAGGAGACTCTAGATAAACAAAGTTGCCATTTTCAAAGTCTCAGGAATTGCCTCATGGAGGAGACTTGACTGTGTCATTTGACCATCTGAAGCCGGACTGCTATGGAAGAGATCCCTCCATATAATAATGACGCTTTGGAAAGGCAAAATGGAATCCGACTGTAACTGGCAGTGAACTGATTTACATTTCCAAAGTTATCAAGGTCAAAGAGTCCAAGGACACTTCAAAGGAGAAAAACCTAAGTACCAAAAGATAGTCTCTCTTTCAACAGAGCCCTGGTCCATGGGGACACTTTCCAATGGACAATGTGGACCTGCTGATCTGGGAGAGACAGAAACATCATCATGGACAGATGAGAGCCTGGATCCTAAAAGAAGTGTGTACAACTCACCTGCCTCCAGCAAACACGACAGAAGCTCACTATAGCGTGCCAGGCCAAAGAGAAAACACTGAGCCATTTGTCTGTGTCATGTTATCAGATATCTTTCCAGGGGCTGGCTACTTTATTCTGGGGAGTCTTGCAAAACAGATGCCTTAAACTCTAGTTTTGCACATAATTTGCTATTTTTGAGCAATTTATTTCTCTCACCTGCACACCCCATAGGGACTCACTGATTGCTTGAATTCTAACATTTGGAGTGGAACCCATTCATGAAACTTTCTGGCTGTGTGACTCAAACGAAGGCTTCTCTTTCCTCTTTTTGTTCTCACAAGAAAATCAATTCACTTGAAGAGCCTCTTAATCCCATTTTTGCAATCAACAATTGCCACTTGTATATCGCTCTAATAGATTAAGAAGTGGGATGATGCGGTTGTCTGGTCTAATTCAACCCTATTCAGGTAGCTGCAGCCCAAGGCACTTTGTAGTGCCAAGTGCAGAGCTCGACAGGAAGACTTTTGCTATCATAATTTCCTGTGGAGCTATGCACTGCCCCCACTGTGGAGCCTGAATTACTTTGAATTAGGCCCGACAACCACAGAGACTCGAAATCCAGCAAGCAACAATAACCAACTCTTTGAGCATGACTTGCATGGGTTATTTTTTTCTTTGCATTAGCAAAGAAAGGAGGAATTTCAAAATGTACATCTATTTAAATGACAGCAACCTGCCATAAATCAAGTGTGAAACAAAAGAGGAAACAGTTGAAGTGAGAGAGAAGTTGGGAGTGAAGGAAAAATTAATCAAAACAGTTTTCAAAAACTTCATCGTTTGAGCCTGTGAAAATGTTCAGGCCTACACTATCACCATGACAACCCGTAGCAGGCCCATGTTGGATAACCAGATCAGAAAGGGGCTGTTTTGTAAGGATGAAGCCCTCACATATTCATCCGAAGTTCAAGTTTCACTTCTGAATGCCTAAATTTTTTTCTTTTGCAAAAGTAAGAATGTAGACAAAAGTTTTCTTTTGGTGCAGATGCTGGCAAATCTTCTTGTAGAATTTTAAGGTCATCTTACCATGAAGTTTGTTCGAAACCCCATGCAGGCCTCACCTCAGGTAGGCAGTGTTTGTATGCTAAAGCCATTGCTACAAAGGCTCAGACCCAAGTGGGAAACAAACAGCTCTCCATTAAATCACTAAGCATATTCCTAGAATCCCAGATATTGGAAACATATGGCTAAAGTGCATTCTTGCCCAAGATACCAGGTCAGTAAAATGTTGTAGGTAAGGAAACTGAGCTCTCAAAGCTCTGTTCCCTGCAACTCCCCAACTCTTACTGCCATGGCCCAAAAATGAATTAAATCTAAATAAATATAGGTTTCTCTCCTTAAGAATCCCAATCCCTATTTCTACTCTTTTACCTTTCGGTGTTCGGAAAATAAAGAGAACAAAGAGGGAGTCCCACTGATTCCAAACTAGCAGAACAGCCAGACAACAGAGCACAACTGTTCTCTCATGCATGACTGGGATGAGGATAAAAGCAGAGAAAGACTTCTGAGAAAAAGCAAGCAACAAAGGAAACAGGAGTGCTGACAAAACTTTTTTTCTTTCTATTGAGGCAAAAGAGAGGGGGAGAAAAGAGGACTGCTTTAAAAAAGATAGAAGAAGAGAGATTAACAAACAGAAGTAAGGGCTTTCACCTCCTCTTTTACTTTTAGTCCAATCTGGTCAGAGAACCAAAACCTAGAAGTAAAGTAGATGATAACCTAAGACACTTGGGCAATTTTCACACTCAGAAAAGGAAGCTGATGGCTATGAGCCCCGGTTTTATATTATCAGTTCATTACTTGCTCAGATACCCAGGATGTGGGACAATGTCTCCTGACTGGAATTTTCCCCTGCACAGTTAGAACAGGATGCATGTGAATTCACATATTTTTCCCCAGAGGGAAACCCAGGGAAGGCAGGGGAGCTTTTGCATTAGGAAATCACATTCACAAATTAAACATAATTGTTTAAAAAAGAATGACCCTGAGGTCAACGCCACCAGCGTGGCATCACTGGACGGCTGAAGGGAGGGATTGAAAGCACAGGCAACTGCAAACTTTGATTCAGGGCCCCTCACAAAGGCTTTCAGATCAGTCATATTCTGCGGTGACTCCCCCAAGCCTGTTCTGCTAGCGTTTTTACAGATCCCGTTAGACACTAATGATTAGAGGGCTAAGGAGAGCACCAGTTTTCACAAGTTTTCAACCTACATCTCAAAGATCTTTACCATACCTTAAAATAGGAATTTGATTCATATTCTACTACTGTTAGGTATCTTGAGATTTATATATATATATATATATATATATATATATATATATATATATCCACGGGTATGTCTATTTCAGGAGCAAAATCTTGATCTCTCACAATACATTTCAACCATGAAAGAACCAACAAACATAATGCCTGCTCTTTAATTTAATCCCACCTTCAATGAACTACTTCCATACACCCTGAAAATTACATAGAAGGGTTGAAATTTAATGAGAAGCTTCTATTGCCAGGAGAAAAATGGCTTTTATGTACATGACAGGACTGTAGAACAAATATTGTGATAACATAAAATTACTTTTAGATGCCTATTATGATATTTTCTTGCATGTTTATTGTCTGATGTACCCACAAGCCGATCTCTCCACATCTATGAATAGTTTAGATACATTATTCGTTATCTATCTAGCATGAACTATATACTAGGCATGCATTTACATCCTTGTGCAAACCGTTGCAGTAACACAATGACATCACATCCATTACTCTGCTTTATAGCACTGAATTCTGCTTTACTTTAACCGTGAGTTAGTACCTATCCTATTCTAGGTAGCAGAAATCACAAAGAAGGAAATAATGTTGTAAACACCATCTCTGTCATTCAGGAGCTTACTGTCCTGTTAGGTAAAGTAAGACTGAACCAGTGGTGGCACAAATAATTGTTTAGTTACAGCTGGAACCTTGTTAACAAAAGAAAATCCGGGGATGCTGAGAGCTAAGCAGAGCTGAAGCATGCAAGGCAAGAAGAAAGGAGTGGCTTGAGTGCCTAGGTGGAGATGAGGGAAAATGTAAACAGACGGGAGGGAGGTTGGTACATTTGAGGAGCTACAAGGAGATCAGTGAGCCTGAAGGTTAGTGAGGGAGGCTATGAGTGCTGGAAGACAAAATGCAGCATGCAGGGCCCAGTCAACTTTTCTTTTGGAATTCAAGGCAAAGATTTGTTTCAAGCAGATGAGTTTCAAACACACCGAGTTTGCTGTCATTTACTCTGACTGCTATGTGGAGAATAGAATGGAGCCAAGTGAGCAGGGCTGCAAGGACAGTTGCACTGGCTGCTTGTGCACAAGGAGGGTTTCCTGATGGACAAATGGAGGCTGTAATCCAAACTGAGCAAAATTGTTGTCAAGCCGTAAGCCCAAGAACTTGGGCATGTCTATTTAAAAGATGGGTTCTTGTGGCTAGAGTGGTAGTTCTGTTGTTAAGATAACTTTCTGCTCTTCCAGGGGATCCTGGTTAGATTCCCAGAACCCACATGGTGGCTTACAACTATGTGTAACTCCATTTCCAGGGAATCTGATGCCATCTTTTGGCCTCTGTGGGTACCAGACATACATGTGGTACACAGACACATCTTAGGCAACCTACTCATACACATAAATAATACAAATAAAAATAAATATATCTTTAAGAGGGGGGGATTCTTTTCTTCTCATGAATCCAAGGATTGTAGTGGCTCCAAGAGGAAGAACAAAAGGAAGACGACTCAGAATTCTGATGAAGTGGGGAAGCTGATAATCAAACATTTCATTCTGTCCAAATCGACCAGGAAAGTTACACTAATATAAAAGGTTGAAATATTGATTGAGACCTAGATATTTGGAAAACACCAAAGTGTTGCCCTATAGTTTCCTTCTTGCAAGACAGAGTATCCCTGGGGATCATTATGTTACCCCACCCCGGGATTTCTCTGTCAAACTTCATGATGGGGTACAGCATGAGTTTACAAAACTACCTATGGAATATATATGTGCTTGCTAGCACTGGTGTAACAAATTACGACAGATTGAATATCTTAAACAACCCAAATGTATTTTCTCACCATTCTGAGCCAGAAAGTTGGAAATCAAGATGTTCTCTGGGCTGGTGTCTTCTTGGGCCTCACTTCTGAGTTTGTCCATCTCTCACTATGTTCTCTGTTCCTGAAAATCTGATGCTGTCTTGTTATCTGAGCTGACATGAGTTGACCTAGATTAGAGTCCATCCTAATGACTACATTTTAATTTTTAAAATCACTTTTATTTAATTTTTGGATCTATTTATTTTATTTTATGTGTATGAATATTTTGCCTACATGTATGTCTGTGTACCATATGTGTTTTGGGTGCCTGCAGAAGCCAGAAGACATCAGATCCCCTGAAAATGGAGCTAGAGAAAGTTGTAAGCCACCTTGTGGGCGCTAGGAACTGGACCCAGGTCCTCTGGAAGAGCTACAATTGGTCTTAACTGCCATCTCTGTAGCCTAACCCCACTTAACTTAACCACCTTCTTAAAGACCGTAGTTCAAATGCAGTCAAAATTCAAGATACTGGGTGTTTGAGATTTCAACATATGATACTTAGGAGAGCACAACTCAATCCAAAAATAAGGATTGATGCCTAAATGGTTTGACCTGAATACAGTCAGGGCTCACTATATTTAACTTCCAGTATTCAGAAGATGCTGGGCTTAGTAAAACAAGTTAAGCAATATCACAGTGTAGCAACTGCAAAAAGAGGGAAACATTCTATAGGAAAACATATGTCCCCTTTAGAAATCCAATGTTTAAAAAATGTGAATAAGCTGAGTCTGGTGGTTCAGGCCTGTAATTCCTGTCTTTGGGAGGTGGAGGCAGGAACATCAGGAAGTCAAGGCTGTTTTAAGGCTACATAGTGAGTTAGAGGCCCTGATCTACTTACGCGACATCTTATCTCAGAAAACCAAATATTGTGGGGGTTCTTACAGGGTAATTCTTGATATTAAAGAAAGTAGTAGTGTATAGTAGATGGTCCTTTATGGAATTGTCCTGTTTGGATCACATTTCTCTGGTGCTTTTGGGACAACTGAAGAAACTTGAATATGAACAGAGTATTAGATATTATTAAATAATTATTCATTTACTACATGTGATATACTAGAGGCTTGTTTTAAGGTATTAAAGTTAATATGTATTCTAAAATATGCCTATAAAGCAATTTTTCTAAATATGAATGATTAAATTCAGTGAGAGAAACATACATGGCTATCACATAATTTCATTTTTCTATGTGTTTTGATGTATTCCTGAGAAAACACTACACATGAGATTAGCTCTAAATGGGAAAAAGAAAGAAAAATTAGAGGTGACAAATAATGCTATTTTGGGTTAGTATCACAAGAAGAATAGATAATGGGTCTTTTGTTGTTGTATTTTGCATACAAAACTTTCTGTATCCTAGGCAAGTGCTCTGCCGCTGAGATGTATCCCCAATCCTAACAGTATGAGTATCAAGAAATAGGTGAATTGAGGTGATTAAATTGAATGAAAAAAGGCAGATATTAGTAACTTAACTGGATGTGGAGAATGAGTGATGAGCATATTCCTTGGAGTTTTGAATGTCCTACTAGAAAAGATAGTGACACCTTTTCCTGAAATGGATAAAACAGGAAGCAAAGACCTTGGGTTGAAGATGAGTTCCATTGAGTTGATGTTCATTCAGTTCAATGTGTTTTTAAGTTGTTTGGTAGTTTGAATGTCCATAAGCTTATTAGGGAATGGCACTATTGGGAGGTGTGGCTTTGTGGGATTATGTATGGCTTTGTTGGAGGAAGTGTGTCACTGTGGAGACAGATTTTGAAGTCTCATATATGCTCAAGCCACAGCCAATATTTCAGTTCCTATTGTCTGCTGATTAAGGACTCTGAGCTCTAGCACCATGTCTGCCTACATGCTGCCATATCCCATCATGATGATAATGGACTGAGCCTCTGAACCCATTAAGTGTTTTTCTTTATGAGTTGCTTCACAGCAAGAGAAACTCTAAGACAGGGTGCAAGTAGATGGGTTCATTTAAATCAGAGGAGATAATAGAACCAGATAGAAATCTAAAAACAATCACCACAGAGAAGATAATAATCACAGCTGAGTAGAACAGGACCTTCCGAGGAATGGGATATAGAATGAGTATAAAAACAATGATTGATAACATAAAAATGGAGATTTCTACTCTGACTTAAGTAGGGAAACTCATGGTCAATTTGACATGTATTTATTTATAACATATTGTATGGTAGCCACTGGTTTATAAAAGTAAGTAAAATACTGCCTATGTGCCTAAGGAACTTAATATATAGCATAGAGAGTTATATGACCAACAATATAAGAACACAATGAATGTGCTAAGGACCAACAAGACATAATATTGCAGAGTGATTCATTAATTGGTACCAGGATAGAGTTAGACTGAAGGAATAAGTTCTGCTATTCTGCAGCACAGGGGACACTGGAGTTCACAACAACCTAGTACATGTTTTATGAAAATGTAGATAAGAAGAATTTGAAAGCTCCCAAAGAGCTGATGAGGAGAGGGAAACGCTGATTGTCTTGATTTGATCAGTGCATGCTGTGTGCATGTGTTCAAATATTACAGTTTACCCCCATTAACATGTACAATTAATTCATGCTAATCAAAATTTAAGTAAAATACCAAACAAACTAGACAGTTCCAATCAAAAGTATATTTTGCTTACTTATTTCAAATCACTGTGTTTGGGGTTGGTTTTTAATAAATGGACTCATTGCATGCTATTAAAATACTTTTGCTAAAACAGGCACAAGTGGAGTTTTTATTCTTACTACTATAACTGCCATTGGAAAACCTGTAAGAACAATAAAAGTAAATCAATTCATAAAACAGATAAAAGAACACAAAGTAGATAAGCTTGATTGTCATATAAGAAACATTAAAAAAAAGAAACATTCCAAACAATACAAAGTAGCACTAATGGGATAAATGTCACATGACATCACTGTGCTAGCTACATGACCACACATAGTTACATTGAATTCATAAAACAACCCAATAGTTTACAATCCTGACCTTTTCCAGTTATGTCTAAAAGATATATGGAGAAGCTTGACCAGAGCACAGTTAGTAGCCCCAGCTAGAAGAAGCCCCTTCCTACTTGTTTGGAACTACAATGAAAAATGTTACTATTTAAAGAAGCCTCAGTGGTACAAGCCTATAATCCCAGCTCTTGGGATAGCTAAAGCTGAATGAGAAGTTCAAAGCCTGTCTCAACAACTGAGTGAAGATTATATCTTTAAAAGTAAAAACCAAAAACAAAGATCTAGAGAGATGGATTCTATGGTTTAGAATACTGGCTGCTCTTCCAGAGGACCTAGGTTCAGTTCCCAGCACCCACATGGCAGTTCCCAACCACCTGTAACTCCAGTTTCAGGGGATCCAATGTCCTCTTCTGGCCTCCAAGAATTTAGTGTCCTTTTCTGCTCTCCGTGGGGTCCTGCATGCATGCGGCTCACATAAATAAATTCAGGCGAATGCTCATGAAAATAAAATAAAACTATATTTAAAAAAAGAAAGAAGAGAAGTGAAGGGGAGGGAAGAGGAGAGGATGAAGGAAAGAAGGGAAGGAGGGAGGGAGGGAAGGAGGGAGGGAGGGAGGGAAGGAGGGAAGGGAGGGAGGGGGAAGAAAGGAAGAAAGGGAAGGAGAAAAGGAAGGAAGAGATGAAGGAAGAAAAGAAGAAAGGAAGGAGGGAAGGAAAGAAGAGGAGGGAGGGAAGGAAGACAAGGAAGGAAGGAAGGAAGGAAGGAAGGAAGGAAGGAAGGAAGGAAGGAAGGAAGAGAAGAAGGAAAGAAGGAAGGAGGAAGCTTTATAGTTCAGCAATGTAAAAAAATGTGCTTGGCCCTGAGTTTGATCCCCAGGACCAAAAAGCAAAAAGTAAAAAGGCACCCCAGGATAAGTCTTTTTAAAGAGAAAATAACTCATTTTGACACTTATCACAACCCAAGCTCCCTATTTGGTAAAGTTTGGGTTTTTGTGCAGTGGGTTTCTTTTAAGAAACAGTCACGTCTATTTTAGAGGCCTTTCAGGATGGAAATTGTCCCTGATGATTGCCCCTGACTACTAGAGCTAGGTGATTAAATAACCTAACACAACTCCTGTTCTTGGACAATGGCAGGGGCACCAATGCACAGATTACACATTCAGTAAATGTACTTTAAATTTCCCCTCATTTTCTATAATAATTAGATACTGTGTTATGATTTGAGAAATATTGACCTTTAAAAATATATATAGCCACCTCTTGGGTTATGTCTACACTTTAAAAAGACACCATTCAAATGCCTTCATGAATCAATAACACCACTAACTCCTCTGACCTTTTAAAAAATGGCCATTAGTAACAAGTTTCAAGGAGCACACTCTTTTCTCTTCTTTAAGGCATCAAACAGCAGTCAAAAGTAGAGCCACAGTTGGTACAGTGCTTGCTGTGCAAGTATGAGGATTTGCATTCATTTCCAGGGCTCATGTAAGTGTTAAGCATGATGGCCCACACTTGTAACTCCAGGACTAGGGAAGCAGGCACAGGAGAATCCCTGGGGTTTGTTGGCCAACCAATCCAACCAAGTCAGTAAGCGAAAGGTTCAATGAGAGACCTTGTGTCAAAATAGAAGATAGAGAATGACCGAGTAAGACATTTGCTGTTGACCTCTGGCCTCTGTAGGCATGCATGCTTGTGTGCACAATTCAAATATCCACACATGGTGTGAGGGCCATAAGAAAAACAGCACTAAAAGATGATAATGTGTGGATTATAGCCTGTCTCAGCAATGCCTGTTTTCTTCAGTGACTATCTTGGATTAGATCATTTTCTTTTTTTTTTATCATTTTCTTCCTAAAGCATCATAAAAAACAGAAAGGCATTTTCAACACTAGGCCTGGGAAACAAAAACATGTAACAGAACTAATCAGAACTGCCAAAGAACAGAGCCCAACTTGCTTTTAACATTTTCCAAAACCTGGCACTTCTTTGTTTCTTCAGACAACTTGGGGGTCATTTATAATGCACTAAGCCAGTAATTTTCAACCTTCCTTGTGCTGAGACCCTTTAAACACAGTTCCTCATGTTGTGGTGACCCCAAACATAAAATTATTTTCTTTGCTACTTCATAACTGTAATTTTGCTACTGTTACCAATTGTGAATTGTGAATGATTTCTGGAGATAAATTTGATAGAGGGGTTGAGAACCTCTGCACTAAACTGGCCTATCACCATCCTTTGTCAATGCATGAGCATTGCTTGGGCTTGTAGGAACAGGCAGTTTATTGAGAGGCTCACATACTTGAATTTTAAGACTAGCCACTAGCCTCATGCTTGCATGGCCAAATATTCACAGAGGCTGCGGAACCATCTTTGCACTTGCTATTGCGTTTCACAAGGAGAGGCATCTTTCTGTGACTTCCCCACACTGCTTTGGCATGTCTGTGAGGCTGGGATGGAGAGAGGAGAGGAGGGGAAATGCCACAGATGCTCAGCTGCTACTCTTCTCAGCTTCTAGTTTTGAAACAAGTGGCCCACTTTCTAGAAAGGAATGTGAGTAGTTCACGGCGTGAAGTCCAAGTTTGATGAGACTGAAAAGGAGAAAGCATTCTCTCTGCCTGACTTCATCACCTCCAGTCATTAGGAGGGAGGGCCTGGCACTCTCGTAGTCATTCACATCTAATTGCTCCAGGGGTTTTCCCTTTCACCACAACTTGTCACTTTGTACCACATATACCTAGACACATATGGACATAAACTCCTACCATTATTAATTTGGGGCCAAAAATATGAAATCCTTCATGAGCAAATTTAGTGCTTAGCACGGTCTGCAGAAAGTGCAAAGCATTGGAAGAAATAAGGGCAAGGTTATTCAGGAAATGATTGATGAGCTATCTCTATAGCAATAAATGTTTTCTCTACATACATGCCAGCACACAAGCACACAGTAACCCTTCCCAGCTGTCCATAGTTACAACTTGCCCAAAAGTGAGAGCTGGCCCTACCGTGGGGATTAATTGAATGCCCCTGTTCAGTCCAGCCCCAAGTACCAGCATATTTCTGACTAGGCAGCCCTTCTTCGGAGATGGTCAAGATTCTTCCACTTCTTGGTTAAAATCTGTGTCTCGTATATTTGTTTGTAAGCAGTATAAACTAGAAAACAAACTCACGACAGAAAACAAAATCATTGACTAAGCATTAACAGAAATACTCTAGGCCTGCAACAGGACCAAAATGTCCAATTTCACAGTTTTGTCTATAAAATCTTAGCTATCAGAGGTGGTACAAAAACATTTTTTCACAAGACTGTGAAGAAACAGAACAAAAGTCAGTCAACTACACAGGTCATCTGATCCTACAACTGACTGCTTTTTAAACTTTACAATAGCAAAGGAGAGATGCACAGGAGAAGAAACCTCCCCTTGAATCTGTAGCCTTGTTGTGCTGGCAGTCAGCCTCACATAAGAGGGGAAACAGTTGATACTCTACAGTGCAGCTTCTTAAACCATGAGACCACAACTGAAACAGTTGGCAGCTGTTAAAGGTTTCTAATTCAAAATCAAATGTATAATGATTCTGAGTCATTTCTGGCAGTGCTGGCCCATATGCATTGTGGGACTCCGCTGTCATCTTGGTTTGGAACATGCAATGTGCCTTCTTTGCACTGAGCATGCTTTTATACCCTGCAATGCTCTTGACCACTGTCTGATTCAAGATGATCATAACCTGTGAGTTGCAGGGTTCTCAATATACATATAAAGTTTTCTGCTCTGATAAAATGATAATGGTTTATTTATGGAAAACAAAAACCTTTAACATTTTCCTGCCATCATTCCTCAGCATGTATGAAATTAATCTGTCTTTAGATTGTACTGTATTAGAATGCTTAAATTTAAACATTACTATTTGGGATGATCACTTGATTTTCATGGGGAAAAGTTCTTCAATTTTTGGTTGGGATTAGGACAAAATTTCCAACAATTTCTGAAATGGCCCTAAACATACTTCTGCAATTTCTTAACACATATTTATACAAAGCAACATTGTCAGCACTGACAATTATAAAAACCCCTCTGATTTCTCCTGCAGGACTCCACATATCTTGAAGTGTCTGCAAACAGTAGTACTACATAAATGATATCACAGCAAATTACTTTAAATACAGTCTGAAAAAGCACAAATTCTCCCTGGCACTAGGACCAAAGCCAGTGCTCCTGAGACCTGTGTTAGGCACTAAATTTCTCTCATTAAGTTTCTGGTATTGGGGCTGGAGAGATGACTCAGTGGTTAAGAGCACTGGCTGCTCTTCCAGAGGTTCTGGGTTCAATTCACAGCACCCGTATGACAGCTCACAACTGTCTATAACTGCAGTTCCAGGGGATTAGACATCCTTACTCAGACTTACATGCAGGCAAAACACCAATGCACATAAAACAAAAATAAATAAATTGCTAAAAAGTTTCTGCTATTCACAGACAAAAATATTACATTAGATGGTGATCAGTGGTAACTAAAGGTAACTAAAGGTATTTCAGAAAGCTCTAGTTGAACAGCTCTGTGACTTACATTTGACCAAGAATATATGGCATAGACAATATTTATAGATAAAACTGGAATATTGACCTTCAGATAATATATTTATTCATCCAGAAAGTTTTATTGACCATTCATGATGCATCAAGTGCTGTGCTAAACATCATGAAGAAGGCATAACCCCAATAAGCCATGCCGCCTCATTGCTAAGGGTGGACAGACATAGGTATGAATGACTCTAGGACACTATGGTATCATACAAAGGGGCCTAATGTAGTCTCAAATGGCCAAGAAGGAAGGATATAAAAACTGAGGTTGGAAAATTCATTGAGTCACCAGAAAAAGGAGGGGAAATGCTTAGAGGAAGATGGCTTACTTAAAGCCTGGGAAGGCTCTGATAAAGGAGAGAGATGCTGTATTTAGATAGAGAAATGGAGAACTTAAGGACTTTAGCTTCTTTCCCGAGGGCACTGGTGAGTACTGAGGTGCTTTCATCACGGGAAAGATACATTTAATTTGCTGTTCAGAAATACTCTCTGGCTGCCACATGGAAGACAGATTGAGAACAGTATGGAGACAGAGCCATCAGCCAGGGGGATATTGTAGTCATTCAAGTGAGAAATGCAGGCAGGCCAAACTAGAAGAGTGACAGTGGAGGATATACAGAAGTGTACCAACTGAAGAGACTGCCATGCTCCATGGAGGCTACTGTGACAGAAATGTCATAAACCGAGTAACTTAAAACTAACAGAAAGCTATTTTTCCCAGTCATGGAGGCTCAAAAGTTCAAGAGCAATGAGCCAACAGATTCAGAGACTTGTGGAGACTTGTTTCCTTGGGTACAGGTGATACCCTCTCATTGTGTCCACTTATGGTCAAAAGAAAAAGGCAGGTTTCCAAGGCTTCTGGGACAGCTCTCCTCATAGCCTCACTGCCTCTCAAAGCCTCACCACTCTCATCAACATGACCTTGGGAAGAAGGCATTCTTGGGGTCTCAGGCATTCAGACAATATCATATACCTAAAGCAATGGTCTTCAACCTGTGAGTCAAGACACTAGTAGGTAGACCAATTCTTTCACAGGGGTTGCCTAAGACCGTCTCAAAACACAGACATTTACATTAGGATTCACAAAATTATAGTTATGAAGTAGTAGTGAAAATAATTTCATGGTTGGGGGTTGCCACAATATGAGAAACTGTATTAAAGGGTCACAGCATTAGGAAGGGTGAGAACCACTGTCTAGACCATCAACATGAGGAACTGTATTAAAGGGTCACAGCATTAGACCATCAACATGAGGAACTGTATTAAAGGGTCACAGCATTAGGAAGGGTGAGAACCACTGTCTAGACCATCAACATGAGGAACTGTATTAAAGGGTCACAGCATTAGGAAGGGTGAGAACCACTGTCTAGACCATCAACATGAAGAACTGTATTAAAGGGTCACAGCATTAGGAAGGTTGAGAACCACTGTTGATGGGGAATGTACTTCTGTGTATGTTTATCTTATTGATTGTTAAATAAAATACTGCTTGGCCAATGAGATAGCAAGTTAGACAGAACTAGGAGTCAAAGAGGATTCTGGGAAATATAGTAGAGAAGTGCTGATCCAGGCAGGAAGTGACATAGCAAGGAGACTCATATTTAAGCAAAGGAAAAACAGGAAGGGTCCCTTTTTCCCCTTCCTCCTCCAGCGGCAGGATGTGATCCACCAACAAGGAGGGACGCCAATAAGGCATCCGATAAGATAAGTCTTATAACATATATAGATTTATGATAGTTAAGACTGAGCTAACAGATGAGGAATTCTAGTCATTGGCCAAGCTGCTTTAAACCTAATACAAGTTTCTGTGTATTTATTTGGGCCTAACTTGGGCAGGTGGCTGGCACAGAGCGCACACGTGGCAGTGGACGCGTGGCAGCTTTTGGCAGAAAGATTTATCATAACACACTGTCTAGACCATCAACATGAGGAACTGTATTAAAGGGTCACAGCATTAGGAAGGGTGAGAACCACTGTCTGGACCATCAACATGAGGAACTGTATTAAATGGTCCCAGCATTAGGAAGGGTGAGAACCACTGTCTAGACCATCAACATGAAGAACTGTATTAAAGGGTCATAGCATTAGGAAGGTTGAGAATCACTGTCTAGAACATCAATATCTAGAACTGCATTAAAGAGTCACAACATTAGGAAAGGTGAGAACCACTGCTCTAAAGGATGAAATTGATAATAGTAACATGTTTTATTTCATGCTTTGTGGGAGCACTTAGGTCATCTCAATCTACAGAACAAAACTATGAGGTGGTCACTGCAGGGAAAACTGAAGTTCAAATAAATGAAGTATTTTACTCAAGATCCCTCAACTAGTACCAAGTGCCAGCTCTTCCTCACTGTGTTGGTCTACAGAAAACTGGCATGATGGTACACATCCAATGATCCCAAGAGTTAGGAGGTAGAGACAGCAGGATAGATAGTGAGTACAGGCCAGCTATGTTACATACCAATACCTTGTCTTAAAACAAAACAACAAAAAAACACCAACAAAGAAAACAAAATATCTTTTCCTCACTTACCCTCAGTTTTTATAATGAAAGACAAATTAGCAAGAGAAAATGATATCGAGTTCTATATGAGATGCATAGGAATTTCCTATGGAAATGAAGGCTCAAAGGAAGGCTTAAGTTATATATATTTTGCTGGATTAGATGGCTATATGGATATCCACAGAAATATAAGATTGGACAAAGGGCTTCCAGTGCCCTGCTCAGAGCCTCCTGACTCCACACATGGGAAGAGGACAGCCATCAGAGTATTGGACCTGCTTGCACCCACCAGAAGAGAACCTTGGTCCTGTACATACAAGTAGAGGGATTGACCCCACTGGAAGAAGGGATGGGAAGATGACAGTACAAAAAACATAGTCAACAACAGAAAGATCAATATGACACCACCAGAGTCTAGGGACTCCGCACCAGCAAGACCTGAACATCCCAACACAGATGTAGCAGAAGAGAACAAACCTAAAAACTACTTTATGAAGGTGATAGAAGCTCTCAAAGAGGTAATGAGAATATCCCTTAAAGAAATGGAAGGAAAAAACAAACAACAAATTTAAGAAATGAAGAAAAGACAAACTAAAAACTGCAAGGAATAAACAAATCTCTTAAAGAAAACAAGGAAAGCCAAGAAAAAAAAACAACCAAACAAGTGAAGAAAACAATTCAAACAGTGCAAGACTTGAAAGCTGAAACGCAGACAATAAAACCACAGTCCTGAGGGAATGCTGGAAATAGAAAAGTTGGGTAAATGATCAGGAACTACAAATGCAAGCCTAACCAACAGAATACAAGAGATGGAAGAGAGAATCTCAGGCATTGAAGATACATTAGGAGAAATAGATTCATTGACCAAAAAAAAAAAATCTTAAGTCCAAAAATCCCTAACACAAAATATCCAGGAAATAAGGGACACCATGAAAAGGCCAAACCTAAGAATAATAGATACAGAAGAAGGTAAAGAAACCCATCTCAAAGGTTCAGAAAACATATTCATCAAAATGATACAAGAAAATTTTCCCAACCTAAAGAAAGACATGCCGAAAGGTTGAGTCAGGTCTAGATTAGAAGAAAGGATATGTGATAGGTAGGGTTTTAGTTGGGGCATGGTAGGGGAGGAAGGGAGGGAGAAGGGAACTGGGATTGTCATGTAATTCAATCTTGTTTCTAATTCAAATAAAAAATTATAAAAAGAAAGACACGCTAATGGAAGTACAAGGAGCTTACAGAACACCAAATAGAGTGGACCACAAAAAGTCCCCTCGCTACATAATAATCAAAACCCCAAACATACAGAATAAAGAAAGAATATTAAGAGCAGCAAAGGGAAAAGGCCAAGTAACATATAAAGACAAACCTATCAGAATTACACATGCCTTCTCCATGGAAACTCTGAATGTCAGTAGGTCCTGGATAGATATTCTACCAACACTAAGAGATCACGGATACCAGCCCAGACAGTATACCCAGAGAAGCTTTCAATTACTATATACGGAGAAAACATGATATTCCATGACAAACCCAGATTTAAACAATACATATCCACTAATCTAGCCCTACAGAAAGTTCTGGAAGGAAAATTCCAACCCAAGCAAGTTAACTACATTCACAGAAACATAGGCAATAGATAATTCTACTTAACCAACAGCCAAAAGAAAAAAAGGCAGGGGAAACCATACACAATACCATGACCACCACCAAATCCAAAACAAACAAGAATTAACAATCAATGGTCATTAATATCACTCAATATTAATTGTCTTAACTCACCTATATAAACAAACAGGTCAATAGAATACATACAAAGACAAAATCTATCCTTCTGCTGCATATAAGAAACACACCTCAACTTCAAAGACACATGGTACCCCAAAGTTAAGGGTTGGGAAAAGATTTTCCCATCAAATGAACCCAAGAAAAAAGCTGGTGTAGCAATCCTAATATCTAACAAATTAGACTTCAAACTAAAAATCAATCAAAAGAGATGAAGAAGGTCATTTCATATTCATCACAGGAAAAGCCCATCAAGATGAAGTTTGAATTCTGAACATCTATGCCCCAAATACAAAGGCACCCACATTCATAAAAGAAACATTACTAAAGCTCAAATCACACATAAAACCACATTTCTAAAGCTCAAATCACACACAAAACCTCACACACTTATAGTGGGAGACTTCAACACCCAGCTCTCACCACTAGACATGACCACCAGACAGAAACTTAACAAAGAAACAAAGGAATTAACAGAAGTTATGACCCAATTGGGTTTAACAGAAATCCATAGAATAGTCCATCCAAACACAAAATATACCTTTTTCTCAGTGCCACGTGGTACCTTCTCTAAAATTGACCATATACTTGGCAACATAGAAAAACTCAACAGGTACAAAACAAATTGGGATAATCCCCTGCATCTTATCAGATCACATGCTTTAAAGTTAGAATTCAACAACAATACAAATTGCAGAAACCCTACAAACTCATGGAAATTGAACAATGAGCAATTGCAGCATTCCTGAGTTAAGAAAGAAATAAAAAAATTAAAGACTACCTAGAACTCAATGAGAATGAAGATACAACATACTCAATCTTGTAGGAGACATTGAAAGTAGTGCCAAGAGGAAAGTACATAGCACTAAGTGCCCACATGAGAAACTGGAGAATAGTCACACCAGAGAATTAACAGCACAACTGGAAGTTCTAGAACAAAAAGAAGCAAACTTACTCTAGAGGAGTAGATGTCAGGAAATAATCAAATTGAGGAATGAACACAAAACCTCCTAGAAGAGAAGGTAGGTAGTATCCTCAAACAAATTGGTACAGGAGATCTCTTTCTGAACATAACACCAATAGCACAAACATTGAGATCGACAATTAATAAATGGGACCTCCTGAAACTGAGAAGCTTCTGTAAGGCAAAGGACACAGTCAGCAAGACAAAATGGCAGCCCACAAACTGGGAAAAGATATTCACCAACCCCACATCTGACAGAGGGCTGATCTCCAAAATATACAAAGAACTCAAGAAGCTAGTATCCAAAACACCAAACAATCCAATTAAAAAGTGGGGTACAGAACTTAATAGAAAATTCTCAATAGAGAAATCTAAAATGGCTGAAAGACAATTAAGAAAGTGTTCAACATCCTTAGCCATCAGGGAAATGCAAATCAAAACAACTGTGAGATACCACCTTACTCCTGTCAGAATGGCTAAAATCAAAAACACCAATGACAGTCTATGCTGAAGAGGATGTGGAGAAAGAGGAACACTTCTCCACTGCTGGTGGGAGTGCCAACTTGTACAGCCACTTTGGATATCAGTATGGCGACTTCTCAAGAAAATGGGAATCAGTCTACCACAAGAACCAGCAATTCCACTCTTAGGCATATACCCAAAAGAAGCACATTCATACAACAAGGACATCTGTTCAACCATGTTCATATCAGCATTATTTGTAATAGCCAGAACCTGGAAGCAACCTAGATGCCCTTCAACTGAAGAATGGATAAAGAAAATGTGGTACATTTACACCATGGAGTACTACTTAGCGGAAAAAAAAAAAAAAACATTGGAATCTTGAAATTTGCAGGCAAATGGATGGAACTAGAAGAAACCATCCTGAGTGAGGTAACCCAGTCACAAAAGATAAACATGGTATGCACTCACTCATATATGGATTTTAGACATAGAGCAAAGGATTACCAGCCTACAATCCACAACGCCAGAGAAGCTAGGAAACAAGGAGAACCCTAAGAGAGACATACATGGTCCCCTGGGAAATGAGGAAAGGGACAAGATCTCCTGAGCAAATTGGGAGCATGGGGTGAGGTGAGAGGGAGCTAGGAGAATGAGAAGGGGAGAAGAGGAGGGGAGAGAGGAGGAAGTTTGAGTCAGGGGAAGAATAGAGGAGAGCAAGAAAAGAGATACCTTAATAGAGGGAGCCATTATAGGTTTAAAGAGAAATCAGGCACTAGGGAAATGTCCAGAGATCCACAAGGATGACCCCAACTAACAATCTAAGCAATAGCTGAGAGGCTACCTTAAATGCCCTTCCCCTACAATGAGATTGCCATCCTAGAGCCTTCATCCAGTAGCTGATGGAAGCAGAGGCAGACACCCACAGCTAAGCACTGACCTGAATTCCTGGAATCCAGTTTCAAAGAGGGAGGAGTGATAAGCAAAGGGGTCAAGACCAGGCTGGAGAAACCCACAGAAACAGCTGACCTGAACAAGGGGGAGCTCATGGACCCCAGACTGATAGCTAGGAACCCAGCATAGGAATGACCGAGGCCCCCTGATTGTGGGTGTCAGTTAGGAGGCCTGGGAAATCTGTGGGTTCTCTGGCAGTGGAACAGTATTTATGGCTAGTATACGAATGGACTTTTGATGCCCATTCCACACAGAGGGATACTCTTTCAGCCTAGACACATGGGGGAGGCCCTAGGCTTTGCTCCAAATGATATGACAGACTTTGAAGATCCCTCATGGAAGGCCTCACCCTCCCTGGGGAGCAGAAAGGGGATGGGATAGGGGTTTGTTGGGGGTAGGGGAAGAAGGGAGGGAGAGGGATAGGGAACTGGGATTGGCATGTAAAACAAGCTTGTTTCTAATTTAAATAAAAAAGATTTGACAAAAGAATTACCATCTATTGCTTCACAGAAAGGCTTCAAAATTCCTTCCCTATGTTATGTGACCTGTTTAGGGTAAGAGAAGTCAGAGAAGGCTAAGGATCTCTTCTTGTTAAGCACTCGTGACAAGTGCTTTGGGAGATGTATGTTGTGTTCTGAAGCCTTGCTCTAAGAACAGGTTCTTTGTTTTGTTATTTTTTGTCTTGGAAGCCAAGAACTTGTAGGTTTCTTAAGCTAATCCACTTTCTTTAAGGTAGGAAATACGGTCACCTGCCTGATATAAGAGGGCAGGAATATTGGTAGAAGACTTAAGAAGAATGAAAGGCATTTGAAACAGAACCTGTGGAAAATGTAAGAAATGAAAAGAAAACTAAGCTGGGCCTAATGGCCCGTGTCTTTAATCACAGAATTTTGGAGGCTGAGGCAGGCAGATCTCTGTGAGTTCGAGGCCAGCCTGGTCTGCAGAGAGAGTGCCAGGACAGTCAGAGCTAAATAGTGAGACCCCGTTTTAAACATACAAACAAAGAAACACAAGATTAAAGAGTATGAGCCAGTATCTAGGATTTAAGACTGTTTGGAAACCTTAAACTGGTGTGCCTGTTTTGAACTTCTGTGATTTTTCTCTACCAACTCACAGAATCCAGCTCACAAAAACCAGAAGTTGTTCTAGAGCTTCAACTTTTCCTGGTTGTTAGAATATAGGCACCAACTACCTAAGGAGTTGAGATGTAGCCAAGGAAATTGCTGAGTTGATCAACCATGGGAACAAGTTGGAAGATGAAAGAATAAGTTTATAGCAGAGACCAAGGAAGCAACAAGAGATCCAAACATGGAGAGAATGAAGAACATGTATAGTAGGAAATCTGGACAAATAAGCATTTTGATCTTACTACTTAAATTGGGCAGTTCTGGGAAGTAAGGTCAGTGGTACGAACATGGGAAAAGGTGGCTGAAGTGAGGTAGTGGTAAAGGTCACTGAAATTTTAGAGGTAAAAACGAAGAAAGAAAGTGGTGATTAGATCACCTTTGTTAATGAAGACATCCCCTTAGGAGGGTAGCAGATCTAAGGATGGAAAGGAAATCTCTAAAGTCTCAGATGAATGAAAGGAACGAAAATCTGTGAGCATCAGACCACAGAGTGAAGGGGCATTTCTCTTTCTCATTTTTTTCCAGAATGGATTTAATATAGCTAAGAAAACTATATATATATATATATATATAATATATATATATATATTATATATATATATATCACTGTAACTGCTATAGTTAAAATGAATAATCCCCAAATCTCAGTGACTTAACACAAAGTTTTGAGTTAACTGAGTTCTCACTATGTATCTATTGCTTTTTTATATAAATACTTTACATATTTAGCGCTTCTCTTTATCTATGCTTCCACTGTCATTTGCAGTCAAGTGGCATTGTTTCATTCAGCTCAACAACCCTCCTTTATCCTTAGAAAGATAATAGTAGCCTGACACCATGATACTCATCTCAGATCATCACTTCATGTGTCATGTCACATCATCAAGGAAAAGGGAGACCATATTATAGCAGAGGAAAAGATCATATTCACTTAACAGTAATTATGATGTGTTTCATTTGGATATTAGTTATTGATTGTCTTATGTCACTATACTTAGTGTGCAAATTAAACTTTATTATAAGGTTGTATGTTCAGGAAAACCATGGGTTTGATACTATTAGCAGCTTCCAGCATTCACTGCAAGTCTTAGCCTGTGATCCTTGTGGATGAAAAGGAACATCTGAAGTACACCATTTGTTCCTCAAAATAACCTTATGAGATACTTACTAATACCACTGCCCTCATCTTTTACTTGAGAAAACTAGAGCCAGTGAGGATAAATAGTTTTTCTAAAATTGTCCAGCTTGTAACTGGCAAAGCTAGTACTTGAACCTGGGCTCTCTGGCTGCATGCCCTATACGGACAATCAACAAAACACTATGGGAGCTATACTGTATAGGGTACTGTCTATATACCAGATACTGTACCATGTGTGTCACATACATCATCTGTCCCACTCAACCGTGGCATTAGTGCAGGATAGATATTGCTAGTCCATCTATTTACAAATAAGAAAGATAAAGCCCAGAATTAGGTAATTCTTCTGCTATAGTACCTCCAATGAACATGTTTTCTCGAGGAAAACATGCCTCTCCTATTTCAATGTATAGCACATACTGCAGGAACACCACACTCCTCTAATTCAAGTATTTGGATATTTACATCTGCAAATTTCTAACTTGCCTTTCAAGCATTGTTCTTTGAAGTGGCTGGTCAGTAAAGCAAATTGTGTTACCTGATTAAAAGAGTAGAAAAGGAGGAAATGGGCTGGTAGAAGAATAGTTAATGATGCTATAGTCATCTAGTACTTTCATGTTTCACAAAGTGCCTCAGCATATTTTATTTGATCCTTCCCAAAGAAGAGTTTCCTGAAAATGAAAGTTCTAAGACCCCTTAACACAATACCTTAGGGAAACCCCACCTCAGAGGCATGCTGTTGTTGTTATTTCATAGAAGGTTCAAAGGGCTATCATGTCTAAGAGGATAAAAACTACTTCCCTCTGGGGGGAGATGGTGCTCCAGTCTAGGATAAGTTATTTGATGTCTTTGAAATCTTGTGAGAATGTTGAATGTATGGCCCTATTCTGAGTCATGGATTCATAAAGTTTTCAGCAACTGGGACCTCTCTTTTCATCCCCACCCCCCTTAGTCCTAAAGGTTTGGTGGGCTATATTTTTGAAAAACAGTTCATTTAAAATATTTTGCAAATGTTAAGGTCATAGCCAATTATCAGAGCTGTCTAATATGTCCTAAAATAGTACTCATACTGAAACCTCTGTCCTCTATCTAACAATATTCCTAAGTGTTAATTGTGAATAAAGACAAAATAAAGAAGTAGGGACAAAAAATGGATGTATTCAAGATTCATTTGCCAAGTCTTTGTGTTAAGTGTTGAAGTTCTCATAGCTTGCTACATTAATCAGGGTAGGCTGATTGCTATGGTTACAATGAATAATCCTCAAATCTTGGTGGCTTAAGACAAAGTTTGGCGTTCCCTTGTGCAAATCCCAACTCAGATGTCCCTGTTAGCTCCCCTAAGGAGCTTTTCTGCAAAATGGGACTTGGGGATTCAGGTTCCTCACATCTATTGGTTTTGTCATTCCTGAGAGCTGTAAAATCCTACTGGATAAGATGCAACTGGCTGGTAATAAAGGAAGGGACAGTGAACAAAGGAACTCAAAATATGTTTTTGAAGTCAAAGCAAGGGGTAGCAAACTAGAACTCAGCTTCATAGCCCCAACTTTACTGCAAGGGAGCCTGGAAAGCACAGTCTTCCCTACTGTCACAGAAAAGAAAGGGGCTTGGTTAATATACAGACAGCCTTGGCCTCAGGGGCTCTTACACTTCAGATACAGACTGGCCCTCAAGACTGCTCTCCAACTGGTTGTGCTACTGAAAGGTCATTAGACCTTGATGGTTCTAGTCTTATCAATGGACTTATCCTTTGGTAAATTTATAGCTGTATAAGTCATTAGGCGTTAGGGCCTACTTGAAAAAGTAAGTCACAGAACATGTACCTTTGAAGGCTGTAACTGATCCTGAATCCATTTATTATGCCTTCAAAGCAAGAATTATCACTCAACAAAAATCACACATTCCCAGAAACAGAGAAAAAGGCATGCTATTTGTAAGGGAGAAAGATTTGTGCGCAAGGAATTGAAAGTTAGTGTTTATCGGCTGCATTTCCTGTTTTTGAGATTCTGTTTCTGGGCTTACTCATCTTTGCTCCAAAGGAAGGCAAATTCAGGCAGGCCCTTGCTGATAGCCCCAGCTGCTCAAAGTACAATGAAAAAACTAGTGATTCTTTACTTCCAGCCTTCATGGGAAGAGAAAAGAGAGAAATGCAAGCCTGCCAACTGGGCAGAGGTAAATGAGTGAATACTAACTAGGTCTCTCCTGCCCAGCCTGTGGCAAGTCACCAGCTGTGCCTTTAATTTGGCCCTTTGTCTTCCCTAGAAAGGCCAAGGCCATTGTGCTTGTGAAACAGGCTCCTCCAGCAAGCTGTTCAAAAGCAGAGATTGAAATCTCAGAGGACAGAAAAGATATTTATTAAAAGAAAACAATATTCTGAAAATGAAATGAAAGGACACCCGTTTGAGAAGAAAACAAGTAAATCTGGTCATTTTGCTGCACTTTATGTACACAATAAGAACTCAGTTCAGAGGGTCATCAGTTGTTTTTAAGGGGAAAATCTTGCTCTCTTTTTGACAGCAATACCAACCATAGAGACAGCTTGGTGGGAGATAAAATTACAGATCTGAAGGGAAGACCCCAGAGAGTCAAACCCCAAATGGAGCCATCACTGAGTGTTTAGTTGAGGTTTTCCTATTTTCTCTTGTCAGAATGGAGAGAGAGCAGGCAGGGGTGTTGATTACTGACTTTCAGTTTCCACGATGAAAAATCAGTTATAGCTGGAGAAGTGTTTTTGGGTTTCTACGAAGGGAACCCAGAACTTTGTGTTTATGCTTTCTGAGTGAACGAATTAGGCAGAAAATGAGGAAATGCACTGGAACGAAACCAAGTTTTGGCGATGTCCTCACGGAGACAAGAAAGAAGATGCAAGTGGGGCAGCCTGCCTGCAGGAATCTTGCCGGGGTTAGGGAGAAACCTGGTGCTAGGGAAATAACCAGGAACCCACAAGGATGACCCCAGCCAAGACTCCTAGCAATAGTGCAGAGGGTGTCTGAACTGACCTTCCCCTATAATCAGATTGGTGACTACCCTATAATTGTCATCAGAGAGCCTTCATCCAGTAACTGATGGAAGCAGATGCAGAGATCCACAACTAAGCACTGAGGCAAGCTCCTGGAGTCTAGTCGAAGAAAGGGAGGAGGGATTATATAAGCAAAGAAGTCAAGATCATGATGGGGAAACCCACAGAGACAGCTGACCTGAGCCTGTGGGAGCTCAAAGACCCTGAACAGACAGCTATGGAACCAGCATGGGACAGAACTAGGCCCTCTACATCTGGGTGACAGTTTTATAGCTTGGTCTGTTTGAGGGGCTTCTGGCACTGGGACCAGGATCTATCCCTGGTGCATGAGGTGGCTTTTTGAAGCCCATTCCCTATGGTGGGATTCACTGCTTAGTATTGATGCAGTGGGGAGGGGTCTTGGTCCTGCCTCAACTTAATGTTCCAGGCTTTGTGGACTCCCCATGGGAGGCCTTACGCTTTCTGAGGAGTGGATGTGGGTGGGTGGGGGGAGGTGGAGAGCAGGAGGAAGGGAGGGAGGGGAACTATGGTTGGTATGTAAAATGAATAAAATATTTAAAATAAAAAAATTTAAAAAACAAGATGCAATTGGGAAAGACAAGAGGATGTGGATCTGAAAATTCTCAATTTGCCAACACCTAGATTTCCCAGTCTGTAATATTGTCAGGAATAGATTCTCTCTCTCTCTCTCTCTCTCTCTCTCTCTCTCTCTCTCTCTCTCAGATCTATGCTTCTTTCTCTAGCCTTTCTTACCTTTGGTGCAAGTGTAAGTAGCAAGAACCACTCCATCACTACTCCAGCCCAAGAACCATGTGCAAACATGAGACATGAACACATGGGCCTTGGCCTGGAGTTTGAAACAACACATGCTCAATGAAAGTTAACTACTCTAGGTCAGTACTTATCCCTAGCACAGGTGTGGACTTTGGGAGCCCATTCTACATAGAGGGATACTCCCTGAGCCAAGGCACACGGGGTGGGTCTAGGCCCTATCCCAAAGGATATGACAGACTCCGAAGACCCCCTGTGGAAGGTCTCACCCTTCCTTGGGAGCAGAAAGGGTATGTGATAGGTAAGGTTTTGGTTGCGGAGGAGGGGAGGGAAAGGGAACTGGGATTGACATGTAAAACAATCTTATTTCTAATTCAAATAAAAAATGAAAAAAAAAAGAAAGTTAACTACTCTACTAAAACCATTCTCTGACAGGAGCCATGTGATTTCTTTGGGGAATAAGGCCCAAGAATAGCATGAATGGCTCTCCTTGTGGCAAGACCTTGGAGATCCTGACCCACTTGGCAAAGACCTGTAGACAGTTCACTGTGTAACTCTGGGCATGATCCTGGGAACATATGTGCTACCTGCTCTCCTTGCTTTCACCACACTAGCCATTCTGCTGGCCTGAATGAATCACAGTAGCTCATGAAGTTTAATATTACATATTTGCATAACTGTTTTAGAAAGAATGATTTTAACCACTTGAATCTTGGGGAAATGTTAATAAATAGATGATATCAGGAGTTAATGGAAACAGTCTAGAGATAAGGAATGAAGCAGAATCATAGAAACCCACAGATCCCCCATTTCTGTTTTTCCTAATAACTGCCAATACCCCAAGAAGTTGAAAGAGATGGAAACAAGTGCTAACTATTAACAGTAAGCTTCCAAGTTATGTTGCCTTATAGAATAAGTGGAAAAACCTAGTATATCCCCAGAGGAGACAAAGTAGTACAAAATGTAGAATGAATTGTTCCAGCTTGGCTGGTGAGTTGATTATGAGAACCCAGACCCTACAGATGTAAATATTAACCACTAGAGACAAAACTGTCTCTCACTCTGCATGATGCTATAACCACATATGCTGCCAACCTGGCACACTGCTCGACCTGTAGGTATGCCTAGTCTGAAAACTTCCTTTGTGGCTTGCAAAACTGCTTATGCTTCTAACAGTAGAGCTATAGATCAAAAAGGTATGGCTACCCGTGGGAAAGTTGGGGGACATAAGGGGAAAGAGGCAAAGGAACAAACTGGTAATTATTGTAACCATTTTTAGAAACATAGGAAGCAAAACTGATTATAAAATTATTCATGCAAACCATCAAAATTGTATAAAGACAGCCCAGGCTATCCAGGGCCACTTGTTTGAAGAACAACAGGTGGTCAAAATTTCTTCATGGCACTTGCTTCACACATCCATCCTAGGTCATTGAACCTATCTGAAGCAAGGCTTATAGAAATTATCCTTAATATAAAGAGATTATAAGACTGGTTATAGTTACAATCAAAGAAACAAGTACTGGGCTGCAAAGTAGTGATTACAATTACAGTATGGCTCTTCTCCTGCCTATGTGACCTTAAGAAAGTCCCTTCTGGGCACTGTTTTGTGAAAGCTAAAAGGCAGATACAGAGTTCAGTAATATTTGGGGGTCATACAAACTTATGGATTCCATTTAAAAAATCAACAAATTAAACGTTGGTTCATAATCTTCCCAACTTTGGGCGTTCCAAATGCTGCTATCTGTAAATCAGTTCTGGAGAGAGAGCAGACCCAGAATCATTCCAAATAGCAGCAATGAAAACAACACTAATGCAGCCTGAAGCACATGGTTAATAGACCTGAGATTTCCTTTCTGTATAGAAAAGAGGCTTATGTGGACAGAGTTCACATGCTTAGAAAATTCGGACATTCTGGCATCTAACATTTTGGTCTTCATGTTGCTTTCCAGTTAACACTATTCAGACAGTTCTTGTGTATTCCAGACAAAAACAGGGCATGTCATGGCCCTGCCTTGGCTCTGGCCCTACTTTGTAAGCCTTGGCCATGTTACTAAGGATCTCTGTAACAGTGTCCTGGTTGGCATATGGAGCTCAAGGCTTTTCTGCCAGTCTCAGAAGGAGTTTGAGACTAAAAAGAAGCAACACATGAAACCACTTGGCAGAACAGAACTGTTCCCAAATGTATTCTCTTTCCACATGTCTAGAGTGCTAACCCCATTAGAAAGTCAGGGAGTTTCCCAAAATGGAATTACTCATTATTCTTGATAGAGTATTTGGTGTGCAACACCATTGCTTTCTCTTCACCACTGAAAATCGAGTAATCACAATTTCATATAAGCATTCAGTCATTTCTTTTTAAAAACGTTCTATAGCTCAAGGGTTAAAGCAAGATCATTTTTATTATAAGAAAACTCATTTATATCTGTGTTTAAAAGCTACTTTTAGAAAAATTATTTAAAAGGTAGAGCAACATTTATTTATTTTTTTAAAAAAGCAGATGTTTGGTACAAACTAAAGTCCCACAAGGTAGCTTATAAACACAATGGTAAACAACTTAGGACACTTTGTACTTTATAATAAACTGGGAATCAAATTAAAGTTTATTGAGAGCCTGCTATGTACCCAGGCATGTGGGAGAATCAAATGATGAGAAACAATCCCTATCTTGTCCACTACCTAGGATAGTCCCAGAGCTTCATGTGAGACTTGTGAGGTGACACTCCAAGCCCCAGGAAAGATGGAGTCATCAGGACTCCAGGGACACAGACTCAGGATGTTTGGTGCCTCCTAGTCTGGACCCATCTGCCTCTTGACAGGTTGGGTGACAGGTATTACCATTTTGCTTTGCCTCAGAAACACCTTCTGTCCACAATGGCAATATTCCAGAAGGGATGACAGGTGGATATGAGTGTTACTGAGATTATAACCCTCTATATTCCAGAGTGGAAAGCTGGAGATTGTATCCACTAAATACTTGGGCAAGAAATTTTGAGAACATCACAAAGTAATAAGTTAATATAGGGTTGATGCATATAATTTGTCTCCTAATCATTGATTCTTAACTGGCACATGGCAACTGTCCATGGGGAGGGCTAGAAAACCCAGCAGTTAAGAGTACTTGTTGAACGATCATGAAGACCACAGTTTGGAACTCAGCACCCATGTAGCAAGCTGGGCATCCCATGTAACCAGCTCTGATGGACAGCATCCTTTTCTGGATTCTGTATGTGCTCACAAGCACAAACTGTCTCCCACAGTCACATAACACTCACACACAAAAAAATAAACAAAATAGATTTTAAAAATTGTCTATGCAGTGTAATGGGATGTTTTAACCTTATGTGCACATTGTAGAGAGGTACAATTCAGCTAATTAATATATTTATCACCTTTGTGGTGAGAATATTACCAAACATTAACATCAATTCTCTCAGCAATTTTGAAATCACAGTATATTACTATTGAGTGTGGTCACATTGTAGATGATAACAACTCATCCCTCCTATCTGAGACTTTGTGCCCTCAGGCTGTATGTCTCTTTGCTCATCTCTCAATAGCTTTCTCCTTCCCAACAAGTTCCATTCTAACCTTCATGTGTTTATTTTATGCTCCACTACTTTTAATTGAGATTGCGTACATTAGCATAGAGGATTATTTACTTGAGTAAGGGCAGCTTACCAGCGGCTACACCATTAAGAAATATGATCCGAACCCCCCCCACACACACACCCTGTTGTCAGTGACTGAAAGTCCAGCAACAGCCATCCTGTGGAGTTCAGCTACACCTCCTTTGGAAAAGAACTCTCCAGCTGAGTTTGTTAACTGTTTATACCCTCTCCGTGGAGGGGTGGGGAGACTTGAGTATCTAGCATTCCTTACATTAGTATACAACTCTGCCTTAATTGTACATGAGCTCCTCAGGGAGAGGCAACAGTGTACAGGTGGAGGAAGACTAGAGGAGGGGGGCTCCATCTTTGTGCCTATGGGAAAGCTCTTATCCCTAGTGAAAAAGGATTTCCAGGTGTGGTCTATTATGGGGAGGAATATCTAAACCCCTGTAAGAAATCCCTCACTTACTCTCAGTAGGGAAGCCCAATAAACTAATTGGTTCCAAATAGAGTAAACTTTGGTGGAACTGTGTCCCAGTTTATCATTGGGACCTTAGGTGAAAGGGTAGATATGGCTTATGTCTCTCCCGGGAAGGGATTTTTGTAAAAACCCTTGTAAAATATCCCAATCTTGGTTTATCCAATAATTTCCCCCACTATAAGACTCATGCTGTGGGGTTTTGCTATATGCTCATCTATATTTTTCCTTCCCCAGTCCTAGAATCAGCTGTTTCTCCAAGGAGTCTGGGTTCCTTTTCCTAGAGTATGGTTTTAGAAGCCAAAATCTACACACTAGATGCTCTCCATGATAGCAGGGCATCATTGCTCTGACGTAGCCAGAAAATGCATGATATGTACTAATCCATGTATGTATATGTAGGTGCTTAATGTGTTTATTCATCTGTACCTGTAATCAACTAAAGCTTATTTCATATTGATGTCTTCAACTCAATATAAAGTGTCATAAGATTCATTGAGTCAGGGTTTCAAAAGGCCACTCCTAAAATATTGGTGATATACCAAAAAGGGTAGCAATCTGCTACAAGAATAGGGGCTTTGGTGTCATCAAGACAAGAGATGGTGCAGACCTGAACTACGGAAAGTGGCTCCAGACATTGTAGATGAGGTTGGCAGGGATTGATGATGGTTTGAGTGAGGACCAGGGAATAAAAGAATGAGGAAACAGAAAGGTGCAGGGATGGCTCCCCAACCTGGGTTCTGAGAAGCTGTGCACAGTGGTGCTACGTGCTGAGATGGAGAGGATCTAGACAGGACCAGCTTTAGAAGGAAGGGCTTGGGTTTTGCTAAATCTGAGGGGGTTCTTCCACTAGCCCACACTGAGACGTCACATAAAGAAGAGTGCATAAGTGTGTGGGACTCACACAAGAGTCCTGAGCTTGAGATGGACATGTGGGAGTTATCAGTTTGTGAATGGAAACTGAAGTCAATGTCTAGATGAGATGGGCTGGGGAAGAAACAAGGTGGTAACAGAGGAAGAGGCCAGCACTACATCCTGAGCAATTAGGGATGGGAAGAGACAGAGTCAGACACAGCAACTGGCCTTCAGGAGAGCTCAAGGCTTGCAGGGCTCTTATCTGAGGTCCTTACTATCCATTTCCTCAGTGCCCGTGCTTTCCCACTGACAAGAGTAGGAATTTCCATTTTTATTTTTATTTTACTGTGTAACTGCTATGAGGCGGCAGGGGGAGGTGACTCAGCCTTTTATTCCATGGACTCTTCAGGAGTGGTGGTGGTTGGCTGGCCTGTTATGTAGCCTTCTCTTGTGAAGATTATCATTCTGCTTTGTTTTCTCAAAGGTCCAGCTGACTAACCCTCTGTCCTCATTTCCCTCACCATGACACAGAATACCTTCATCAAGAGGCAAGCAGGGAGTGAGGGCTTGTCTTTGGGGTGAGCGCTGGTTGAGCACTCGAGTACTTTGTATTACCAGCATAAATGCATCTGTTTATGATCAAGGACCTCTTCTCCATTCTCCAATGGGGAAACATTCCAAATCTCCAAAGCTTGCCCACTTCCCAGACCAGTGTGCAATTCTACCTTTTATACCACCAGCCATGCTCCTCCCCTCCCCACAAGATTAAAGACCCTCTGACCATGGGCCTGCAACTAAACATTCCCCACAGTACTTAGTAACTGTACAGATTTAGACAAATTGTTTAACTTTCTTATGCTGTATTTTCTTTGCTTATAGTGAGAACCTAATAATCATGTGACATTCTGAGTGACATTTGACTATTACATTCATACTAATTGCTGCATAAGTATGAACTGCTTTTTCCTGCAACTGACCGGCATGCCCATTAACAAGCCTCCAGCCTTCCTGGGCATTGTGTTCCTTGACAGCTTCTTTCGTTATTTTCCCGATTCTTTGATTCCTTTTTTAACTCAACTACCATGAATCAGGCACTGTTCTGGACACTGAAGATATGGTTCCAAACAAGATAATGGTTCCAAACAAGGTCTTTGACTCCCTGGAACCACTTCTGAGCAAGAAGAGACAGCATACAATAAAGCACCTAATTTGGGATAAGCACGCACCTGCCTTTGCAGTGAAGCGAAGAAGACAATGGAACTGCTGTGATAGGAGGAGACTCTTGCTATACACGATAAGGAAAAGCCTTTCTAATGTGGCGATTTCTCATCAGTGAGGCAGGGTTTTTTCTATAAGAGGTACAGATAAAATCATTGCAAAGACCCAGAAGACAAGGACTGTAACATGAGGAGAGAACTGTCAGGCCAGTGAGATGGACTATAGTGGCCACAGGGGCATGCAGCAGAGGTGGTGAGTGTTCACCATCCCCCACCTTCCCCTCTCCTTAGAAATCATATAACAAGTCTCCAGAATCAGCACTGTCATTCCATGGGGCCATAAGACTGAGTTATGGCCAATGAAATGTAAGCAGGCAGAGGGGACACACACACACACACACACACACACACACACACACACACACACACACACACACACACGAATATACCTTCCAACATGTGATTCTGAATCCTCTTTTAACTACTTGCCGTTTATAAAGCAATCCACAGGCCGTCCCCCAAGGCCCTTGAAGATCTCAGAGCCATAAGAACAGTTAAGAGTTTGGGAATTGGGAACCACACAGGCTCCTAGCATTACCCATCTCAATACTATAAGGTGGTACAAGATGAGGGCATAGAGAAAGTACCGAAAGTTCCTGTCTCAGGGTTACTATTGCTGTGATGAAACACCATAACCAAAGCAACATGTGGAGGAGTGTTTATTTCATCTCCGTTCCAGATAGCAGTTCATCATCAAAAGCAGTGAAGACAGGAACTCAAACAGGGCAGGAACCTGGAGGCAGAGCTGATGCAGAGGCCATGCGGGGGTATGACTTACTGGCTTTTGTCTCATGGCTTGCTCAGTCTGCTTTCTTATAGAATCCAGGGCTGCTAGCCCAGGGACGGCACCACCCATAATGGGTTGGGCCCTTCCCCACCAATCACTAATTAAGACAATGCCTACAGGCCCCATTTTTTTGGTTTTTCAAGACAGGGTTTCTCTGTGTAGCTTTGTAGTCCAGGCTGACCTCAAACTCACAGAGATCTGCTTGCCTCTGCCTCCTGAGTGCTGGGATTAAAGGTGTGCGCCACCACTGCCCATTTTCTTAATTGAGGTTCTCTCCTCTCAGATGACCTTAGTTTGTGTCAAGTTGACATAAAACAATCAAGCACAGTTTCTCAAACAAAAATTTCACCACCCATCATCTTATTCCCTGTTGTCCAGACTCATTTTAAGCCCTAGCTATGAGGGTTGTTTTGTAATTCCCACTCTATGATCTCTCCTTGATCTAGTTTTTAGGTTCTAGTTAGGTAGTATTGTCATTGTCCATTCTTTTTTGTGTAGTCAACCCTACTGGCTTCCAAACACCCACTGTTTTTAGCCGCTACATTCTCCAAATGCCATTGGCTCTTGAGATTTTTGCTTCACTGTTCATAGATGGGTTTGCAGATGATGGTTTATTTACTTTGCAGACTTGGTCCCAGATTCTTTCTGATCCTTCACAGTAGTCTATCAAATGTCCACCTCCTAGACAGCATTCCACAAATGCTTAATTGCAAACATGGAACTCATTGGAGAGAACTCATCAGCTCCACTTTTACATGCAAGGATCTGTTTTAAAAGCCACATTTAGATGACTGTAGTTTGCATAGAAGAGTCACACCAAATATTCCTGACATGGCATTTTCATCCTCCTACAAGAAATAGCTGGTATTTACTTAGTAAGATCTCCCTAGGAGCTTCAAGTGGAGCCTCCAGCATTACCATGACAACTGAAGTCTCCTGCTCATTTTCCAACAAACCTCAGACAATAGGTACCATAGACCCTCGAGTCTGAGACATCCTAAATCCAGCTGTCACACCTTCCAGTTCTGCATCTTATACAGTATCAGCTCTCGCCAATGTCTATCTTGTTTGAAATTCCACTTATCCGTTCCAAATCTGACGACCTAGGTCCTGAGCCTCTAAGCTAAGTTGGTTATTTTTCTCCAACCCAGTTTTCTGCTAACACAGTTTCTTTCCCAGTATCCTCAGAGACCTAATCGGACCTAAACAGCTGAAAGATGGCTCACAGAGCCCTGCAAGGCTTGCAGCCCCACCCTCATAATTTTCATATGACTGATTAAGAAAGCATCCGAAAAGATTTCCATTTAGTTTGATTTGCCTTCTAAGGCAAGTGGCCCTCAGTTCCAGGAACAGAGAGCATTTGGAGCTAGCATTCATTAAGGCTAGAGGAGGAATGGGCTAGAGAGACACGTTTCACCTGCCTTTTTCTTTAACCCTGCCATTAACCTTGTTCTCAGAGGGACTGCTGCGGCAGCAGCTAGGGCTGCTGCTCTCAATCAGCACATTTCTCCCAGATGGTGCCGACAGTGTGAGGACTGTGGACTTCAGTAATCACAGCTGAGGGCTGACTCTTTACCAGGAAGACATGCCACTCTCTGCATTTTGAGGCCAGAATGAAATTATTTGCATCTCTTTTCTGCTGCTCTGCCCATTCCCCTCGGTTCCTCCCATATGTTGGCTTTCTATGCCTGCTTGCTGTGTGCTTGGATCTTCCCCAGCATGGTCACTTCTTCACAGCCACAGCTAAGCTTTCTCACAGTGAGACAGAGTTGGCACCCATTAAGTCTCAGCTTGAGGACTTTGCCCAGCCCTTTGAGGCATACTTAACACCTGTGTGCATACATGCACGTACATGTGTACTTACACACATTTAAATGAATATATTGCATAATGGATGCATGGATGCATGCATATATGTGTGTGTGTATTCTCCTTTATTCTTCCACACCAAATCTATGAGTAAGTTAGGCTTCTTCCAACATCAGGAAACTTGGGGTCAGGCAAAAGAAAAGGGATCAGAAGTTAGATCTGGGATACGCATCCAGATCTGATTGTTTTCAAAGCTTGTTTCTAAAGGTATGTGTACAATGATGAGATCATGTTCTTGCTTGTAAGCAATTATGTTGTTGAGAGCATGCCATTTTCCATCAATAGAGAGAGCAGAAATGATCTCCACACTGTACCTGTATGAGCTCCTCCTAGGGATAAAACAGCAAATGCTGTGTTCAGCTAAGACCCACGTTCAGCAAAATGATCCCAGAATATTACTACTGTGCAGACTCATTTGAGATTTCTGTTGCCAGAGAAACAGATGGAGGCCAGGGACAAGGCATTCACATGCACAGAGTGGCGACACGTGCTGGTCAAGCTCAGGAGCCAGATTGCCTGTCTTCTCATCACCTGAACCACTCAGCAGGCAGGCAAGCTTGGGCAAGATCAGATCTACTATCCAAATACTCTTCAACTACAGAAACAATCACCTAACGTGGAGTCATTTCCTGATGGGTGCTATTTCTGTGCACATCAGCTTTCCAAAGGAGACTTGCCGATGCTCCCATTTTATTCAGGAGAAAACTAAGGCCTGGAAAACTTAGATGGAGTGCCTTGAGTTACACAGACTGATTCCCACGTGGTTGATTCTGCCTGAGCTTCTCAATGTCACTGTCCTTATGGGAACACTTGTGACACTTCAGCTGTAGGCTCACTGCTGCTGTATTTCAATATGCCTGGCAAAAAAGAAAGCTCCCATGGTCAGCCACTGATCTTCTTAAAGTAAGAATGTTGAATTCAGGAGCAGCAAGTCACTTTGAATGCACTAGTTTGGACAGAAGGCACAGTGAGCATTGTAAAAAATGTGAGGCACCCGAATCACCCCTTCACTCTGATCATGTTTCCACACCCCCACCAGAACCTGGCCGTTTATTGTCCTGCTCTTTCTGCTTAAGAAGGCAAAGGACATCCTATTACTGTTCTCTGGGGCTTAGAATGGGCTGTCTGAGTGCACCAATGCTTGGTTTTGTTTTGAAGGAAAAGCAAGGTAGAAGGGCACAGAGCAGTCAGAATTGTCGTCTATCCTCTCCCCCTAAACCAAACTGTAAACCCTCTGAGGGCAAAGGGCCACGCTCTCTTTCTCATAACTATAACTCCAGCTCCTGGCACAGAACCTGGTAAGCAATGAGCATTCAGTGAGTACTCCGGAAATGGTTGAAAGAATGACACCTGTGCTCCAGGGTTATAGGGCAAGTGAGTGAACTTGTACTTCTCAAGATCAGGGGCAATGACAGATTAGTGCAGTTCCCAGGTGTTGCCAAAAGGTGGCAGAGCGACTCTGCAAACACTCCCATCCCGGCAGTCAGTGCTGAAAATGACTCAGCCTAGAAGCTGGGTAGCTTGTCAGAAACTGGAAATTTCTGGAATGATTTCTAAAAACCTCACGTTGTACAGCAGAGTCACTGAAAATCGTTACATTCTTCCAAAATATCTGTTGAAAAAGAGAACTGTTCTTTCAATTAGCAGTTTTATTCAATTATCGCTTTTCAAGAAGAGACTTTAACCAAACGTTCATCAAGTGCCTGCTATGTAAGTACGGAGGGGACAAAGATGAATGAGGCCGGCCTCGTTTCTGCTCTCTTTGAGCTCATGTCTAGCAGGAAGGAGATGGGAAATGAGACAAATACAAATGTTGTGAGGAGGGCACCCTGCTCTGGTTCCGAAAAATCAGGAGTACTTTGTGGAAACGTCATTAGCACTGAGGACTAATTATGTATTTGTACAGCTCCATGAGTCACCACCACTTTAAATAAGAGATAATTTCTTGGTTACATAAGCCATTTCACGGCAGAGTGAATATCAAGCAGAAAAGTTTAGACGATGCCACCATTGGCCTTTTCCCCCTTTACATCCACAAGCTAGACAAACGTCTTCCCGGAAGTTATGTGTTATTGAAGAGCAAAGACAAATGCAGGTGGATTTCCAATATGCACTTAGGCTTTCCTGCTTTCTTCACTTAGTGGGGTTTCTTGGCTTTCATTTCTTTTTGTTGTTTCTCATGATATTCTATGTGGATCCAGGGCTTTCCATTTCCTCCAATGTTGACTTAAGTCTCCTAACAAAATGGTTAGGACCTCAGTATCACATATCCAACCTGTGGTTAAGAATAGCTCACAAAACCACATAAACTTCCTTCAAATGTTATATTTTTGGAAATAAAACTTTTCATTAGCATATATTAGGTACAAATAGCAATGAGTTTCAGGAGGACACTGTTTTTTCATGGAGGAAGGGCTTATTTTGGCTCACAGTTTGAGTGCTGCCCATCATGGTGAGGAAGGCATGTCAGCAGCAGCTTGAGGCACCTGGTCACATGGCATCCACAGTCAGGATGCAGAGAGAAAAGGATGTTGGTGCTCAGTTTGCTTTCCCTTTTTTTATGCACTCTGTGAGCCCAGCCCTTACAATGGTGCCAAGCACATTTAGGGTGAGTCTTTCCACCCTAATTAACCTAATCCAGACATCACTTCACAGACAGGCCCGGAGTTCTATTTCCATGGGAAGACTAACTTCCATCAAGTTGACAAGCTTTACCACTACAGACTATTATTCAGTAATTTAAGAAAATGAACCATCAACTAGAAAAGATAGTGGGAAAGCTAAAATGCACAGTTCTAATGACAGAAGCCAAGATGGAAGGATACAGTACACGGGAGCTGATATCACAGAAAGGCTTGCTTGCTAGGTATTTGTATAAATGACAGCAAATACTACCATTCTTCAGAAAGACACGGTGGTGGTTTGAATATAATTGGCCCCCATCATCTCCTAGAGAGTGGCACTATTATGAGCTGTGGCCTTTTTGGAGGAAGTGTGTCACTGTGGGGGCGGGCTCTGAGGTCTCTTATGTTCAAGCTACTCCCAGTGTTAGTCCACTTCCTGTAGCCAGCAAGATGTAGCCAGTGCCATGTCTGCCTGCCCTCTGCCATGCTCCTCACCATCATGATAACGGACTGAACCTCTGAAACTGTAAGCAAGCCACCCTCAATTAATTGCTGTCCTTTATAAGAGTTGCCATGGCCATGGTGTCTCTTCACAGCAATAGAAACCCTAACTAAGACAGGCACGTCATACATGTCTATAATGCATTTTGGTCATATTAATATCCATCAGCCTCTCTTGTCCCCCTCCCACTGATCCTGTTTCTTTTCCCAACTGGTCTCCCCTTCCAATTTCATCAGCTTCTTTTTATAACTTAATTGTGTTATTCTTGAGCATGAACTTTGTCGATGACACAAACATTGTGTTGCAATATAAGAAGGATGAACATGCCTGTTTCCCAGGGTGAAATGGATGGAAATCACAAAAGCTATATAAGTAGTCACAGTCCTAAGGGATAGAGCCAGCACCACAGCCTGACTCTGAGCTAGGTATTCTACAATATGCCAAGCCACACACATCAAAAATACATCCTTGGGCATTTCTGTGTTGACATACCACTTGCATTTGTGTTTTCATTGGTTCTCTATGTTCTGGAATACGTTACAAAAGAAAGCAGTTGCATGTTCTCTAAATTTCTCCTATGATAATACATTTATTCAGATTCTTTATATGTGTGTCTGGGGGCAAAATTGGAACATATTATATGGAAATTTGTCCTGAGATTGACAATTTTATATACATAAAGTAATATAAAGTAATCAAAATGATACTTTTGCAGAGCCAAGCATGGTGGCTCAGAATTGTAATCTCAGCATTTAGAAGGTAGATGCTGGAAGATAGGAGTTCAAGGCCAGCCTTGACAACATAGTAAGTTCAAGGCCATCCTGGGCTACAAGAGATTACAAGTAAAATAAGAATAATTTGGCAGTATTTTCTTCCTATACCCTATATCTTCATAACTGTATAAACACTACATTTTGTGACCAGTGTTGTGGAATATTTAACTTGGCAAAGATGTGCTATATCTGTTTATGTTGCAGAATAGTATATTAACTATGTAAAGACATGTTACATTTGTTTATGCTGTATCTGTTTAACAATGTAAAGATGTGTTACATTTGTTTATGCTGAATTTATTTAATTCTGTACCAATTAGTGCTGTTTTAACTTGCTTACCTAAGGCACCTGATTGGTCTAATAAAAAGCTGAATGGTCTGAATGGTCAATAGCAAAGCAGAGGAGGGACAGTTGGGGCTGGTGGGCAGAGAAAATAGATAGGAGTAGGAATCTAGGCTCAGGAGAGTGAGATGAAAGGAAGACAGGAAGATGCCTGGGGCCAACCAGCCAGCCAGCAGCCAGCCAGTCAGACATAAGAAGCAGAAAAAGTAAGACATACATAATGAAAGAGAGATAAAATGCCCCGAGGCAAAACATAGAGAAAGAGAAATAGGTTAAAAGAAGTTATAAGAGCTAGCAAGAAATGAGCATAAGATAAGGCCAAACATTTATTTATTTTCCATTTTTTAATTTAAATTTTTAATTACTATTCATATTTACATATCCATCACCCCCATTCCCTCACCCTCTCATGTTCCCCACCAACTCCCCAACCCATCCCCCCAACTCCTCCTCAGGGATAGTGAGGCTCTCCACCAGGGACCTCCAAAGTCTGTCATATCATTGGGGAGGGTCTAGGCCCTCCTTGCT
The DNA here is from genome assembly GCF_003668045.3 of Cricetulus griseus. NCBI lineage: Eukaryota > Metazoa > Chordata > Mammalia > Rodentia > Cricetidae > Cricetulus > Cricetulus griseus. Next base: position 14,759,490 of record NC_048604.1, read on the forward strand.
GTATCTGGGCTGCAATAGTATCTCTCCATACGGAATGGACTCCCAAAGTCCATTTGTGCTCTAGGGTTAAAGACTGGCTCCACTGTTAGAGGTCCCATAGACTGTCTTGGCCTCCTAGCTGGCATCCACATTCAGAGGGCTTGGTTTGGTCCAATGCTGTTTCCCCAACTTTATGACTAGGGTCTCCATGCTCTCACTAGGTCAGGTCAACTGTTTCTGCGGGTTTCTCCAGCATCATCTTGGTTCCTTTGCTCATCCCTCCTCCCTCTCCACAACTGGATTCCAGGAGTATGGTTCAGTGCTTAGCTGTGGGTGCCTGTTTCTGTTTTGAAGGCTCTAGGAATGGTTACCAAGGTAGACATCAATCTCATTCTAGGGGAAGGGCATCAATGGCATGCTCTCCACCACTGCTTGGACTCTTAGTTGGGGTCATCCCTGTGGATCCCCTAACATTTCCCCTGTGCCAGACCTCTTTCCATACCTGTACTGTCTCCCTCTATCAAGGCCTCTCCTTTCTTGTCCTCCTCTATTCCTCCCCTGTCTCAGTCTTCTTATTCTCCTCCTCCCTCCCCTTCTTCCCTTCCCACAACCTTCCTCTCCACCCACGCCCCATGCTAAGGCCAAGCATTTATAACTGATAGTAAGTCTCTGTGTCGTGATTTGGGAGCTGGTTGGTGGCCCAAAAGAAAGCCTGTTAAAGACCAGTGTTGATAGTAAGTCACAGCTACAAACAGCCAGTCATCATAAAATACCTCAGCATATGCTCATAAACAAACAAGAATTTTTCTTGCACTGTCACAATAAAATGACAAAAAAGTTTATTTATTCTTTGATTTTCCACACTTGTTTGCACACATAGCACTAAATGGACTTAATGGTTATTTTTTTAAATGTTTAATATCAATAAAATACTAATACCTGAAATATATTCCAAAATAAATTAGAAATTTTACCAATAATTCCAATCAAGTCTATAGCACTTGCCTCCCAATCGGGCTCCCAGTCTAGGGCTACACATTACATTTAGTTATCCTGGCTTTTTAACCTCCTTCAACAAGTCCTTAGCCTATCTTTCTCATCCTTGTTCTCAGGGTATCAGGGGTTGAACCTAGGTTCTCATACATTCTAGACTCTACCTTCCATGGTCCTTTTTCTTATTTTTAAATTTTTCTTCCCCATGTTGACATTGAACTCTGTCCATAGCCCAGGCAGGCATTGAACTTATTCCTCAGCATTCATGCTAGCTGAGAACACAGGTTCTGCTACCAAGCCTGACTCATGACATTCCCTTCAAAGAGGACAAATCAATCCCTTTATCAAATGGCTTTCAGCTTGGCTTATTTGATTTAGTATGTTTTTCCTCCCTGACTTTAGGTTTTAGTATCAGTTTAGACTTATAAATCTAATTTGTTAGAGTCTATTTGTTAAATCTATTGGTTTCCGGATTTTGATGGCAAAATGGTTCCAAATGAGAATGTAGGAGCCTTTCCAGCTGTCTCTTATGACCATGCTTGAGCACTGCCATGCATCTTGGCACAACAAGATGTTACCTGTTTACTTCAAACTTCTTTTGCTCCAATCCTAGAATCATCTCGTCCTCCTTTTGCTGAAGAAAGCAACTGAGAGAACAAAATCTTGGCAGAACTATGCTCATTGCTAGGGCGGGTTCCTACTTGTAGACGCCTCCATAGAGCAGCAGAGACACCGATGAGTTCATACCAATGTCTCTAATTCCAATGCAGCACCACAGGCTTCTTCCTTTGCTTCTGCCATTCCAAAGATTCATCCTTCCTTTCACACTGTGAGAACCCTGGCTCCCAACAACATTAATCTAATCACTCATTTGCTCAGTCTCACAAGCAGGCACAAAACAGTTTCAAAATTGCTATACTGTCACTGTCACAAACAGCAAAGCTACCAGGAAAGATTTAAGGTTCACAGGCAGTTCCTTTTCTCTTTGGGGTCTGGAGGAGACGGTCAAAGCTTGCTTCCATTAGGTTTTATTTTCTTCGGAGTTGGTTATATGATCAACTTGGCAACTAGTCTTTCCACCTCTATTTGAGTTCAATTTTAAGGAGTTTCTCCTTCTTGCTGACTTCATTTCACTTTCAGAAAGTGTAAGATGTCAACAGGATTTCAGGAGTTAAAGCTATAAACACATAGTACAGTCTCTGAAAATGTTTCCATTTTCAAACTTTCACTTTTTCTACTAGACTCACTTCCTTGATCCATGGATAACTTGCATGGACCTCTTTTTCCTTATCCTTAACTAGACTTCTGCTTTTGGAAACTTGAATTATATTCTCATTTACTCCTCGATATTTTTATTGCTGTTCTCCTGGATCCTGTCACTGGATACTTTATTCAAATAGTGTCTGATTTCCCTCTTTCATGAGCACTCAGGGCTCCAGTTTTCTAGACTGTTGTAGCCACTTCCAAGGATTTGCTTATGTGATTTCCTTTGCTTTCATTCAATTCCAAACAGCATTGATTGGTCCTGTGCTTTTCCAAAAATGAATTACCAAACTAGCATTGTCATTCCCCTCTCATTGTATGTAACTTATAAAGTGTTCATTCTATATTTTAAAACACAATCTAAAAGTAACTGTGACATTTACTTCATTGACAGTTATTGTAATTATCTTACATCCCTATTGTGTATTTAATGGATTTTCTCCCCCTTTTGCTATGTTCTTAGTGTTTGAAACATGACTTCTGGTGGAAAAAAAAGAAAAATATATTTTTCACTAGTCTAAGGCAATTGAGCCTAACTATTCTAGCTAGAACACCGATTCTCTGACAAGACTTATAAGCAAACCCAGTGGCTACATAATCAACAACATTCAATTCCCATTGTAGAATTCCTTCCGTGGAGATCCTTCTGCTGCAGGTGCTGAGTCCTGGGGGCTCAGCCTCTACCACTACTACCACTGGCAAACAGGATGCATCTACCACTAGACTTAGTAGGTGTCTGCGTGGCGCACCCTCTCTTTTCCAGTGTGATGCAGGTGTATCTGACTAAATGCAGGCCTCATGCCCACATCCTCATTTGAGAGAGGCTGGGGAAGCAATTCTCTGGCTTCTACATTGGAAATGCCCAAACGTTTCAGATGAGAATCTCTCCCACACAGGTGAAGAAAGATCACAGACACTGGCTATGGTGTCATATGTACTGGGAGAATGCAATGATAATGAATTCTTTGAAAAATGAATTTAGTCTTCTAGATTTTTGGGGGCCTTTATCTTATAGATATTTTATACATGGGGTTTTTAAGGAAGGAGATTAATTGTTGCTACTCTTAAGACCATTCTGACAGTTTGTGTGGCATAATTTGCAAGTATTTTCAAAGGAGGCACTGCATTTGTGAAGACCACTGCAGGTACAGACTTATTTATAAAGACATCTTGGTTTGAAGGCAGGTTGAGGAAAAAGATTAAAAACTGGAATATATAATTCTAATAGCTTTGTACATATAATGGTAGGAGCATTATGCATAATTCTCTAAAATGTTTAATGCTTTGAAAAGTCCTTACTGCTTTCATTGCTTTTGTGTATTCATTGTTTGTCCTTTGGTGGTTGGAACACCAGGCATCTGGTTTCTGTTTTGCTACTAGTTGCCTTAAAAATCTTAACCACGTCACAAAAAGCTAGAATGAATAAACTTCCATATTTAGTCCAAACCAAATAAGCAAGCTATCACTCTTATGGTTTGACTATGATGTGTCCCTCACAGGTTTGTGTGATTGAATATCTGCTTTTGAGCTATTTGTGCTGTTTTGACAGCCTGTGGATACTCTGGGCACTGTGGCCTAGCTTGGGGAAGGGATTAGGGCTGGGGGATTTACAGCCTGGCCCCACCTCCTGTCCTGTGCTTCATATTCCACTGAGATGTGAGACAATGAGGAATCTAGCTGGGGTCCATGGAGCTAGCTGCCACCATGCTGTCCCTGCTGTGACGGATTGCAGCCCCTCAAACTATGAGCTAATCATGCCTTCCTTACTGAAGTTGCTCCTTGTCAGCCATTTGGAGCCAGGTATGAAAAAAGTAACTACTTCCAACCCTAACCCCCTGGCCTCTCCATCCTCTCTTGGGTGACTATCTCAATACTTTTTATGTTCTGTTTATTACTTTTGAATAATATTTCCATCTATTCTTTAGAAATTTCATTTGTGTATCCAGTGCGTTTTTGCCATAGCCACCTGCAATTATCTCCCTTCAACTCCCTTCAGTATTCCCCAACCCACTCCCTCCCAATTCCACGTCTTCTTTTATTTCTGTTACTATCATTGTTATCATTACTACCATTAATAGCCCTCCTGAGTCCAATTAGTGCTGACCTTATGCACATGGATATGTGTCCATTCACTGTGGCTTGAATACCTCATCAGAGATGTTTATCTTCAGATCCTCGCTCACTGGGTCCGCTATAGGCATTAGCATCTATTGAGACCTAGCTGAAGGGTGTGCCTTCAGGTTTCAATGTCCATCATTGTTTCTTACAGTGCTGTGCTACAGTCAGGTCACACCAGCTCACAAAGCCAAGTGTTAGCATTTCTTCCTAATTCTGTTCAGTGCTGTACTCCCAGTATCTTAATGCCTGCCATGGTGGGAACAAGTTCTGTGATACAAATCAACCCTTTCCCCAGAGAGCCAGCTGTTACATGTTTACCAGCACACTATTGGTTTCTCGTATGTTATGCCATCCACTTTATTACTTAAAATTTTAGCATTTAAGTATTTCAAAGGGCTCATGGATAATAAAACCTATTACTATGTATTTGGTCTTACTCTTGAATTTTGCCCAAGACCAAGGTTCATCATAGAGCCTGCTATGTCCACTTCAGCATTTTTTCTCTGCAAGAAAACTTCAAATATCGGCAGGGTACTCAATGGAATGTTTCTGGGTATATCAACTATATACCAGGGTAGACCCCAGGCCCAGGAATAGGTCAATACACAATGGACTCCATTTTTGTGTGTCTGTCTCTCTGTGCAACTTTTGGTTTTGTTTGGTGTTTTTTTTTTTTCGTATTGTGTTCTTGTTTGTTTTTATTTTCATTCTGTCTTTTTTTTTAAAGAAAGAACATGAAGGTGGGTGGATATGAAGGTGGAGAGGATGCTAGAGGAATTGGGAGAGGTGAAGAGTATTATCAAAATATAGTATATGAAAACAGTTTAAATAAAAAATATTAGCAGAGCACGCTGCTACCAGGAGTAAGCACCATATTCTTCAGTCTTTCTTTAGTCAAGTGTAGTTACCTATTAAAGCTTTGGCTGTGACTTTAAAATCAATACCATATGAGACTTCTAGAAAGTCTCCCTAAATAGAACTGACTAATCTGGGAGGAGGGTTTATCTTATTTTTTCCTCGGACTTCCTCCATTTCTCTGTGTGGATCATGGACAAGATAGCCGTAGCCCCGGAAGCTAATTGAGATTGTGAGGTTTACTAAGGATGGAAATTATATCTTGAAAACCATGGCAACAGAGAGATAAAAGGAGCCTGAGAAATGATGTTATGAGGCTGGGTTGATCACATTTGTCTCGGTTTTCCTCTGGTCATTTCCATCTCTTTCTATTGGATTTATAATTTGGAAGGTTTCTTCAATTTGAATTTTAAATAGCCAGTGTCTTCTTTGCATATACCTCTTCTATTACTCAACCATTCTCCTGAGGTTTTACCTCTGGCGGTTGGATTTTTAATAACTAAAAATACTCTTCCAATCTCTGATTATAGATCCAATATTGTAACACATTTTGGGGGAAGGGGGTAAGGTCCCATGCAGCCCAGGCTGGCTTCAAACTTGCTACATATCTGTGGGTAATCATGAACACACAGTCCTCCCACCTCTACCTGCTGAATGCTGGCATTTCAGGTATACACCACCATGCCCAGATTATGTGATGCTGAGGATCTGAGCAAGGGTGTTTGGGCACAGTAGGCAAGCACTCTCCCAACATGCTCCATTGTCAGCACAATGGATTCCGTACTATAACAAAACCCCTTTCCCTCTTGCTTAGCTCCTTTCAGGACAGATACTCAACATTCAGACTAGCAGTTACAGCAATGCCTTGAATTCCAAATTGCATCTCCCTAGTTGATATCTGTGCCTCTGTGAGCTCCTTGAAGATAGAGACAATATGAGTTGTTAACATTTGTGCTTAAATTTATTAGTAAAATTTTTACCATGTATCCTATTCCCAGTATGAAGGGGCCTATTTGTTAACATGTGACGTCTAGTTGTATGCTTTCTTCCTTATATAATATTAAAGAATAAATTATTTGAAAAGACACATTCATCTTCAAATCACTTCAAACGCTGACTTTAGTAAAGAATGTCAGTTGACAAATCACCATCTAATAAAAAACAACATCATTTCAGCACTCAAACTGGATAATTTGTTTTTATTTTGGTTTGTTTTATATAGGGACAGATAGGAAACTCTTATGGTTCAGTGGGCCATAGGGGTTCTGTCAGCATGACTCTGCCATGGTATTACAAAAGCACTCACAGACTGTACACAAAGGGGGCAGAACCTAAGTTTTAATACAAATAGTGAACATTGAATGTAGCTTGCAAGTTTAATGAAACCTTCCTTTGTTTGTATGAACTTCATGAAAATGTAATAAAATCATTCTATCTTGTTGAGCATAAGAGTTGAGGTGGCAGGCTGCATTTGTGCTGGGCACTAGAGTTTGGTGACACCTCTTTAAACTAGGACCAATTTGAGACCAACAATTCCAGTGGCCTTCAGATCTCTCTTCTTCTCACAGAAATTATATTACTAGGTCATAGACACTTGGAGGAAAAATCAGAGGAGTTTTTTTTTTCTGTTATTTGCTTTCTGTTCAGCGTCACTTTGGCCCCATTGCTTTAATTTGTTTGTTTTCCCTCATAATTTCATTATGGTTTTATTTTTAATCACTGAGCTGTTTCTCCAGGCTCAGTGATTAAAACTACAAAAATTTTGGTTTTTGAGATAGAATCTCATCCAATCACCCATGTTGCCCTGGGACTCACTATGTAGTCCAGACTGGCTTCAATCTCATGGCAATTCTACTCTTCCATGGATATGAACTAGATATGACTAGATATGATTTTTTTTTTTTGGTTTTTCGAGACAGGGTTTCTCTGTGTAGCTTTGGAGCCTATACTGGCAGTCGCTCTGGAGACCAGGCTGGCCTTGAACTCACAGAGATCTGCCTACCTCTGTCTCCTGAGTGCTGGGATTTTAATTTTTAATCCAACAATAATGTAAACTACACACACAGAAGAGAGAGAAAGACAGAGGGGAGGAAGGAAGAGAAAGGAGGAGGGTAATGAAGAAAAGAAGAGGAGGAGGAGAAAACAAAAAGTTGCAATGATCCTCTTTCCTTAATGATGGGAACCACTGAGATGACTGCATTGTTAATTGTTCTTTGATCCTCCAAACAACTGATAAATAATCCTTCACAGGGGAGGAAAGCAGTATGTCCTCAATCATAGTACTGGGGATTTTAGAATAAAAGAGGAGCCAAATATTCACTCCTGCAAACCTCAATGCTTGGTGGAACCTAGTTGTTCCTTATATTACAATCAAGATCTACTCTTGCAAATGACTCAAAGTGTTTAGAAAAGGGAATTCCAATCTATCACCTCTCTGATTCTCTTAGCTACGTGGCTTTATTATTCTGAAATGAAGTCAACTAAGATCCCTTAATGACCTATGCTGGGTTCTTCAAGAAACAAGGGGCATGTCTAAGCACTTCGCCAAAGTGTATGCCAAAGTGATATGCTTTGTTCCATTACTCCGCATATCAAATATGCATAAACATATACATCGATATTAAATATTATCAAATATTAATCTGTAGTCAACAGGTTTTTGCTGCTTAAACAGCACGGCATCAAAATTGGTTGAGCTGCATTCTATTCTCCTGGTTTTTTTTTTTTTTGAAGAGAATTAAGGTAAAATTAAGGTAAGTCTGTGGGGAAGCAGACATCATCACTTCAGGCTGCTCGAATTACTGGGGTCATCATGAATGCCACTGTCTGGTTTTCAGGCTAAGAGATTCAGAAACTTGATTTGTATGGCATTCACACAGAAGTGATCAAGCTTCAGGAGACTGACTCACACTAACCAAATTTACAGGGGACTAACTGATTAAATGGGAAGCCAGTTGATAGATTTACCCCCAAGAAATAGAACTGCCAGGCAGCCAACACTTCAGAAGAAAAGGTAACTGGGAAAACCAGACTAAAGTCCAAAGGATGTTGGGAGAGTCTAGGCAAAGACTATTAGATGTCAAGACACCCAACTGTGTCCATCTGATGAGCCCAGCTTCTCTGATGCAGGGACAGTCTTTCCTTTCTAATCCTAGTACCTATTGCAACTGATAGGAAACCCTCACTACCGGAAACACACTATCTTCTCTACAGCTCTCCTCTTGGCTCTAAGAAAAAAGTATCCTATGAAGCATAGCCCAGAAAGCCCAGAGACAACAAGCTGCTGCCATCACCCAGGGAACCTATTTTTTTGACATCATCATCTACTTTACGTTCCATAAATCCTTATTCTGTAATCTTATTCCATTTTCTGAAGTTTTCCTTTCCCTTTTGCTCTGACTAAATTCTCCCTTGAAAACACCCTCTCCCCTGCTGCCTTTTGAAATGCTAACTCTTCTCTTTTCTGATCCAGCTCTTCACACACTATTTCTGGGTCCTCCCTGGTTTTCATTTCCATCTCTACACCATTCTCCTTTCCTCTACCAGGGGACCCTCACTTTCATCTTGTGATGTCAGTCCAAAACACTTACTACCCCTTCCTTGAGGCCACCCAAAGACTCCTGGTTTCTATGTACTTTAGCACAGGACACACCTTTCCGCTCTGCTGTATGACATCTGCCTTCATTTTTGGTGGCTTCAATAATACATGTATGTAATCCTTCCTGCATCCGTGATTATCCCCAGTTCAATCACAGATTTCCAAAATCACACTCTAGTCCTAGTTACAACCAGCAAATAAATGTCACCTCCCCTCTAAAAGACAATGGAATCCCATCCTGTCCTAACACTTCCCTTACTATTCCAGTCAAAACCACCACTATATCATCTCTTTCCAAGGTTACCACAATATCTTCCTATCCAAGTTTCCCTGGAACACATAATACAATATGTTTTCTTTTCAACACATCATCTAGAATGGATTTTTGCTAAACTGAGAGAGCAGATCATGCTATGTGTCTTTCTACACTTTCCAGTAGTTTTTGTTTGTTTGTTTGTTTTTTTAATCTCCCTCAAAGTCAAAGCCAAAGTTTTTTTCCGGAGACACTACCTGTAATAGACCTGCATTTAATTGTCTTTCTGGCCTTATTTACTCAGTTCCACCAGCCCTGGCTTCTGTTCTTTCTCCAACCTACTGTGAAGACTTGGGAACTCTGTTCCAACTATTGTCTCCACCTGTAGCCATTTTCCTTTGTGCACCTCTGTGGCTAATTTCCATCACTTCTTTTAGGCTTTGCATACATGAGCACATTATTTGAAATTGCTCCAAAACAGCCAGCATCCTTCATATTCTTCCCTATTTTGCATTTTATTTTATTTAATTGCTTTATTTTCTTTATTTCATTTATTGCTATTGTGAATTGACTTGCTTATTGTTTGTGCTCTCCTTACCCAACCCCCATTAAAGTGTTAGCTACTCAAGGACAGGAGGTTGTTTTATTTGTTTCACTTACTCTTGATCCCCAGGACCTAGGAAAACACAAAATGGGTACTTAATAGGTGCATTAAAGAGAGGCAGATAGAGCAGAGTTGTGTAAAGTAAAAAGGATTTCTGTATTTGGAGGTCCGTATGCTATGAGAAATGTTGAGCTAAATTAGTTGATTGAGTCAAGACTGTATTTTGTTGTAGAAATCAGAAGGTTGCTATCAAAGCAATAGCTGTCTAAATACAGCATAGATCCTAGATTGGATCCTAGAACACAGAAAAGTCACTATGAAAAAACCGGAGAGGAGTCTAAGAAAAGCTCATCTCATTAGTAATAGTGTACCGGTGCACCGGTGCTGTTTCATGTGACAAATGTGCCATGGCAACATAAAATGCTAACATTAGGAAGAAATGAGAACTTTAATACTATCTTTCAAACTGTCTGAAAATCTAAAACTTTTCAGTGTGTGTGTGTGTGTGTGTGTGTGTGTGTGTGTGTGTGTGTGTACACACACATGTGCACAATGGCCCTCCACGATGTCCTGATCCCTATCCTCAAACCCAGGAATATGTTATGCTACATAGAAAAATGAATAGAGCTGAAGTTTGAATTAAGGTTGTTAGTACACCAACCTTTTAATGGGGGGGGGATTTATTCTGAATTACCTAGAAAAGTCAAATATAATCACGAGGTACCTCAAAATACAGAAGCAGAAATGAATGAGAAGGGAGATTTGACAGGGTCAAAATAGTTAAAGCATTCAACCCTGACCTTTGATGATGGTGGAAAGAGCCAAAGCATGCAGGAGCTGAAAAAGTTTGACCAACACTGGGAATGGACACGGGCTAGACACTTGCCTCACATGTGTGAAGCCTGAGTTCAATTCCCAGCACAGCATAAAAGAAGGCACGTTGGTGCATTCCTTGCAATCCCAGCCCTGGTAGGTGAAAGCAGGAGAATCAGAGGTTCAAGGCCATCCTCTGCTACAGAGTGAGTTTGAGGCCAGCCTGGGATACATCAAACTTTGTCTCAGAAAACTCACATCTCCCAAGAAAAACTTCAAAAGAACATTTCCTCCCTAGAGTTTCCAAAAGGAAGTAGTCATGAAAGCACTTAAGTTTGAGCCCAGTGAGATTTGGAACGTCTAGAATTTGCAACACAATCAACTTGTGTTATACTAGGGAAAGAATAGAGACAAAGGTAATTTCTAGGGAGAGCTGTGGTTCAGAAAAGCAGGCATTTTTTCCATTGTATGGAAGGAAATACTGACCCTCTTACAGACTACAATTGAATAATGAGTGCAGGACAGAACTATGGCCTGAGTGCTGGTTCATCCTATGCCTCACCATCAGCCTGCTGCCCCCTGCTTACAATCAGAGACAGCCCACAAAGTCTCATGGAACTCACAAGATGACTGTACTGCTATATGTTTGTTAAGTTTGGAAAATTAAAGTGACCGTGGGGGTCATTTTTTAATACAGACATAAAAAATGTGTTTTTAAAATGACATATTTAGACACCTTTATAATACATATGCACCACTTTGCTATTGTGTTTTAAAAGCAGCAAATGAAATGTCATATACTTCCATAGGTCCTGTCAATTTATCTTCATGACTCATGCTTTAGGTAAATCAGACTTAATTAGGAAAAAAAGCAGGGTAGAAGAAGACTTCTGGGGAGGAGCTAAAGGTAACGCCATGTCATTTTCCAAGCCTTTCAAGATTGAGGGCAGAGCAGCACTGGGTTGCGTGACATCTAATTTGACTTCAAAGCTTATGGATATAGACACATCAGTAGCACTGCTCTTCCCTGGCCTTGATCAGGCTTGTTTTCAGCTCACAAAAGAACATTGCCTTCACTCAGAATCAACAATAAAATTGCCCCAGGCCTCAAAGCAAAGTTTTCCGCATCCATTTTGCTTATTCTTTCTCTTACTTTCTGGATATCTGAGAATGTCATTGTCTCGGGTTCTGTGTTTTTCTACCTCCACTTAGAATACAGTTCTATCTGTACTTAGAGTTGGTAAAGGACTCCTCTCCACTTTTACTTTTACTAGTCTCAAAACCCTTTGATATTGCTGCTCATGCTCTATAGATGAGAAAACAAAGTTCAGACCATTGGAAGTAGTATACAAATCCAATAGAATCCAAGTTAGTGCTGTGCCCAGTAATCCTGCTACTTGGGCCCCCAATATAGAGTAACACCTTACTGATAACTCAAGTGGAAAATGATTCAACATAAGGAGATGTTATCCCCAAAGAGAAAAACTTGAAGAGATCCATACTATTGTTTGTTCCCATAGAGGGAGAATAAAAAGACAAGGTTTATGAGGTCTGCAGACGTACCAATCATTTATGTCCCTGGAGGCCAGCAGATGAAGGGTGAGACAGTCGGGGGAATGAAACTCTCTGCATGATGCTTTTTGACACTGTTGAAATAAGTGTGGGCCATCTCTCGGGTCCCCGTGCTGGAGCCAGTTATCCCGGCTCCTACTGAAACTGTCTCATACTTTCTAAGATCCTTCAATTAGGATGCCTCCAATTTACCTCACTGCCTTCCTTTACCTACTATAGAACAAAAAATATATAGAACAAAAAATAGAAGAAAGGATATGTGAAGCATATACGCTGACAAATGAAGTTAAAAGGAAGAAAGATGCTGGAATTACTAATCAACCATCATGGAAAGGTTAACTCACATTGAGTAGAGTGAAGACATAAATACAGTATATAGTAGTTAAAGGAGCAAGTTCAAATGATCTGGATAATTAAGCCTTTCTTCAACAAGCTGACATTTCCAAATGCTATGAAGAATTTGTCTTAAAAATTCTTCTTTGGGCTCACTGGCGAAAAAAGGATAGTTTATATTAAACAAAAACCCAAGTCAGAAATTTGGAACTCATTCTAAGCTTCATAAGCCAAATAAATTACTTTGTTTTCTATTCTAAGACAAAGGATATACCATTGAAGTATTTCATGCAGTGGCACACTATGATCAGATTTGTGTTAAAAATGATCACACGGTGCTACTGGTGTCATATTCAGGAAGTGGTCTCCTGAACCAATTTGTTCGAGGGTGCCCTACCTTCTCTTCTAGGATGTTCAGTGTGGCCATCCTAGAGCCCTCATTCAGTGGCTGATGAGCAGAGGCAGACACCCTCAATACACACTGAACTGAACTCTGAAACCCTGTTGCAGAGAGGGAGGAATGAAGATCAAAGGGGTCAGTACCAGGCTGGTAAAACCCACAGAAAACAGCTGGTCTGTACAAGGGGGAGCACATGGACCCCAGATGCTGTCTGGGAGGCCAGTACAGGTCTGATCCAGAACCCCGAACATGGATGTCAATGAGGAGGCCTCTGCACTCTATGGGGCCCCTGGTAGTGGATTAGTATTGTTCCCTGGTGTAAGAAGGGACTTTGGGAGCTCATCCCACGTGGAGGGATGCACTCTTGCCCTGGACACATGGGGGAGGGCCTAGGCCTGGCCCAGGATGATGTGGTGGACTTTGGGGAGCCCCTGTCAAGGGCCCTACCCTGCCTGGGGAGTGGAGGGTGGATGGGGTGGGGGCAGGTTGGGGGTTGGGAGGAGGAGAGGGAGGGAGAAGGGATTGACATGTGAAGCAGGCATGTTCCTAATTTGAACTAATAAAAAAATGATCACACTGATTACTGGATGGATACCAAACTTAAGGGATATTAAAACGGAAATGGAGAGACAAGTTAGGAAACTGGCAATTGTCCCAGGCTAGGGTTATGACAGTGACACTAGAGAGGAATGGGTAGGCCTGCCTATGTTTTGCAGGTTGAGGGGTGGTTGAGACTTCCTGAGATACTTGATATAAGGATTAGGGGTGGGCAGGTGCCATGATGATAACGGGGTTTCTGGCTCAGGCAACAAGATAGATGGAAGTGTCAGCTGAGATAGACAACGCTAGATGTGAGAATGTCTGCTCAAAGAGAATGGTGGAGAGAAACAGAGCAGCATGAGTTCTTTTAAGATAAATTTATTGAAATGTCTGGGGCTCATCAAGCAGGAGATGTCAAGCTGGCAGCTAGATGTATAGGTCCAAATTTCAGAGCAGAGTCCTGATCTAAAGATACAAACATGTGAGTCATCTTCCTATGAGTGATAATTGAAGCAGAGGCTGTAGATGAAATCACCCAAGGAGATAGTGTAGAGTGAGAAGGGATGAGTGTTGAAAGATTGAGCACTGGGGAGCCTCAATATTTAACAGCCGGACAAGCGTGCCTGCTCAAGATATAAGTTCAATAAATGTACATTGAACTATTTTATAAAAAAAATGGCTCCAATGCACCTGTTGTTGTTGCTTGGGCCCATAGAGATCCAAAGAGCATGTTCTTAAGTGTCACAATGGATTCCTGAAATATCTCCCATTCTGTTGGCACTCCTCCAGTCTTCCCCACAGAGGGTTGGGAGATTGCTGCCAAGTGGTACTGAGCTTCATTCAATCTGGACCTGTTCCTTGCCTGTTTACTTCTGCATCCCAGAATTAATCCACACAGGTTATTTTACTCATTCACTTCCTGGACTCATGAGATTATATATCTAGATTCTTGGCATTGGGATTTGAAATAGCACTAGCTCTTTAAAGGTGTACATTTTGTAAAATGTGCATCGTGCATCGGCACTTTCTAAAAGCCCCTTGATCACGGTGCTATGGCATAATGAAATATTTATTAAATGACTACTCTCCCTCCAGCACAGTAGGGAGCAGTAGGGAGAAAAGATAATGGGTACCACTGAGGAACGTTCAGTCTATTTAAGGAGACAAGACGGATACTAATGGCAGAAGTAAAGGAAGACAACGCCGCAGGAATAGGATGTTTAGCACGCAGCCTAAGAGCTAAGGGTCTGCTGGAATTCAGAGCCAGGCACACTGATTTACATTCACAGAACAAGGCATCCAAGGGACTTGATGAACTTGCGCTGCTCTCACGCCACCACACTTTTTGTTCCTGGGAGGAGCTGGACAGAAACCATATTTGACAAACAGATCTCAGGGGAAGAACGTTGCACAACCACCTGCAGAAACCAATTCAATCCCACATAATAGAATTTGATCCTCTTTTAAACGATTTAGGCCACTTGAGAGTTTTAGAACTCAGTTCCCAAATTAATTTAGCATTTATCTTCCAGACAGGCTATTACAGCTAACAATAAACTCCCGTTAAAGGAATTTAGATGAGTGCGGCCGAGGGAAGAAGCTCCTCATTTGTCATCCCACATGGCTTGTCTTCGGCATCTGACACTGCTGACCAGCTACTCCTACTCCCCACCCTCCAAAGCACTACACCCTGCCTGCAGCCCCTCCCACCTCTCCCACCGCTCAGCTTTGAGCTCAGTGGTGCTTGTCAAACATTGCTGAACTGAGCACTTCCTGTTCCCTTCTGTGGCTGATTCTCCTTACCCTTCCCTCTAGTACTTCAGCTTTCCAGACCTGACCTGCTTCGCTTTCACTGTGCTCGCCTTTCATGAGTGGCCCATCTGTTCTCATAGCTTCAACTGCCATGTACACACGGATGCCCCACACATGCATACTTCCATCTCTACTTCTAAGCCCCTATCAAGGGCCTCTCCTAGGTGTGTTGCAGCCACTTCAAGGATAGTTAGGTCAACATGGAACTCTTACCTTTCTCCTTGAGGTTACTGCATTAGTTACTTTCTTGCTGCTGTGACAAAATACTACAATCAAAGGCAATTTAAGGAAGCACTTGTTTTGACTTATGATTCCAGAGGACTAGATGTCCATATTGGCATGGAAGGCATGGTGGCAGGAGCAGAAAGCTGAGAGAGCACATCTCCATCCTGTACAAGAAGCAGACAGTGGACTGGAAGTAGAGCAAGGCTACTTGCAATAGCAAGCAATAGACCACAAGCAATAGACCCTTAGAGCTTATCCACAGCAATGTAATTCCTCCAACAAGGCCACACCGCCAAAAGGTTTCATAACTTGCTCAACAGCTCCACTAACCAGGCACAAAATGTTTGGATACCTCGACCTATGGTGTCCACTTCTCATTCAAACCACTACAGTTATGCTTACTTTTATATGGTAAATGGAAGCAGGGAGTCTCACCATTGCTACAGAAAACAGGATAAAACCTCCACGGCACATAGTTTGTCTCTCTGTCTCTGTCTGTTTTTCTGTCTCTCTTTCACTCTCTCACCCATCCACCCACTCACTCACCCCCCTCCCACACGCACACACATTCTGGGCCAAGCCCTATGTCCAACCAGTTGTGAGATGCTACCAGTGTGCCCTCTGCAGCTCCATGCCCCTGCAGTCTATTGCTCATGATGAACATTTCATCATTGCTTGATTCGCTAATACTCCCTACATGAATGTGTCCCCCCTTTTGAGACATGGTCTTATTCATGTATCCCAGGCCGACCTTGAACTCTCTGGAGCTGAGGAACATTGAACTTCTAATTCTTCTGTCTCCACCTCCCAGGGGCTGAGATTATGGCACACAGCTATCATACTGGGTTTATAGGGAGCTGGAGATGACATCTATGGCCTTGTGCACGTGAGGGAAGCACTCAGCAACATCTACATGGTTGCCCAACAAACTGAGTTTTCTTCTGAGAGCCCATAGTTGGAGGAAAGAATTAACTCCCTAACATTGTCCTCAGACTTCCACACAAGGCCCGTGGCACATGCAAGTGCACAATGTGTGTGCATGAACACATAATAATGTTAATAAATATGATGATTCTGATAATAATAAATACATAATGTAATAGGGACATAGGAGGTGATAAATGGGGGTAGCGAGTGGGTGTGATCAATATGCATTCTATACATGTATGGAAATTTCAAAGAATACAAAATGAGTATTTATTGCATAAAAAGAAAAAATATATCTTAAAGCATATATCTCTCATCTAAAAAGTCCTTTTTCATATCACTTTTTGGCTTACAAAATGCTTTCATAGCCTCTAGATCAGTTAAGAGTGCTTTTTGGACTGAAGATGTTGCTCTGTTGCTTTTATTATAAAAAAAGCTTTCTGCTACAAGTAACAAAGCCCTAGGAAGAATGACTCAGCCAAGGAAGAAGGCTGTTTTTCTCACAGAAGTCCAGAGGTAGCTGGCAGCTGGCATCTAGCCATTGGCGCCATCAAAAGTCTAGATTCTTTTCCCGTCTCTCTGCACTGCCATCCATCCTTTTTGTCAGCTTTCATCTTTGTTGTCACCAGTAATTCAGCTGCAAGATGGCTATTAGAACCCCAGGTATCATGCCTGCATTCATGGCAGAGACTAGCAGGAAGCAGGCAACATTAGCAATGCCTGGGTCTTTTCTTCAAGAAAGAAAACCTCTGCTAGAAGCCCCTCAGCCATCTTTTGTTTATGTATCATTAACTGATAAGTATGTCACTGTCATATGGCTGCCTTAAGCTCCAAGGGAAGCTGGGAAATGTTTGGCTTTTCAAGCCATTGTTATAGATGCTGGCAAGGGGAACAGGGAAATGGATGAAAATCAATGCCAGGTTATCCAGGCCCTGAGGGTTTGTTACAGTCCTGTTTCATTTGGTCAACACTAACACCTAAAATGTAGGATGTGCACCTTCGTTTTAAATGTAAGATCCAGTGATGATAGGTGGCTTGCCCAAAGTGTACCTATAGGTGACTTCCTGATTCTACTGAGAGCTTTACCACACTGTTTCTGTATGACAAGGGTCCCAACTCAGGGAATACATTAAATTCCAGGCAAATTAAGAGCTGTGGGACTTTGCGCCAGGCTATTTTTTGAAATTCATCTCTTACAACACCCCTCTACACTCTCTGTACACCATCCTGTCTTCATTGTTCTTTGGTGTTAGGTAATTAGAGGTCACTGTTCCTTCACTTTCAGTCATCCCTCAACTTGGAATGACCTTACTCTTCCAAACTGACCCAAACAACACGCTAAAGCTTTGTTGATAAAGCTAAAACCATATTCACACTTCAGGATCCAGATTAAATTCTATCTTCCAGTGGAAGCATTCCTTAGTTCATTATTTACGAGATGCCTGGGGCTCTATCATAAGATTTTATTTATTCTCTGATAGTTTCTTCCTTTCTTATCTGTCTCCTTAAATCATGAACTCTTTCATGGCTCCTGAGTCTTATCTCCGGAACTCTGTCTCTAGTATACGATACAGCAACAACAAGAGAATACCGGCAGCAAACATTTTCTTTGTAATAGCTTTATTGCAATGAAATTTGCACGCTGTATAATGCCCACATTTATTTTTTATATATTTTAATCATTTTTATTTGAATTAGAAACAAGATTGATATACATGAAAATCCCAGTTCCCTTCTCCCTCCCATCCTCCCCTACCCCCCAACTAAAACCTTACCTATCACATATCCTTTCTTTTTTTTTGAAAAATGTTGAAAACATTTTTTTTGAATTAGAAACAAGATTGATTTACATGACAATCCCAGTTGCCTTCTCCCTCCCGTCCTCCCCTACAGCCCCCAACTAAAACCCTACCTATCACATATCCTTTCTTCTAATCTACACCTGACTCAACCTTTCTGCTCCCTCATGACCTCTGCACCCCTCCTCTTCTTCCCTTCTCATTCTCATAGCTCCCTCCCCTCTCTTCCCATGCTCTCAATTTGCTCAGGGGATCTTTACCCTTTCCCCTTCTCCAGGGGACAATGTTTGTCTCTTTTAGGGTCCTCCTTGTTTACTAGTTTCTCTGGCAGTGTGGATTGTAGGCTGGTAATCCCTTACTATATGTCTAAAATCCACATATGAGTGAGTACATACCATGTTTGTCTTTTTGTGATTGGGTTACCTCGCTCAGAATGGTTTCTTCTAGTTCCAGCCACATCTGACAGAGGGCTGATCTCCAAAATATACAAAGAACTCAAGAAGCTAGTCTCCAAAACACCAAACAATCCAATTAAAAAGTGGGGTACAGAACTAAATAGACAATTCTCAATAGAGGAATCTAAAATGGCCGAAAGACACGTAAGAAAGTGTTCAACATCCTTAGCCATCAGTGAAATACAAATCAAAACAACTCTGAAATACCATCTTACTCCTGTCAGAATGGCTAAAATCAAAATCACCAATGACAGCTTATGCTGGAGAGGATGTGGAGAAAGAGGAACACTTCTCCACTGCTGGTGGGAGTGCAAACTTGTACAGCCACTCTGGAAATCAGTATGGCAGTTCCTCAGGAAAATGGGAATCAGTCTACCACAAGATCCAGCAATTCCACTCCTAGGCATATACCCAAAAGAAGCACATTCATATAACAAGGACATCTGTTCAACCATGTTCATAGCAGCATTATTTGTAATAGCCAGAACCTGGAAGCAGCCGAGATGCCCCTCAACTGAAGAGTGGACAGAGAAAATGTGGTCCATTCACACAATGGAGTACTACTCAGCAGAAAATAATGCCCACATTTAAAGTGTACAACTCAATTGGGTTTAGAATATTCACAAAACTGGGCATCTTCCTCACCCCCTTCTCCAGCTCTAAGTACTAATTCATTTTCTGTCTCTTTAGATCTGCCTATTTGGACATTTCATTTAAACATAATCACATATGTATTCTTCTGTGTTTTGTTTTTTCAAATAGCCTAAAGATTTTAAGGTTCATCAGTGTCATAGCATGTGTTAGCATTTCATTCCATTTAATGACTACACCATATTTTATTCATTCATCAGCTGATGAAAATTTGGCCTCTTTCTTTTCTTTCCATTTAAAAGATTTTTTTTTTACTACAAATATTCTCTCATTAACAGTGATGTGCAATTATCTGTTCAAGTCCCTGGTTTTGGTCCCTAGGTAGGATTGTAGTACTGGGTCATATCACAACTTTATGTTTGCCTAGTTGAAGGTTTGTTTGTCTTTTTCCATTACAGCTATACCATTTAATCGTCTCACCCAAATTGGATTAGGGGCCATTTTTTTCTACCTCCTTGTTAATGTTTGTTATCATCTCACATTTTGGTTACAACCATGCTGATGAATGTCAAGTGCTACCTTCCTATGATTTGGTTTCCATGTCCCTGAATAAAATACTGAGGATCATTTCATGCTTCTCAGTCATTGGTATTTTCTTTGGAAAAATGCCTCAGTAGATTCCTTATGCATTTTAAATTGAGCTCTTTGTTTTATCTTTGAGGTAAAATAGATTTTGTATATTCTAGATATAATTTTCATATAGATATATGATTTTCAATTATTGGCCACCAAGATTCTTTGTGTTAATTTTTATGGAAAAATACAAAACAATTGGTGTCATTATAGCATCTTCATACCTATGTATTCTTATACTTTGTTCTAATTCATCTACCTCCTACTACTCCTCCTCTTGCCCCAGCTCTGCTCTTACTCTCTTATTTCCTACAAGCTAATACCCCCTTGGATTTCATGTTCCATTGAAAATATTTTAAATGAAAGAAGTCTAAATGTCTCTTCCAAAATTCAGACATTCCTTGCAAAAATAACAGACAAATTTGAACAAAGTTTGCTTAAAGACATCATCTATAAATCATAGTTTCTATCATTTCCTCCGTAAAACTGGAGCTGGTTCTCTAAGGGAAAATTTTGTCCATTGACTTAAGCAACAGGAGTTTATTTATTTATGCTATAAAAGTACAATAAAACAGCAATAACAACTTCCATATACTATCAATTGCCTTAAAGTAGTCTCAAAAGAAAAGTAATAAAAAAGAAAAGGAAGCAACAAACCTGGTCATGAGCCGGGCATTGGTGGCACACGCCTTTAATCCCAGCACTCGGGAGGCAGAAGCAGGTGGATCTCTGTGAGTTCGAGGCCAGCCTGGTCTCCAGAGCAAGTGCCAGGATAAGCTTTGAAGCTACACAGAGAAACCCTGTGTCAAAAAAACAAAAAAAAAAAACAAAACAAAAAACCTGGTCATGAATTTGCCATCCTCTCCTAAGCACACATTGTGTTTAAACTTTGGCAATGGCCAGTCCTATAGCTTCAGGCATTTGGCAACACTTTTCAGCAGCATCAAGGTAGCTTAAGACATTCAACTTGTCATCTCCGTTCTAGCAGGTTCCTTTCCAGTTCCCTTTCCAATTGTCATTGGCAGATAACATCTAGCTATGTGGATAACATCATTGAATGGAAGAAGTTAGCAGCACACGCACTAACCCCTGGAGTTCCCAGATCAGCTTTACAGTAGTGACCCTCTCTCTATCTGTTGACTCAAACAACCGTGAGCGCCCCACAGTTACAAAAAATTCAGGAAATTGTAACTGTGAAGTTGTCACTGCCATTCTTTTAAAAGGATTGATACTCTTTTCCAGTAAACGTATTTTCTGTTGAAAACAACAACAAAAATCCCACAGACCCTGTATGGGTCAAAGCTGCATAGTTATGGTTGTGTGGGTGGGTTTTCTTGTGGGATCCTAACTGTGGGAGTGGGGGTTGTCTCTGACTCTTTTGCCTGCTCTTAGGACCTCTTTTTAACCCTACTGAGTTGCCTCATCCAGCCTTGATCTGAGGGTTTACACCTAGTTTTATTGTAACTTGTTAGGTCATGTTCAGTGGCTAATCCTTGGATGCCTGCTCTTGTTTTGAATGGAAATGGAGGAGGAGTGGATCTGGGGGAGAGGGGAGGTGGAGAGATTGAGAGGAGTGGAGGGAGGGGAAACTGTGGTTGGGATGCAATGCATGAGAGAAGAATAAAAGAAAGAAAAAAACCTATTGTCTTGGTATATCTAGAACGGTAGCTGACTTCAATCAGCAGAAGGATGTGTGAATTGAAGGTCACTTACATTGCAAGGATTAGGCAGGGGACTTAAATTAGCCCCATCTTATTGGAATTATGCTTTCTGTTTGCTGTATCCATTAAAAGTGTCCTTATCTCTGTTCCCAAATGTGGGTCTTTTAACAATGGGGAAACGATTGGTATAAGGATATAAAACTGCAGTTGGACAAGAGGCATGGACTCTGTGATGTCTTGAGGTCTACTGAGAGCATGATAAATATGGTTGATAACAATATGCTATATTTTAAAAGTTGTGAGATAGTATACTTTAAGTGTTCTCAAAACAAAAATGATGAATATGTGTGATATAATAACATGTTAATTGGTTTAATTTAGCCATGCCATTGTGAACATACTATATTGTGTATCATAACTGTGCATGACTTTATTTATGAGCTAAATAAATGAAGGGAAATAAAGTGTCCTTATCTTCTGGGAGAGTGAAGGATGGCAGAATCTGGCTTGAAGAACTAGGCTCCACTACAGGTTTAGTGTTCATACAAGTCCTATCTGTGCTGTTACTCACAAGTCTCTATGCCTCCATTTTCCTAAATTTAAAATGGTAATAATGATTAGATTTGCATTAAACTAATTTGGAGCCAGAAGAAGGAGGGGGAAGGGGAGAGGGAGAGAGAGGAGTGTGACCAAACTTAAGGATTTGTCAGCCTAGCCTTCTCTCCTGATTTGTTGGTTTTCCCATGCTTTCTACTTCTACACAGAATGCAAAATATGAAACATGACCCAAAATTTGTTTTATTTACAAAAAAAGAACATTGTTTACTGTAGCCAGAGAGAATGATTGGAGAGGATTAAAACTTAGGCTTACCCTTTTCTGAATAGAAATGGAGAAGTGGATGGGGGGAACAGGGAAGGTTGGGGAGGGACTAGGAGTAGAGGAGGGAAGGGAAACTGCAGTTAGGATGTTGAATAAATAAATAAATAAAACAAACTTGGGCTTCATTACAACGCCATACCATAAGTGTGAAGGGCCACTGTATTAGCCTATCAACAATGGTAAGCCATGGAAGCTTAGAGAAGCATGGAGTCCTATTTGCCCATTTCGGAAGCTCACTCCCATAACAGGTGGAGATGAGCTAAAACAAGAGACAAAACAATTAGCAACAGATAGGGAAATATTTGCTCATGTCTCACAAACTTTGGACAGAAATAAGACAATCTGGGCTATATTTAGAGGAATAGAGAGGGCTGCACATTTGATACCTTGTGAAAGGAAGGGACAAAGTACAGTATTCATATGTGGACAACTGAAGAATCATCGATAAGAAATGAAATACGAGAGATTCAGAAGACCATAGTTTTGTTTGGGACATATTGCAGTTATTTTCAAACATCAAATGTGTTTGGATAAATAAGGTCATATTGATCATAAAAGTAGTCATGTAATAAGAATATTTTGAAAATTGATGTCATTTTCAGACTTTTCCTATAAAAATAATACCTCAGGGCAAAGAAAGAAGACAGCCAATTAATTTCTCTTCATAAAAGTAAAATGTGAAAGATACTTATAAAGATAAATATTATGTTTCCTTATATATGTTGAATCAATATTTACATATCTCTATCTATCCCATATATATATATATATATATATATATATATATATATATATATCCCATAAAATTAGAAGAAAGAAAAATGTGAGCAGTGGAAGTGGGGAAAGGAAGATGAGCAAAATACATGATTTATCAAAAAATCATTATAAACCTCATGATGTTGTATAATATGCAAAATACTAGCAAAACATTTCAAGTAATACTATACACAAGCAAAGGAATTACTGAATTATAACATGATTGTGTAAACTCATAGTGTTTGTAAACTCATAATTCATAGTGTTTCTTAATCTCATAAAAATGAGACCACCAACTGAAATGGAGACATGAGTTTTCTTTAAGGATACGGGCTCTGGAAGGTGGGCCAAGATCCAATGGATATCCCCACACCCATGACCTACTATATGTGCAGTACAAACTGGACCTAGTAGGTTATAAAAAAAGAGAATATGGAATTGGGAGTGGGTAGAAGGATCTGGAAGGAGTTAGGGGGAAGGAGATGGGGATAAATATGATCAAAATACATTATATGAATTTACAAAATTCTCAAATAATTAATAAAAATATTATGTTGAAATTTAAAATAATTATAATTTAGTAATTCCCATTGATGAACCCAAAACAATTATTAGTGCTTGTTGCCTTCACAAAATGAGACAGCTAACTGAAATTAGAGCAGCATTTTAAAGCTGTGAAATTATGAAAAGCATGAAATATAAACACAAACATATAGAAATCACAGACCCAGAGAGACCTTCTACAGTATGTTAAATGCAGCTATGTAAGGGAACTTTTTTTTATTGAAACATCAATTTTATTTCCAGCTGCTTTTGCTAAACGTATCACCAGATTTGGGGGCTAACTTTACATTGGCTCTCATGGGTCTCTAGGTACTGGAGTTTAGATCCATTCTTTCAGTTCTTTTCAGCATTTACCACTTGTCAGACTGTGTATGCAGGGCAGATGACTCCCCTTTTCAAGACCAAAACAGCAGTAAGGATTGGAATGTTGACATCATTCTAAGGGAACTTTTATGAGCTTGAGATGCCCAAAACTATTCATGTCAGTCTTTACAAGTAGGTGTTTTAGCTCAATGAGAAGAAATGAGTGCTGTGGACTGGATTTGATTCTGAATACACGGAAATGGAACTGAAAACGTAATAGAAGACGACAGCTCATAAAGAACAGACAGCAACAAAAGAGTACCAGTAGCCAGCCCTGAGGACTAAGGACAGAGGAGGAAGAATGCACAGAAGATACTTGCCCAGAGTGATCAAGAATAATGCTCCAGGGATGAAAGTTTTTTGAAGTGGAGGGACAATCCAAAAGAACCAAATGCCACCGAGAACTCTAAGTCGAATGAGAACAGCAAAGATCATAGGTGCTAGTGATGAAATGTTACATACTCATTCCCAGGTCAAGGCAATTTCCACTGATGGGGACAGAACCTGAACAGTTCTGAGAGGCAATTATAGAGATACAGCAATGACAAATACCCTCAGGAAGTTTGGTGAAAGGACAGGGTTAGCAAGTGATTGTGAGACTAAAATGAATTCAACTGCAGTACTGAATGGGAAATTTCTGCCAAAAAAAGTACAGGATGGTTATTATTCTGCTAAGCAATAGCTAGTCTACAAAAAAGAAAACAGGCCCTCCTAGATACAAAGCTATGAGTCATTAGAGAAAGGGAATAAACAGAATAACTGTGATAATTCTACATTAATAGAAATGGCAACATTGTCCACCATCTACTTTTTGAGAGATCTTATGAAAAATTACCTTCTCAGAATCATGTCACTGCTTGCTATGGTAATCAGAGTGGTAGTGAGCAATGGGATAGTTCCTTTAAGGGAAATGTGATGAGTTTAACATCATCTGTTTTTAGTGACCTTTTTTTTCTTTTTGAGGTTATAATGTAATTACAATCATTTCCCCCTCTCTTTCCTTTCCCTAAACTCTCCTATATACCCCTCCTTGGTCTCTCTTTTTAAATTATTTCTAGGGTGTGAGAAATAGTCTTCCTCAGGGAAGAACACACCAGTTGGTTATCTTATACTAAATGGTCAGCCCTAGAACCACACATACATATATACAAGTAACATTATATAGACTGAGCAGGTAGTACTTATATATTTAGAGGTAGGTGTGTGTGTGTGTGTGTGTGTGTGTGTGTGTGTGTGTGTGTGTGTGTGTGTAAATATTTTGAGTCATGAGTGTATATAATATTATACATATATAACCAATCAAATCAAGTGTCTTGGAGATTTGATATTGTGTTAACCCATCCAAAGATTCTCCATCACAAACTCACCTTTGTAAATAGCACATTGTATGCAAGTTAGTAACAAGAGACAGCTGGGCCAAGCCAGCCTGAGATACCTTAGGGAAAGCTGAGAGAGGAGGCAGTGAGACTCATTAGGATAAAAATATAAAGCTATGGACAAATAAGGATTTTAATAGGGTGGACACTGATACCAGTTTCCTGCTGCTTCGGTGTTCTGTGAACTCAAGTAGACAAATCAGCCTTTCACAATTGACAAAACATTTTACATCCAGTACTTCATTGGATCTTAATAATCCTGGGAGGTAGAATACACACTAATTATCTTCCCATTTTAAAGTCACAGAAATGAAAACACAAAGGTTAAGTAAGTCATTGCAGGACATAATGTGATTGATATTTATTGTCCACTTGACCTCTGGACAGGTCTATGAGGGTGTTAACTCGGGAGGAAATATCCAGTCTGCATACAGGTAGCACCATCCCATGGGCTGAGGTCCTGGGCAGGAAGCCAGCTAAGCAACCAGCATTTCCCTGAGTCTGCTTCTTGATTGTGGACACAATGTGAACAGCCACCTCACACTCCTGATATCACACCTTCCCCCGCCATGATATCTTCAAGTTATGAGACAAAGTCTTCCTCCTCTAAGTGGTTTTTAACAGCTTATTTTTTTTATCACAACAGTGAAAAACATAACTAACATACAGGGCAAAGACACAAAGCAGCAGAGCCAATGCTGTCTCTAAAGCCAGCATTCTTTCCACCAGTGACACAACCAGGTTAAACCAAAAGCAGCCAGAGAATTCTGAGCTAATGGCACCACAGGTGCAACCACAAAAAGTAGAAACAAGGGCTCAAAGATATTGTGGTGCTCGTCTCTACACTGGGCTTTTGTTCTCAAAAGTTAACTTTTTCTTCCTGAATAGGCCATCATCCACTTAAAATCTTGGTGCATTATGTAAAAATTCCTGTTTGAGTAAGACAGACTGTCTTGCCCATACTGTGTCCGTATCTGATTTTCTGAACAATGTTCCGCACTTTGTTCAATCTTCCCAGGTTTCTTACTCATCTACCCCACACATTCAACAGAGAAAAGCCACCACACCTTGAATATCACATTCTGAATTTGAATTACAATTAGAGTTATTTCTATGACTATTATTATTGTTGAGCTGTAAGATGGGGAAAAATGGACACATCAGAGAAATGAATTCAGCATAATGAAGGTCATTTTCAATTGTGACTGCCCATTATAAAACTCTTTGGCTAGCATTACAGACAGATGCCATGCAATTGAATTTTTCTTGATATTAAGTTAGCTTCTTGGCAGACTCAGGCAGCTCATTAGTAATCTTGGATCTCTTTCCATATTTGTGATTTAACTCTAGATGTTAGATAGTAGGTGATCTAGGCTGTGTGCCATAAAAATCTACAATGATATTTCTTTACAAATCCTAATTATTGCAACAGGGGGTCTCTTTCCTGGGACTCTAGTCTGTTTTGTCCTAAATTAGTAGCTACAGCTCAGGGTGAGCCAGGTAAGAAGAAAGAACATGGACAATGTGCCAAAGAAGTTAGAGAGGACGAAGACAAAAAGACAGGTTTCAGCTTCACTTTGAGTAGCCTTTGAAAAAAATATAAACAAAAACCTACAGTTGACTGCACACAAGCTACAGGAGGGTTTGAAGGCATCTCTACAAAAGTGTGATATGGCATTGATTTTTGGGTATGTCCACTTTAACCTTAATGATTTTATTTTTGCTTACTTTGTGTGCTAAGGTTCTTTCTTAACCTAAATTAAAAAAAAAAACATCTACCTACCTACCTACCTACCTAGCTACCTAGCTACCTACCTATTTGTGTGTCTGTGTTTGTCTGTCTGCCTGCCTGCCTGCCTGCCTAACTGTGTGTCTGTGTATGTGTGTGCCGGATCCAGGGATCAAACTCAGGTTATCAGGCTTTTGTGCAATCAACTCTAGCCATTGAGCTGTCGTAGTACTCTGCTTAAAATATTCTGTTGGCTCCATCACCTATTACTCTATATCTTAGCCTCTCTAACCACACCAAACAAAAGAAAGAAGCACTGGACAAATGTGCAAATGCCTACTACCTTGTGTTTGCAATCATCTCTGATGGTTGTAGCTACTCTACTCTGACAGTGTTCTCTTCTGCTCTTTCCCTTTCTCTGAACCTTGAACTGGCTAATACTGAACATCTAGTCCCACCATCTTTCTCCATTGCTATGTTTGTTATTTTAAATGTGAGATATTTTTGTAAGTGGATGCACTTTGCACTTGTTCAGAGTCACCCTCCCACTAACCTTAGAACTATCCTAACACATACTACTCCCATTCTCACTGAATTCAACTAAACATGTATTATACTTTGTGGTAGAGAACCTTATGATCATGACCAGAAAAACCTCAACTACCCACTCCTAGCTCCTGCTATTGAGTGGAGAGAATGACATTTTATTTCATCCAATCCATCAATCCACTCATTAAGGGCATTTAATGAATTGCTACTCTCTTCATGTGACTGTGTTATGTGCTGAGGATACAGAGAGTAATTAAATAAGGTATCTGCCCTGAAGGGTAGAGTCTAACTAGGGAACAGACATGAAAACAAAACACCACAGCAGATATAATGAGCACTGCAAACAGAGTACAGAGTGCTAGACTGGGGCAGAAAAGGTTATATGAGAGGTGTCTGGTGCCGGAATCAGAATGCCTGGGAAATAACTCTATATTTACTATACATATATACACATTATATGCATACATATTTATACATACACATGTATTATATATTTGCATATGCATATACATTGCATTTGCATGCACACACTTATAAATTTAAGAGAGGTGATCTTATTACACAGCCAAGACTGCCCTCAAACTCCTGATTCTCCTCTCAAAAGCCTCCTGTGTGCTGGGATTATAAGTGTGTAACACTATGCCTGGCTGTGTATTTTGTTGGTTTTTTTTTCTTCTTCTTCTTCTTTTTTTTTTTTTTTGCCTTACTCATGTTCTCCGGGTTAGTTAACAAGCAACTTTACCCACTGAGCCATCTCACTGTCCTGCTTGTTTCTTTGTTTGAGACATGGTCTCATTATATAGATTAGGTTAACCTGAGTATGTGGACAAGTGCTGGCCAGACTTATGAGATAACAAGATGGTTGGGAAAAGCCAGGAGGACAAAATTTGTCTTCAGATTCTTGGCTGAGTGTGGAATCTAGTGTCTTGGCTTCCTTCCTGTTAGCTACATGTGGGTCTTCCCTACTGACCATTAGGTATCTGCTGCCTCCTGTGAGAGTGTCAAGAGAAAAGTCAGAACTAGGTCTTGCACAATCAGTTTTCATGAAGCAGGACATCTAGGAAAGCATGCAGCTGTCTAAAAGAATATTATGACTCAGGGTCTTCTGCCAAGCCTCTGTTGATGGCCTTTGGTCTCAAGTGTTACTGATCTCAATGATGCTAAAGACTCAGAATCACTCAGGGCAGGTAGAATTTTAACAAACGTTGTTTCAGATAGTGTAAGAAACTAAGCAGAGAAGATGCCTGTATTGTGTGCAAGTGCATTGGAATGTGCCTCCCTTTCCACACTCCTTAGTAGCAACAAGTAGCTTCGGGAATTTCAATTGAGCTCAAACTTGTACCATGGAAAGCCTGTTTGTTTACAAGCACTAAACATTCCGGAAACTACTGTTCAGAGATTCCAAATGCCATGGGAAAGTAACCAGGTCAGCAATGAGGGAAGAAGAGAAGATTGAGTGGCATTCATCATTGGCTCAGAGAAAATAGAAGGGTTTCTATGAACCATTTGGTGTTTTTAGGAATCTCTCTTTTCACCACAGATGTCATTGCTACAGTATCCAGCTGCAGCTTCACCACACCAACCCCCTCCCACAGATAATCCTACGAATCAGACAAACAAAAATGACACTAATGATGCAGACATTAGCAGTCCTAACATACGATGGGCATGAAAGCCTCCCTACCCTACCAGAGATGCGTAAAGAGGAGACAACACCTAGATCAGATCAAGCATGGAACCGTTTGGTGCTCCTACATTCCAAGAAGTCTTCATTGGGTAGTTTTCTAGATCACTAGCATTCCAATGATGGGAACCAAATTGTGAATTCAACAGAGTCTATAATTTACCCTTGCTGGTTCCTTGTGAGTACACACATAAAAGAAAATTGCTATTAGCCATTACACTATATTCTGATAGCACAGTGGTTTTGTGACCAAGCATTTAAAATTGCATGGAATCACTAAAGTTTTTCTTGCAACTGGCAGCAAGTCTCAGGGAAGATGACATCTATGTGGCCACCCATGCTGGTGCGATCCACTACCTCAGGAGTATCCTAAGTGATTACCTCTCAGTTTGCAAAGACCTGTCAGCCATCCTATGAAATTATAATTCCTTTGAAGAAGAAAGAGGTGAAAAATACATTTGTCCAGGCTTTGAAGCCCTATTAAAGGGACACATTTCCTCGTGTTATCAGAAGCTACACTAAGAATATTTTTTTCTGAATTCTCTATCATAAACACTAGCTCACATGTCTCCCAGTGACTAATTCTTCCTTCACTGGCTTATATTACTGTTTTTAGTCATCTCATGGTCACAGACACTTTTATACTTTCCTTCCCTACCTTCTTAAATCTATGTTAGACTAACCCACCATAACAACTTAGTGAACTTCTTTTTAGACACGTTTATTTGTTTGTTTTATTGATTTGCCTGTGAGTATGTAAGTGTAGATGTCCCACACTCATGTGGTGCACACGGAAGCCAGAAGAGTTCAGAAGGTTAGGAGCTGCCCTGTAGGTGCTCAGAATTAAATCCATGTTCCCCGCAGGTAACAAGAACTCTTAACATCTGGTCTATCCCTCTAGCCCCTGAGTGAACTTCTATTAGTACTTCTAACACTGTACAGTCATTGGAAAACTCTGCTAATTGTGTATGCTCCTGAGTTCCCAAACCAGGCTATGTTCACTGATGTAAGTATGGGACCCAGGACAGGGCTTAATACACAATAAATAACAAATATTACTTGATTTGCTAATGCTTAGAAAGATTCCTAGCCTCTCTTTCCTAATTGTAACCTAAGCTTTGTGTTCATGTCTTCTCCACATGTGTCCCCGATCCCCTTGAGTAGCACCAGCCACAACCCCTTTGGTTGACTTTGTCTGTCACAAGATATCCACAGTATGAATTTTATGAGCTTTCTTTTTTACATAGTATGTATTTGTGACATTAAATCAAGTGGTGCTTTTTTTGCATATGCACTGTATCTTGTTCAACATTCTTGGCACAAAATTATATTGAGAAGTTTAATTCACAGCAAGCAATATTTAACAACATTTGTTCAGTAGTTGGTATATGAAGCTGGCACATTCCCCATCCCCCATGCTGCCAAATTCCTATGTTTGTGAGCCAAGAGTCTTTCCACTCTGGTTTTATTGCCTTTGCTGTGTGCCCGCCTGCCTTTTCCACTTCAACCTTCCAGCCGACCACGTCTTTGTGGGATCTGGGGCCTGTTGTTCCAGCTGCAAACCCACCTGCATCATTAACTCCCAAGCCTCCCATTCCTAAACTCATCTTGCTGGGAGGCCAAAGCACTTTTCCCATAGAGCCTCACCTCCATCTCTCATGCATTCATTTTTCTACTGACTCTATATTTTTGCTTTTGCTTTTCTGATAGGAAAAGCATTATTTCTAGTATCAAGGGGAAGCCGTCCCCCTCCCCCAAGCATAATTTCAAATGCCTGTCATGAAGAAACACTGAGCTTATGGAGCATTCTCTGTTTATGATGAAGTCATATTCAGGTATTTCCACAGAATCTCAAAACTAAAAAATTTCATAGTCCTCCACTCCTAATCTCCTTGTAGAGCTTGTGTTCCTTTGATTCAAAGGTAAGTGAAGACTATGGCTAGAAAAAACTCTACATGTGGCAGGATTTACCACAGCTGTAGTTCTACAGGCTCAGCAGTTTATTGAATGGTTACCCTACTCTCAAAAAATTAAAACAAATGGCAAATGTACTCCCCCTTTTCTGAGCCTTCACGGCTTAGAACAAATACAGAAGAGTAATTTACACGTTGAGTAGAGGTTGCCACCATGTACACACCTCTGTGGTCCAGCATGACCACACTTAGGTCACATTATTGTTCAGGTGCCATATCTAGGGAGAGCAGCAGTGGCTAGTTGAATAGTTTCTTAAAGGCGAAAGGGTACAAGGGTTACCCGGAACACAAAGGCTTCTTGGATCTCCTTCCGCTGGCTCGCCTCTGCTCTCCCCTCATTGCCTATCTTACTACTCACACCAGAATCCTTTCTCAGGTCGTAGGTGCTGGCAGAGGACAGTAGCTTTGGTTGTTAGTCTCCTCATGAGGCACATATGATTTCAGTCTAAACTATATTGTGATTTGATGGACACCTTAATGTTTTTCTTTTTCCTTCCTTGCATTCCCTAATTTTAATTAACAAAGCTTGTATTTAAACCAAATACACACTGAGCTACATCTAGTACCTCCTGTAACCTAGAATTTCTAACAAGCTGCTTTCTTAGAGTCTTCATTCAAGTGCACAGCACTCCACCCATGAGAGGTGTAGTGCAGGCTTCTAATTTGATGTAGGGTTTTGCATTAGATTAGAACATTATCTTTTCTTGCCAATACATCTTACAGAGAATTCTCAAAATGGCCACAGTTCAGTTTTTCTTTTCACTCAGTTATACATTCCATAAGACAACTACACTCTCAGTAAAACAGAGGCAGACATTGAGGAAATTTGGAGCAGTTAACCATCAACTTGATGATTAACCTTTTCAATAATTGTACAGGAAAAATGCATGCAAAAATTAGCTACAGGACCAGTGAGATGGCACTGTGGGAAAAGTGTTTGCACAAGACTGACAACCCGAGTTCAATCCCAAGAACCCATAGTGCAGTGGTTCTCAACCTTCCTAATTCTGTGACCCTTTAATATTGTTCTGCATGTTGATGGTCTAGACAGTGGTTCTCACCCTTCCTAATGCTGTGACCCTTTAATACAGTTCCTCATGTGGATGGTCTAGACAGTGGTTCTCACCCTTCCTAATGCTGTGACCCTTTAATACAGTTCCTCATGTTGATGGTCTAATACTGTGACCCTTTAATACAGTTCCTCATGTTGATGGTCTAGACAGTGGTTCTCACCCTTCCTAATGCTGGGACCCTTTAGTACAGTTCCTCATGTGGATGGTCTAGACAGTGGTTCTCAACCTTCCTAATGCTGTGACCCTTTAACACAGTTCCTCATGTGGATGGTCTAAAGAGTGGTTCTCACCCTTCCTAATGCTGTGGCCCTTTAATACAGTTCCTCATGTTGTGGTGACCCCCAACCATAAAATTCATTGCTACTTCATAACTGTTATGTTGTTGCTACTGTTATGAATCATAATGTAAATATCTGTGTCTCCAATGGTCTTTTTTGGGGGGTCTCAACCCACAGTTTGAGAACTGCTGCCATAGGGAAAAGAGGTAGCCATTTCCTGAAAGTTGTCCTCTGATCTGCACTGTGGCACACACACAGCACATGTGCTAAAAAATAATAAATAAAGATGTTAATAGAAAAAGATTGGTTATAAATATATCCTCCTTCAAGTATTGCTTATCAGAATGAAAAATGGGGAGGAACTCATATGTCTTACTGTAATAACAATTCAAGTTTAAAAGTTTCCATGAAGCAGAATACCATACAATCATGAAAAATAAGTTGTTTCTATAAACTCTGTCACAGAGCTTTGACTCTTGGATGAGTTTCAATCCTATCAACTTGCCTGTCAATATAAATCATCAGAGGAGCCAAAGATGTTCTAGAAAGGTTGGTCACTGAAACAGGTTCCAAAGCACAGGGATGTTATGTCCCCAATCACTAATAAGCATTGTGAATGTACATGAAAGAGGGTATCTTGAATGCCATGCACCAAGAACTAATGTTATTTGTCTCCAGGTAGTGTCACCCTGGGAGGTGTCCACTTTTTCATTTTCCCTTCCCTACATACCCTAATTTTACTACATGAAGCTTCCACAGTTTTTGTAATTTTTTGTTTTTGAAATCAGCAATTGTTTTATTCTGAAAGGTAGAAATAGTCTCAACAGAAATAAGCTGCTCTTATACTTGTTAGTTGATCACTTTTTGGCTGGTAAAAGATTTAAAGTTGTTCTGGGAAACTTGTTGAAAACTATCACATTGGAAGTTTTCTTTAGCTTTTCATGTTATCCATGGAAGGCACTACGCAGACATTTGCAACATCATCATAGCGATATTTGGTCTTTAATGTTGCATCTATTATCTGTATGCCAGAGATGCTCCTCAGGCCTAGCTGCAAGCACAGTAGTGTCAGGGTAAATGACAGAGATGAGCCTGTCTTGAACCTACCAAGCTTTCTTCCTGAGCATCCACACTAACGGACAGAAGTTGTATCAAACATTTTCAAAAGCAGTTTCATTTTCTTATCAGTGCAATTTGTTATCTTGCAGGTAATTTGAAAAGGTTCTTCTCGGGCTATAGTATCTGGAATTTTCTCCAAAGACAGCTTCAGTTCTCCACAACTTGGAGCTTCTCTTCGAAGCGGGACTGTGTGTAGCACTGGCATTCCTCCAAGTTCCCTTTTCCACACGATCTCTAACTTCCCCATTTCCGTTAGCCCACTAAGGGTTCTCGCTTTCTCCAAATATTCCTCCTTGAAACGCAGGTGTTATAAGTAGTGGCGTCCTTCTGTTGCCTGCAGAAAGGGCCTGGTTCCAAACGTACACTCACCTTCTCCATCCAGGTTGAGAGTGCTTAATGCTTCCTCAGTGTACATTTCAGGTAGCTTCAAGGACACCTCTCATACAAACACAGGAAATGTTTTCAATCTGGACTTCAAGAAACAAGTCATCCTTGTCTGAATTGTAAAACTTGGTTTTGACATCCAGTGGTTTGGAAGGATAAAACACACAAAATTTGCTGAAAAACATCTGCACATTGAGTTGAAAAGACACTGAACTCTTGGGAATAAGTCTCCCAGGGTTCATTATTTTGTCACAAATGACATCATCAATACAATGTCCTACCGTTGTAGCCATGGAGACCAAAACATGTAAAGGTTGAGCTATTGTATAAAAACCAATGTTTTCATATGACTTAATTGTTATCCCTGGGAAACCTCGTGTAACTGTTCTCAGAAATGTAGCTCTGGGAATTTAAAGTGATGTCAATCTTCCCTTCAAACATTTACATTTCTGTACAGATCCACTTATATGGCATCCTAGAGCCTTCATCCAGTAGCTGGTGGAAGCAGAAGCAGACACCCACAGCTAAACACTGAGCTGAAATCTGGAATCCAGTTGCAGAGAGGGAGGAATGAGCAAAGACCTGGCTTGCATTAGTCTAGTTACACTTCTTCTGCCAGGAATCCATTTTTTCAGATCATTTCGCCAAGTATCCATGGACATTAGCCTGGACTGTGAAACATTAAACTTTATCATGGCTTCTTTCTGGAAATCTTTTCATTTTTATTTCTCATCTCTGTGCATGCCAAACCCAGAATGAAAACTCCATTGGCATTCCACTGAGAGCACTGGAGGTCTGTCTGTCCCACACTCCTTCCTCATAGCAACGTGAAGCCCACAGTCTGGAAGGATGAGATCCTGAAAAGTGAGTCGATGTTTCTCAGGTCTCCAGGGTCTGGCACATCATGTAGTCAGATGTTTCTTTGAGTCCGTACTGGAGACTGTGGGATGACTCTCGGGCCACACGGAACGGGGAGTCGAACTGTCTACAGCCAGATAAACAAACTCAAGCTTCAGTTTTTGTAATTTTTAAAACTACCTTAGATATTCACATTGCATATCAGAAAAGGCTGTCACAGCAGTAGCAGAGTCAGCAACAGCTTCTTTCTTTTGACTCTGCACCTGGAACAGGGCTCAGCAGAGATGGATGTTCATCCCTGACAAGGAGGTCATGATCCATGTAACACTAATTGAGACAGTCCTGTTGTAATTTAAGAAAAGCAGCTCAAGAGTGAAAGATGCCATGTGACAGCATTCAGGCAGAGGGATTTTTTATTATGGAACGGGATCATAAAAAAGGGGAAAGGAGAGGGGGGAACCAGCCTCCAGAGACAGGAGTAGCAGGAGAGAAGAAAGAGGGAGAGGGAGAGGGAGAGGGAGAGAGGAGGATGAGAGGTGGGCAAGGCCCTTTTAAAAGGGAATATAGTGAAAAAGGCACAGGTGGTGATCTTAGTGGCTGCAGCTGAGGGTGTATCATGTTAGAACCCCCAAAACAGGCTAGCACAGATGCCTGAATACTAACAAGCCCAACTTAGAGAAGCCATTTTCTTTGTTTTAGAAATAAATTATTTTTATTTAAATTAGAAACAAGCATCTTTTACATGTCAATCTCAATTCCCTCTCTGTCCCCTCCTTCCCTGCCCCCCACCAACTCCCCATCCTAACCCCTTTCTGCTCCCCAGGGAGAGTGAGGCCTTCCTTGGGGGATCTTCAAAGCCTGGAGAAGGGGAAAGGGAAAAGATCTCCTAAGCTAATGGGGGGTCATGGGGGAGGGGGAGGGAGTTAGAAGAAAGAGAAGGGGAGAAGGGGGAGGGGAGAGGAGGACAGGAGGGAACAGGAAGATTTAGTCAGGGCAGGAATGGAAGAGAGCAAGAAAAGAGATACCACCATAGAGGGAGCCATTATAGGTTTAAAGAGAATTCTGGCACTGGGGCAATGTCCAGAAATCTACAAGGTCGACCCCCAACTGACAGTCTAAGCAATAGTCAAGAGGTTTACCTTGCCCTTCTCCGATAATGAGATCGAGAAGCCACTTTCAAGATGACCCACTGCCAAGTCTGCTATCCTGGAGCTCAGCAGTAACTGTTGGTTTGGGACCTTACCTGGATATTCTCCAAAGAATTCTTCAAATGATGTGGCTTGCCTCCAACAATTTACATGGAAGCTATAATGATCTTTATAACATAGCCACAAAAGTCCAAACATTCTGATTCTGTTGTCTATGAAAATATTCAAGGGGAGGGCAATTAGACCATATTTCTCAATAATAAATGGCTCAGCAGATAAAAGCACTGTCCCCAAGTGCCTGGCAGTCTGAATCTGAGTGGATTTGATGCTTACTTCACAGGACAGGAATTGTGCCTAATACTGTGCAATGGTATGTATGCAGCCAGGAAACAGAGAGAGATGAATGCTGATGTTCAGCCCACTTTCTCTTTTAATCATTTTAGGACCCCAGCCCACAGAATGGAACTGCCCATATTCAAAGTGGGTCTCCCCTCCTCAAAGAAACCAATCTCAGCTCTGGCTATGTCAAGGTGATCCAGTCAAGTTGACAATGAATGTTAACCATCACATTGCCTCATACTCTAAAGCCCTGGCAGATCCACACCCCTCAGATTTCTGTTTTAGCAATGACCATAGTTTGCCTTTCTAGTACTGGGCCTCATTTACAGTGGCTATGTAATAAATATTAGTGTAATGTGTGAAAAATGAGTGCTTAAGCTATTGTCATAACAGTCTTCCTTATTAACATCATAGTCCCTTGTGGGCAGGCTCAACATCATAAGATATTCTTAAGATTCCACCCCCTCTCTGTGTATGTGTGTGTGTGTGTGTGTGTGTGTGTGTGTGTGTGTGTGTGTGTGTGTGTGTGTGTGTGTGTTCATGTGGGAAGTATGTATGTAGATCTATATGAATGTCTTTGTAGGTCAGAGGTCAACCTTGTATGTCCCTTTTCTGAGATCATCCACTTTGAGAGGGCACACTAGCTGGCTTGGGAGCCCAAGTGTTCTACCTGTCTGCCTTTGCAGCATAGGGATAACATGTGCACATCAACATGTCAACCTTTTTAGAGGGCTTCTGGGGATTGAGCTTAGGTCCTGATGCTTGCATAGCAAGCACTACCAAATGAGCTATCTCCCTGGCCCTATAAAATTACTCATAGTCTCATTCCATCTTAAATACCCCCAAATCATACAATCCCTCTTGATTGCTTGCTTGCTTTCATCTACCTTCCTTTGCATTCCTTCTCCCTTTCTCCTATCCCTTTCCTTGCCTTCCATTCTTTTAACAGTTACATATTAAAGTTTTAACATGAGCCATGTAATATGTCAGTTCCCATCTTTAAGGAGCATATATTCTAATGGATGAAACACACAAGAAAACAACCAAATAATTATGGAACATAACATTTCTACAAAGTAATAGAACAGCATACTGTCAAAGAGAATAACAGGGGTGGCATGTAGCTAAGATTGAGGAGTAACCAGGGAAAACTGTTAGGACTGGAGCCTGAATTAACATTGGCTTCAGGACAATGACTGTTGGAGATACTTAGTCTGCTTAACCTTGAGAACCACTCTTCCTTATTTCCTTTCTCCAACTGATAATTTAAAAAGTATAATTTTACAATTTCCTGTTTTAAAAGGAAAGCCAAATTTAAAATACCTATGTTTGCCTGAAATGACATGAAACATAGTATTTTCTTTCACTAACTTCAAACTGAATAAATAAATTGCAACTGGAACCAAATTAGCCAACGAGGTGATAATTGTTGAAACTGCATGATGTGTATATGGGAGTTCATAAACTGTTTTACATATTTTGTATGCTGGAGAGACTTTTCTATAATGAAAATGGCAAGATAATCACATTTCACTCCAACTATCCATTATCAGTTATGCAAAAGAGAGGGTAGAGCTACAATAGACCAGAAAAAGTGGGCAGGTGATACAAGACTGTAGTTACAAGTACTTCTTTTTCTTCTTTTTTGGTTTCTTTGAGACAGGGTTTCTCTGTATTGCTTTGGAGGTTGTCCTGGAACTCACTCTGTAGACCAGGCTGGTCTGGAACTCACAGAGATCCACCTGCCTCTGCCTCCTGAGTGCTGGGATTAAAGGCATGTGCCACCAACACCTGGCCAAGTACTTCTTTATTACAATTCGAGATACTGAAGTCTTTACAAGTTGTTTTTAGCAAAGCTGCAGAGACCACAGCGCTAGACTGGAACTCACAGTATAGTCCATATTTACCTCAAATTCCCATCCTTCTTTCTCAGAACTGCAAGTGTGGAATTTTAGGTTTCTACCTTCATACCTGGATTCTGTTTGTTTTTCTTAAGAGTCATTATGATTTATTACATTCAAAGTCCTGTTTCAGTAGAGGCATGCATTTTATTGTGAATCTTTCATGTCCTGCTATCTATGCAATATAACTCATTGTGTTAGTTGAGAATCAATGTGGTTAAATGAAAGACATTTTAAACAAAAGGGAATTCCAATGAAAAGATGAGTTCTCTCATACACAAATATATGGGGTGTTTTTGTGGCTCTATTGATTACTTCTCCTTTTACTATAACCCAAACACCTGATGGAGCCACTGAAAAAAAGGAAGGATTTATTTAGGATATATTTTGGTTTATATCTTCAGAGGGTTTAGTCTATGCTACTTTACCTAATGCTCCTTGGGCAGGACATGGCAGCTGGAATGTGTGGCAATGGAAGGCTGTTCACCTCAGATTGGATAGAAAACAGGGATGGATACAGGAAACAGTAAGTGACCATATACCTTGAAGGACCCACCCCAATGACCCACTTCTGGAGTTCACACTTAAATTCCCACAATCTTCCAGCGGCTAGCTGGGGACCAAAAACCTAAAACATGTGTGGAACATTGTACATTTAAACCACAGAACTAGCCTTGGTCTATGGTTCTAACCAGGATCCAGGCTCCTGATTTCTATTTTGCATTGAATTTTTTATACTTGGAAAAATCATGAATAGTATTAATATAAGCCCACAATTGCTTTCAAGATGTGTGTGCCCATAAGAATCCCTCAGACAAGAAGAAAACCATAAAGCTTGGATTTGTATCACAGGCAACCTGAGCTATCCTCTATAGATGTTGACCTCCATATGTCTACCCTGAACCTCAGCAAGTGAGTGTTAGTCAAAGACTGAGAGCCCTCTGATTTACATTCTAGAGCACATTTGACAGAGCTTCAATTTCAATGCTTTCTTTTTCAGAACTGAAATAAAATACAACTCATCAGGTTTGGATAGGTATATTTGTTCCTTTAACCAATGCATTGGAATTGGCTTCCCAGCCCTCAGGTATGCATCAGCTTTGAGAACTTCTTGCCTATAAGACCAAAAGGAAAAAAGTGTACAGGGAAAAGTATACTTTTGGTTTGGGAAGTGAAAAACATAATCTCTTATGGCCCTGGCTCCAAGGAAGCCTCAACCATGTCAGCACGGGCTACATTGAAATTGCCCCCCAAGGTTTCTGCTATTGTGATTATTCAATCAATTACTCCCATTATTAGATCTCATGGCAGAATATAGACAAAATGGTTCTTGGCCAAAGAAAATAACTTACAAATGACTGTAATAGTCCTCAGAGCTTAGATAAGCCTAAAGGAAAATATTGGGTCATTACCTGAAAGAGAATAAAGAGACTGCTGATTGTCTCTTTGAGTTACATGAAAATGCAGCCTTGACAGAGAAGAAAAGGGGCGGGGAAAGCATTTATGTAAGACTGAAAACTGCAGGCTATTCCAATAACAAATGAGTTATGCTCTAAGGGTCATTTAGAAGTTAGCTATTTGGATCTCCAATGTATTAGTCATAGTTGAAGGTTGTCTTGGTTAGGTATTTTAGTG
The DNA here is from genome assembly GCF_003668045.3 of Cricetulus griseus. Lineage (NCBI taxonomy): Eukaryota > Metazoa > Chordata > Mammalia > Rodentia > Cricetidae > Cricetulus > Cricetulus griseus. The sequence goes on from NC_048604.1 coordinate 14,799,523, forward strand.
CTGTAAAGAGACACCATGACCATGGCAACTCTCATCAAGAAAACATTTAATTGAGGGTGGCTTGTTTACAGTTTTAGAGGTTCAGTCCGCTATCATCATGATGGGGAGCATGGCAGTGTGCAGGCAGAGGTGGTGCTGGAGCTGAGAGTGCTACCTACATCTTGCAGGCAACAGGAAGTTGACTGCCACACTGAGGGAAACTTGAGCAAAAGAGACCTCAAAGCTAACCCCCACAGTGACACACTTCCTCTAACAAGAGCACGACACCTAATATTGCCACTCCCTTTGGGGGCCAATTTCTTTTAAATCAACACAAAGTGTACTAGACTGGTATTGCAAAGCCCACCATTCTCCATTCAGACACCATGTCCCTGGATCTAAGTCCTAGGTATCAAGGAAAAAAAAACACATCCTGCTGAACAAGCATGGTGTAAGAGTGGATGGGAACAGGGCTTTGGAGGCAGAGAACGCTCTCCTTCATCTGGATCTTTCCATCTGGTGCATTTTTTTAAAATTTGGAGGAGAAAGCATTCACACCACAGCACATATATGAAGGTCGAAGGATAACTTTTGGTAGTCAAATTCTCCTGCCATTATGTGGATTTCAGGAATGGAACTCAGGACACTAGGCTTGTATAGCAAGGCCCTGTTCATGACATGCCATCTTGCTAGCTTCAGAAATATGTGTTTTTATGGACAGTTTTCCAGAAGTATTGGAGGATATGAAGGTATACCCAATAGGAATATATTATGAGGAATTTTAGCCTGTTGGCTCAGATTATCCTTGACTGTCTGTGTTATACCACTTTTCCCTGAGGAGAGGAAGCCTACATAAACAAGACCACATGTAGTCAAAGATAGCTATGAATATTCTACAACAAAAATCATAACTTACTTGCCACATAATGAGTTTTCTGTGACTGTTTTTGTAACTCAATTGTGCAGCACCCACATGGCATCTCACTGACATCTGTAACTCCAGTTCCAGGGCACTTGACACCTTCTTCTGAACTTCAAGGCACCAGACATATACATGGTGCAAATACATACAGACAGACATACATTAGAATAACTGTCAAATTTTCAGCCAACCTGTGCAGATTTTGTCTGCTGGACCTGGGGTCTGAGGACCTGAAGGAATGGGGCAGACTACAGTCTAATGCTGTAGACAACTTGACTTCAGTTCCAGTGTACTTTTATACACGAATGCAACAAAGAAAGCAATGATCTAAGGAAGGTTGTTTTAGTTCAGAAAAACATGATCAGAGAAACATGATCAGAAAAACATGAAATTAAACATCAGCAAGTACATACTATTATTATTAACAGAGCAGCCCTTTCCCAGAACTTTCTCAGGACAGACACATTTAAACACAATTGCCTGGCATATGCTATAGATTCTATCTGGGGAAGCATGAAGGCAAGGCAGAAGGCCATGTCCAGATTGAGGATATACTGACCAGATTGGGTTCTAGAGCTTTGTTCTGATGTCCAATGAGAATAAACATGTCTCATGAATTGAATGTAAATATTTGTCACAGGCGTCACAAAATCACGTCCAAGAACAATCCAGGGAACAAAATGCACCTGAGGTAAAGGCCCTTTGCCTTTTTTCCTGGAGCCTCTATTACAGTTCCCCAAGGCATTGTTCACCATGTGTCATTCATTTGACCATGTCATTTGACCATGACAATAACTAGAGTATCCACTAAGACAAGCTACAGAAAAACAATATGACTCAGAACAAATTTTTAAAAAGCATTAAGATGCTAACTAACATATGTAACACCCATATACATAAAATTAAAAATTTAAATCTAAAGATAAATTTAAATATAAAACACAATTTACAAAATAATAGACAAACATATATCCACAGGTTAAGAACCCAGTAGCTAGTAGCAATAATTGATAGGAAAAAGTAGGCAAAATGTCAGCAAGAATAGAGAAGAAATCAGTAATACTAGCAAGCTATAGGATCAAATTGACATTTGTAGAACACTCTTCTCGATGGTGCAGCACCCACATGGCATTTCACTGACATCTGCAACTCTAGTTCCACAGTATCCAACGCTCAACACATATCCCTTTCAACTACCTATGGATCCTGCCACTTTATTAAAGGTGTTTATCAGCTGTAGGAGTTTCCTGGTAAAATTCTTCAGTAACTTATGTAAACTATCACATCATCTGCAAATAGTGAAAATTTGACTTCTTCCTTTCTAATTTGTATCCCATTGATCTCCTTTTGTTGTCTTATTGCTCTAGCTAGAACTTCAAGGACAATATTGAAATGATATGGAGAGAGTGGAAACCTTGTCTTGTTACTGATTTTAGAGGAATCACATTGAGTTTCTTTCCATTTAGTTTGCTGTTGGCTCTCAGTTTATACTGATAATAATAATAATAGTTATTATTATTATTAATTCAAGTTAATACTTTTTATAATAATATAATATATTACAATATATAATATGATATATATTATATAATAATATAATAATATATAATATAATAATATATAATATAATAATAATTATTATTAATTCAAAGTTAATACTTTTATTATTATTATTATTATTATTATTATTATTATTATTATTATTATTAATTCAAGTTAGGGAACAGGCTTGTTTCACATGTAAGTCCCCTCTCCCTCTCCCTCCCCTCATTCCTTCTCCCCCACCTCCAACCTACCCCCCACCCCATCCACCCACCACTCCCCAGGCAGGGTAGGGCCCCCAACAGGGGCTCCACAAAGTCCACCAAATCTTCCTGTGCTGGGCCTAGGCCCCTCCCCATGTGTCCAGAGACAGAGCGCATCCCTTCAAGTGGGATGGGCTCTCAAAGTCCCACACACACACCAGGGCAAAACGCCAGTCCACCTCCGGAGGCTCCCCGGAGTGCAGGGGCCTCCCCATTGGCATCCATGATCAGGGGGCTGTATCAGTCCCATACTGGCCTCCCAAAGAGCGCCTGGGGTCGATATGCTTTCCCTTTTTCAGGCCAACTGTTTCTGTGGGTTTCTCCAACCTGGTACAGATTCCTTCGTTCTTCATTCCTCCCTCTCTTCAACTAGGTTCCAGATTTCAGCTCAGTGTATTTCTGTGTATGTCTGTCTCTGCTTCCATCAGCCACTGGATGAGGGCTCTAGGATAGCACAGAGAGTAGTCATTACTCTCATTTTAGGGGAAGGGCTTCTAGGCCATCCTCTCCTCCACTGCCCGGACTGTCAGATCGTGTCATCCTTGTAGGTCTCTGGAGATCTCCCTAGTTCCAGATCTCTTCTCGGACCTATAGTGGCTCCCTCTGATATGGTATCTCTCATCCTGCTCTCTCTCCTCTATTCTTCCCCCAACTCAATATCTCTGCTCCTCCATTTCTTCTCCTTTACTCTTCTTCTTGTGCTCTTATTGTGGCAGCACCCTCTCCCCTACCCTCATGCTCTCAATTAGCTCAGGAATTCATGCCACTTCCCATTCCTGGGGTCTATTTATCCCTTAGAGTCCTTCATGATTTTTAGTTTCTTTGGTGAAGAGGATTATAGGCTGGTAAACCTTTGCTCTATGACTATAAATCATATAGGAGTGCGTACATACCATGTTTGTCTTTTTGTGATTGGGTTACCTCACTCAGGATGGTTTCTTCTAGTTTCGTCCATTTGCCTGCGAATTTCAAGATTCCATTGCTTTTTTCTGCTGAGTAGTACTCCATTGTATAAATGTACCACATTTTCTCTTTCCATTCTTCAGTTGAGGGGCATCTAGGTTGCTTCCAGGTTCTGGCTATTACAAACAATGCTGCTATGAACATGGTTGAACATATGTCCTTGTTGTATGAACATGCACTATTTGGGTATATACCCAAGAGAGGAATGGCTGGATCTTGAGGTAGATTGATTCCCATTTTTCTGAGCAACCGCCATACTGATTTCCAGAATAGTCTTACAAGTTCACACTCCCACCAGCAACGGAGGAGTGTTCCTTCTTCTCCGCATCCTCTCCAGCATAGGTTGTCATTGGTATTTTTGATTTTAGCCATTCTGACAGGTGTGAGGTGGTATCTCAGAGTTGTTTTGAGTTGCATTTCTCTGATGGCCAAGGATTTTGAGCACTTTCTTAAGTGTCTTTCAGCCATTTCAGATTCCTCTGTTGAAAAATCTCTGTTTAGTTCTGCACCCCACTTTTTAATTTCATTGTATGGTGTTTTGGTGGCTAGCTTCTTGAGCTCCTTGTATATTTTGGAAATCAGTCCTCTGTCAGATGTGGGGCTGGTGAAGATCTTTTCCCATTCTGTGGGTGGTCGTTTTGTCTTACTGACTGTGTCCTTTGCCTTACAGAATCTTCTCAGTTTCAGGAGGTCCCATTTATTGATTGCAGACCTCAGTGCCTGGACTTCTGGCGTGATGTTCAGGAATCGTTCTCCTGTGCCAATTTGTTCAAGGGTTATTCCCACTTTCTCTTCTAGAAGATTCAGTGTGGCTCTCAGTTTTCTGTATATTGTCTTTATCATGTTTAGGTATGTTCCTGTTATTCCTGATCTCTCTAGGACCTTTATCATGAAGGGGTGTTGGATTTTGTCAAAGGCTTTTTCAGCATCTAGTGAGATGATCATGTGATTTTTCTTTTTCAGATTGTTTATATGGTGGATTACATTGGTGGATTTTTTTATGTTGAACCATCCCTGTTATCCCTGGGATGAAGCCTACTTGATCATGGTGTATGATTTTTCTGACGTGTTCTTGGATTCGATTTGCCAGTATTTTATTGAGTATTCAACTGCCTATAGAACAAATACCAAGATGCTACCATCCTAGGCCAGAAGTTTAAACTCCATGAAATTCTATGATTTTATTGTCCAATCAGATCAGAATCAAGCCAGAAACAAAAACCAATCTGGGGTGAGGGAGTTGAAATTTCGAAAACTAAATAAAGCAAGAGTCAAATTTTCTTTGAAAAATTATTTATTTATCCCCAAATCCACTTACACATTAAAGTCTGATATAGTATTTAAGGTAGTTGATCTGGCTATGATTTGTTCATTTTAATGAATGGAGAAGCCCATGTTAAATCAATAAAGAGCAGACTTAAACAGAGATCAATTGTTGTGGATAATATCAGGTCCCTTACTTTCCTGTTAATGAAGAATATGGATGGAACTTCTAATGATTATCAATGTGGTATCATCTCTAGAATCTAATAGATCTGAGTTTCATCACTTTTGTTAGAGTAGAACTGAGCCATCTACTTAAATTCCTATGTTCCATAAGTGGACATCAAAACATTACCTAGGGGGTAGGGATATAGTTCAGTTAGGTAGAGTGAATCCTGGTACAGGAATAAACAAACAAACAAACAAACTACTGTTTTCTGGGTTGTTTTGAGGATTGTGATCAAAACAATACAGAGATTGTAGTGTTGTGCTGATTAACCAAACTTCCCATTAGGACAGAAAAATTAATCTGTGGCTGAAAGCACAGAAATTAAGAACCACAGATATCCTAATCATTGGTGATTGCAAATAACCTCTTCATAGAACAAAACTCTTCATGTGACTCAGATGACACATTCATAAGCACTGAAAAGTCTTTCTCAGATTTGTCCAATTTGAGTGGGTCGAACACCTTCCACCTAGCTGGTTACAAGATTGCTATTAAGCACACCACAAACATTTTCATATATTGGAAGTTTCAAATACTGTTTTAAATGAAGCACATAATTTCAGTCACTCCTGAGGTTTCCAAACCATATATTTAATAATTAATCCTCTTAAAACCTTACTGAAGAACATTGCATCCAATCTAACTGAGTACTGCAAAATTTCCCAGTGGGAAATTTCCACTTGTCAGCCTTGTTCTGAATACTAATACAACTACAAGTCACCAAAGCCACTGGGGATATCCTTTTTGAAATGTATCACTTAAAACTTCAAATTCTGAGATTTATAGCTGTAGTCATCTTGCAGGGCCACTGCCTGAAACCAACATTTATTCCCCTGCATGGGATTATGCTGAGCTCTTCCTACACGTTGCCTATGGCCAGCCACATACAGAGTGAAATTGGCTGAGGAGCTACCTGCAGTACCTTTGGAGTCAGGTACAGCCTTGAGCAAGAGCCAAACTGCCTGCAGCCAGGACTGAGAGGGCAGTGTGGAGGTCCCAGGGACCTCCACAAGAATGTCTGAGGCCAGAGGTTCCATGTGGTCTGGCTCAGACTTTCTCCAAGCTGCACTAAAATCTGATCCTTTATGTTCCCAATCCTACTTGCTACTGCTCCTGTCACAGATGCTAGAACTGCATGTGGCCTACAGGGTCTACCTGCCTACTGCTGTCCCCAGGCCTCCTTACCTTTCATAAATATTACTCTGAATAAAGGAGTCCTTCAAAGCCTATCCCAGCTTTCCAGAGGATCCAAACTGATGGTTAATGTTACAGAGTTATCGTTACATGTAGACATAATGGAATCAAGAATCACTTTGGAGACAGCATCTATGTACTTCTGTAAGGGATTATCTTGATTTTTATTAATTGAAGTTGAAAGACAAGTCCACTGTGGGCAGCACCTTTCCCTGACTAGAACCCTGAAGAAAATGAGATGAGCAGAAGTGCTCATCCATCCCTATTTCTTATTTGTGGTTGTGATGTGAGCAGATGCTTCAAGCTCCTGATGCCTTGATTTCCATCATAATGGACTGTACCATGAACTTTGAGATAAAATAAACCCCTTCTTTCTTATTTTTCTTTTGTCAGAATATTTTATCACAGCAACAGGAAAAGGAACTTGGATATAGAGCAATAAGTTTGATAAGTTTAAACTGTTGCTGAGCAATAGAATCCCTTGGAATGTCTAGTAATTATCATCTATGGAATTCTGCAAAGTATTTGGGGGTGCTGAAATAGACAGAGGAGTTAATAGCTAAGAAACAGGGACCATGGGAATTCTGGGCAGCTGGGCAGAGACATGTGTATATAACCTTGAAACAAGGGGCTAATGCAGAGGCATCTGGCCCCGGCTGTTCCCTTGGGATAGTTTTTAGATAGAGGTTACAAAAGGCACTAGATTCTAAATTGCCACTGGACAGTAATCACCAAAACATGAAGTTTAGTTAATTCAGTCTTTCACAGCGAGTCCCTAATACTGTGGAACAGCTGACAAAGTTTAACTGTTTAATGGCCATTCAAAATCTGTGGGCTGAGGGGGAAAATGACAAGATCTCCTGAGTAAACTGGGAGTGTGGGGGGCAAGGGGAGGGAGAGGGAGAGGGGAGGGAGTGGAGAAAAATGTAAGGCTCACTAAAAAATGGCAATAAAATAAAATAAATGCTGAGAAATGTAAATGCTCACAGAGAGACCAACCAGACAAAATATAAATTTCAGAGTTAACTTGCACCATAGAATGGAATTAATGAAATATTACATCCAGCAGATGTAGATTATATATTATTTACAGTAGCTTATGAAATTTTCTCCAAGTAGATCACAATTCAGTTCACAAAGTAAGTCTTAAAAATATAAAGATAAAGAAGTCTGTGGGCTCCTCCATGCATTTTAATGACTGACAAGGAGGTTAACATAGCATTTGGAATTGATATGTATATTAAGAATTTACCTGAAAATATGATTTATTCAAAGAAGATACCTGAATGAGCTCCTGAATTAAATCTAAGTTAGTCTTTCTTCCTGGAAAAAAACCCCCTGAGTTCCTGTGCATTCATTAAAACCCAGTCCTAATTGCTCCCTAGTCAGCTATAAATCCGAAGAAGCATAGAAGCTAAGTGTTTAAATTATGTTTGCTGATAGATAATGGGATTTCTGTAAATATTTGCTATGAATGCCTCAATATTGTTATTATAGCAATTTTACTAATACTATGTTTCAAGACTGAAAAACAAGAGACTGTTAAGTTGTACTTCATTCATTTAAAAATTAAACAGGTTAGCCAACCATCTCTGGATCTTGTTCAACAAAGAATTCCTGAAGGCATGGCTGGGAGGAAGTAGCATGGCTGGGAGGAAGTGCTACTGTGAGAGGCACTGTAGATACAAGACCACTTTCTAGATGTGAACTTTCCCTTTCAATGATCATGATAGGCCTGGGCTGGGGTCAGGGTAACAGGAAAGTTGGAGAAAGAAAGACCTTAATGTCCTCACTAAGCTTCTGGACCAAGTATAGCACACCCCTCATACCCCTGTCCAAATTGTCACCTCAGCCCCTTTAGCACTGCTAATCTACCTGTGTTCTCTTCAAACCCAGTTTGCAAGCTCACAAGTTTGCCATCTTTCTCCTTAGAGTGTGGCCACCAGCATCACCTCTGGCAGTTTGATATCCTGACTCCCTCATTTTCTTTTCTTTTTATTAATCTTTTTCATTTATTTTACATACCAACTAGTTTCCCCTCCCTCCTGTCTGCCTGTTCCCTCCTTCCACCTCCTGTCTATCCCTCCATCCACTCCTCCTCCATCCAGAAAGTGGCAGGCCTTCCATGGGAGTCAACAAAGCATGACATATCAAGTTGAGGCAGGACCAAGTTCCTCCCCTTGCGTCAAGGCTGGGCAAGGTATCCATGCATGAGGAATAGGTTCCAAAAGGCCAGCTCATGCACCAGGGGCAGGGTCTGAGCCCACTCACTGCTAGGGGCCCCACAAAAGAACAAGCTATACAACTGTCATCCACATGCAGAGGACCTAGGTTGGTCCCAGGCAGGATCCCTAGCTTAGTCCATCCAGAGTCCATGAGCGCCAATGAGCTCAGATCAGCTGTCTCTGTGGGTTTCCCTGTCATAATTTTGACCCTCCCCCATACAATCCCTCATCCCCCTCTTCAGCTGGACTTCTGGAGCTCAAACCAGTGTTTGGCTGTGAATCTGTGCATCTGCAGCAAGCCCCCCTTGCCTGGACATTTTAGGAGAGCTGTTTCACCTAGAATCCTTAACCCTGCCAACAACAGAATTTCCATACTTTTCATAAGGGAAAATGGAGAACGAGGAAGAAACAAGGAATGAGAAGATTCAGAGCTAGATGTGGCATGGGTGTAGAGGCATCACAATGCAACACCACTGGTCCTATCTCCTTCTTCCCCCACACCCTGCTCCTCTTCGAGTCTGTGTTATCTGCGTTCTCTCCACAGGAGCTGCTCAATGGTTCCCAGTGGCCTACTCCTAGATACGTGCAAATGTCTTTGATTGTTCTTCTGTTGACTTGCACTATTGAGTGTCCCCTTTCCTTGTTTTTCTTCACTTCACAAATCTCTTGGCATCTTCATATAGAACCCTCATTCACAATTTCAGTGATTCTTAAATTTATTCTTGGCCTGTAGATATTTCCTCCCCATATAAAAGGAATTGGATCTTATGCAGATGAGGAAGTTGAAATTTTATGGGCCAACTATGTAGCCTGCACAGTGTCAAGAGGAGCCAGGACTTACTCATTTCTACGCTTTCAACAGCCTCCTCCTCACCTCACCCGTCCCTACAACATTTCTACCACTGATTTTCAACCAGGGGAAGATGTGTTGAGTGGAGTAAGCTCCTAAATGCTTAGTAGCATCCCTGCCTACCTAAGATGACTCTAGAACTCCCAATTATCGGTGAGAAGTCTGCATCTCTTGGTGTGTGTGTGTGTGTGTGTGTGTGTGTGTGTGTGTGTGTGTGTGTGTCCAGATCAGGTGGAGGTACCAAGAACTGACAGTCAGAATGTGTACTGTCTCCGTAGAGATCCCTGTCCCTCAGAGTGAATGACAGCATTGAGGAAGTAGCATGGGCAGTTGAAATGAATGTGTTGAGCATTCTAGATCTCCTGATGATCTATAAGTGCTGCGGAATACTAAGGTACTCCTGGCTCCTATTTCTGTGTACTCCTAGAAGCCCCCAGGGACCATGAAAGGGCTTGAGAAAGGTAACATGTCAGGGAAGAGGGAATAACTATAGGAATGTCTTTCGTTACTATTTCTAGTTCTCATGGGTTACCAGCATTTGATCATAGGCAACATTTTTATATCCTTGAGCCTTCACTTATCCATCTTTGAATGGGAATTAAAACCCATACCCTAAATGATTATTATTGTTATTAAAACTTGTGTCTTCCAACAGGACCTAGCTTCATGTCACACATTTTTGGAAGCTTCCTGGAATCTCTGATGGTGACTCGAGTGAGGACTCCTAGGAATGGAGGGTATGAAGTCTGAACTTGACATCTTTTGTATCCAGGCAAGGCTTCCAGTGGTGAGACTAGGTTAAATTCCTTTTGATTTGTTGGCTGAAGGGTCCCATTGAGATCGCTAAGCCAAGGCTGATGCTAAGACAGAGGATCACTTTCTGAAAACTGACAGCGGAAGCCCCATTGCTGACGACAGCATCCACACAGCTCATTGAACATGGGAGGTTGAGCTGGTGCCTGCATGGAGCCTTCACCCTATAGTCTAGTCTCTGGTGTAAGAAGACACTCATTCTGCAGCCTATGGAAAGAGAAACTTGGATAGCAACCCAGCCACAAAACCCTCGATCTGGGGCAATGGTGGCACAGAATTTGTGGGAGTGGCCAACCAATGTTTGGTCTAACTTGAGGCCCAGGCCTTGAGAGAGCCCAATACTCTACACTGCCTGGATGGCCAGGTGTGGGAGATTAGACAGCCCAGAGATCTAGTCCTAGGGTAAAACCAAACACGACTGGCAAAAAAGTCAATGAAATAATTCCTGATGATATTCTGCTATACTCATAGATCAGAGCCTTGTCCAGTTATCAGAGCGACTTCCTCTGGCAGCAAATTGGAGTGGGTGCAGAGACCAGCAACCAGACACTATGCAGAGAAAGAGTCTAAATCAGGTCTCTATCAGGTCCCTCCCCTCAGAGATTGGGGAACCCCGTGAAGGAGGGTGAGGAAAGAGTAGGAGTCAAAGGGGATAATGGAGGAGAACAGGGCCCACTGAATCAACTATGCTGGGGTCACATGGGCTCACAGAGACTGAAGAGATAAGCACAGGGCTTGCATGGGTCTGCACGGGGTCTTTTGTGTACATGTTACGGCTGTTAGCTTGGTGTTTTGTGGGACTCCTAACAGTAGGAGCAGGTGTGTCTCAGACTCTTTTGCTTGCTCTTGGGACTGTCTTCCTCGTATTGGGTTGCTTTGTCCAGTCTCGATATGAGGGCTTTTGCCTTGTCCTCTATCTTGTTTGCTCCTGTCTGACTGCCATCTCTTAAGAGTCCTGTTCTTTCCTGAAGAGGAAACAGAATGGGAGTGGTTCTGGGAGAGAGAGGGCATGGGGTAAGCCAGGAGGAGTGGAGGGAGGGGAAACTGCGGTGGGCATGAAAGAAAACGCTATTTTCATTTAAAAATCACACGTTCTCACTCAAGTATATCATGAGTGTTAACTGTATTCACTGTCCATACCCTCCTCTTCCCTTCCCCTCACCCATTCTGTCAGTCTCCTTCCTCTCAACAATCTCACTTCTACTTTCAGATTATATAGCTATATATAAATTATTTTATGTATCTATAAAAATAGGAACCACAAACTAGAGAAAACATGATGTTTGTCTTTCTGAGCCTGACTGATATTTTTTCCTTTCGTTTTTTTTTGTTTTTTTTTTTGTTTGTTTTTTTCAAAACAGGGTTTCTCTGTGTAGCTTTGGAGCCTCTCCTGGCACTCGCTCTGGAGACCAGGCTGGCCTCGAACTCACAGAGATCCACCTGCCTCTACCTCCCGAGTGCTGGGATTAAAGGCGTGAGCCACCAACGCCCAGCGATATTTTTTCTTAACGTGAAATATCCAGTTGCACCATTTTCCTGAAAACAACATTTTGTTCTTCTTTATGGCTAAATAAAATTACATATTTTCTTTATTCATCATTGCCTTTTAACTTACCTTTTTACTAGTTTACTTGTACTACTGTTTTACTTTGATACACTTATTTATGTATGTATATGTTTGTTTAGTGTGTGCATGTGAGTGTGTGTGTGTGTGTGTGTGTGTGTGTGTGTGTGTGTGTGTGTGTGTGTGTGCACGCGTGCATGTACCGCAGTGCACATTGGAAGACAGAGACTAACTTGATGCTATTGATTCTCTCCTTACACTAGATGGGTCCCAGAGATTGAATTGATGTTATCAGGCTTGGTAACAGGTGACAAAACCCACCAAGTCATCTCACAGCCCCACCCCCAGTGATTTTTGTAATATGATGATTAATCTTGATGACCAGTTAGATTGAATTTAGAATCACCATGGAAACAAATTCCTGAGCAAGTAGAGGAAAGGTTATCTATATTGGGTTAATTGAAGTGAGAAGTCCTATTCAAAATGCAGATGCTACTGCTCCCTGGGTTTCAACCATGAACTGAATAAAAAGGCAAAGCAATCTAAGGGCAAATAAGTATTCAGCCCCTCTGCTTCTAGATGGTAGAAGCAATAGGACTACTTGCCTCAAGCTCCTGCAGCCACAGGATTTTTGCCATGATGGACTACACCCTCTAACTGTGAACCAAAAACCAAACACCTATTTATTTTCTTGAGATACTTTTTCTCAGGTATTTTGTCATAGAAACAAGAAATATAATTAATACACCTAGATTTTCTGATAACTATTTACAATAAGCCCAAATAGACTTTTAACTCTCATTATACTGTCCTACTGATCATGCAAGTGCCACACAATTGCAAAATACTCCTAATCCCCTATGTTCCTTGCATCATTGTTCTCATTCACTCCATGCACAGATATACATAGCATGCATTTATTTTTGCATACCTGGGGCTCTGAGCCAAGGCATTGTGCACACTAGGCATGCAATCAAAGCTACCATCCCAGCCTCTGTTGCTATGAAGAGACGGTTGTATATTAGAGCAGTTAAGAAGAGGAATAAGTCTTTTAATTTCATCCTTAATTACTTTTTTCTGATATTCTTCCTTTTTCTAATGCCTGACTTCTGTCAATTTCCTTTTTGCTGAGAAATTCATTCTAACATTTCTTTCAAGGCAGGTTGACTGACAACACATTACTTCAACTTTTGCCTGAAAATGTCTCTATTTCTTTTCATTTTTGAAGGCTAATTTTGTAATGTAGACAATTCTAGGTTTGATGTTTTTTTCCCTCACAACATTTATAATATTTCACTACATTCTATTCTTTTTTTTCTTTTGGTAGCATGATGAATTTAATGCAACAGCCACAACAAGGACAAGGAAAGGAAAGGCAGATAAGACTAACCTGCATCGTTGAGCAAGTACTTATGTAGGCTTTTATGTGTAGAGACAAGCAGGGGGCACTTTAAAAGCTTTTGGATTAAAATCCAACCAGGAGAAGCCTGGACCTGGTCTACATTTATTATCATTATCATTGCTATCAATAGTAACATACTTCTTATGAAGAGACATGCAGCAGAGACATCAGAGACAAAAGAGCCTAAGATTGTTCTGAAGGCAAAATGACACAAGAGTGCCCAGACTGTCATATCTCAATTACAAAAGTCAATGTTTTTACATTGACATTTCTTTAGTAGTAGTATCCGTTTGAAAATTTTTTAATTACAAAATTATTGGCAATGATATAAAGCCCTGGATGGTACTGATATTACTGTATTGGCACCCACTTGGTAAGGAAAATATCACCATCCAGCTATCTTAAATATCCTTTATCATCCAAATATGTTAAACCAATGCTCTTATAGTGTTATTCAAAGATACTTTTTATTCTTTCCCCATTACTCCATAATCAATATTCCTCTTAGAAATTATAACATTCACATATATAAAATAAAATATAATGCTTTAAAAATCTAAAAAAAAAATGTAATGTTATTAGTTCTAGTTATCTCAACTCAGCTTTCATGGAGTGGCTTTGGATTTCTATTGCCCAAATGGCTTAAAATAAAATCTTAGTTTCTGAGGAGATGACAGTGCATGGTTCTTATATTTTCTGCAGCTTGAATATGGTATGCCCAGGTGAAGGTTTTCTTTTTCTCTTTAAAAAAAAATCCAGGTCATTGTTGCTTAAAATATTGTTTCTGTTATTTTCTCCATTTTCACCCTCTGATATTCCATTCTGCATATGCATATTTGTTATTGTTTCTGTCTCACAGATGTGAGGTATTCTGTTCTTTTCTCTAATCTTTCTCTTTGCCTTTCATGTTTGGAAGTTTCTATTGTAGTACATTCAAAGTTATTCTTTTTTCAACTATGTCTCATTTCCTGAGTCCATCAAAAGTATTCTTTCTGTTTCAGTGGCTTTTTATTAGAATTTCCACCTCTCTAATTGCATAACCATCTATTCTTTGTTGTTGTTGCTGTTTGAGACAGGGTTTCTCTGTATTGTCTTAGAGGCTGTCCTAGAACTCGCTCTGTAGACCAGGCTGGCCTTGAACTCACAGAGATCTGCCTGCCTTTGCCTCCTGAGTGCTGGGATTAAAGGCATGCAACACCAACGCCCATCCTCTGTCTATTCTTTTGCATCAGTTAATGTATTTTATCATTTATGAACTTATACTTTTATTTATTTGTTTATTTATTTTACTTTCTTGAGACATGATCTCATTTAGCCCAGGCTGGCTTCAAACTCACTAAAGATGACCTTGAGCTTTTGACCTTCTTGTTTCTACCTCCCCAGTAGTGACATTAAAGACTGTCTTACCATACCTGGTTATAGCTGGTACTGAGGATCAAACCTAGGGTGAACTGAGGTACATATCCATCCCTTAATAGCTTTCTAAAACTCTGTATTCTGATACTTATAACCTCCCTGCTTAATCTAAGATTCTGATTTAATTTGTTTAACCTGTTATTCCCCCATCTGAGTATTATATACCTTACAACACATTGTTAAGAGGTGAATGATATCCCAGATAAAATGAACTATAGGGCTAGGAGACAGCTCAGTCAGTACTTGACCTGTGGCCCCATCCCCTGGACTCACACAAAAAGCTGGGCACAGTGGCTTGTACTTGTAGCACTAGTGCTCAGGAGATGGAGATTAGCAGAACCACAATGCTCACTGGCCAGCTCACTTACCCTACTAGGTAACAGTTCCAAGCTAGTGAAAGGCCTAATGTCAGCATTTTAAAGACAGACAGTACCAGAGGAACAGCAAAGAAGGTTGTTCTCTGATCTTCACATGCACATGTGTGAATGTGCCCCTATTCACACATGAACATAATCCTCCCCCAACATGCACAAAGGAACTATGATAACCAGGCCTTTAGTAATAGAGTAGAAAACTTTAGAAGGATTTAAAGGTATTCTCTATTTCCATGATAAAGCATTGGTCTTATGGTGAATCTGTCATTGTGAACTATGAGCTTCATAAGTCAGCCCCCACTTAGTGAGGCAGGATGACCAAAAGTGTTTGAAGGTGGATATACCTCTCCCTCTACATGAAGAGGGAGGGAACTGGAGTGGGACCTTCCCTTTCTTCCAGCAGCCTGGGTTCTGATACATACCCAGCAAGTGGGACTCGGGTAAAATAGTTTCTTCTGAGGGCAGGTCCCATAAAAGACAGACTGTTCTGTCATGCATCAAAGAAATTCCTTTTCCCTCTTCCCTGGTGGGAGCCTTTGCCATTACTCAGGAAGGGTCTGGTAGAATCCCTATAAGCACAACTTGTGAAATATGGGTCGTCCTGTGACTGTTTTCTTGAGGTTTCTAACTCTCAGAATCATCGTTATAGGTTCACTTACCATGGCAACAGTTCCCAGAGATGCTTCTTCTCGTGAGTAAGTTGTGATAAGTCCATCTTTTTAACTTCTGGGTAGCAGGTTTTCCTATGACCTCACTTTTCTGCTGGATCTAGATTTATTGATTTTTCAATTTGTTCAGTTTTCTACCCATTGTTATAATGGAGGGGGTGACTTCTAAGCTATAGTTATTTCTCTTTCCTACTTATGTATACCCTTTTCATCAGCTTGGCCACCCAATCACAGAAAGATAAACATGGTATGGACTCACTCATTTTTGATTTTTAGACATAGAGCAAAGAATCACTAGCTGACATTCCACACTGCCAGAGGAGCTAGGAAACAAGGAGGAACCCAAGAGAAGATTGCATAGTCCCTCGAAGAAGGGGAAGGGGATAAGAACCCCTGACCAAATTGGATCCTGGGGGCAGGGAGAAGAAGGAGATTCTTCATCCAGTTGCTGTTTGAAGCAGAAACAGAAACCCATAGCTAAGTGCAGTTTCTTTCTTAAAAAAAAAAAACTAATTCATTTTTTTATTTTATTTTATGTGCTTTGGTGCTTTGCCACGGGTGTCAGATCCATTGAAACTGGAGTTTAGACAGTTATGAGCTGCCATGTGGGTGTTGGGAATTGAATCCAGGTCCTCTGGAAGAGCAGTCAGTGCTCTAAACCATGGAACCATCTTTCCTGGCCATTGTCTCCTATACTAAATTGATAAACTGATTTGTTTGCTTTTTTAAAAAGTGATATACAAAAGTGAAGATGAAAATCACTCAATTCTTTAAATGCTGCTTAATTTTCATGAACAAATCCTCCTGTTGTGAAGTTTTGCTAAGTAATGATTGCATTAACTGGTATTTTGGGTGTGCTTTTCATCATCTTTCTCAAAAAACAAGTACCAAGATAACTCCCTAACAAACATCACTTAAGCACTAAATGACTCTATTTCATAGATAATGATAGTTTATTTGGATATTTCTCCTCATTCCATTTTCTTCACCATTCTATTTCTATTAACAATAATGAAATTTCCCCCACTTTCTCTGAAAAAATAATAGATTCTTTGAGCAATTGTTTCCTTACTGAATCTTATTGTGGAAGATGAAACATGTCTTTAGAATCATGTTTAATGGATCTAACCTTCCACACAGACCTCAAGCTTAGACTCCTCATCTGATTTGAGCTTTATTTATGGCCCTTATCATACTGCACTGTAACCGGCTGCTCACTTGTCTGTTTTTACAACAGACTAGACTTGGAGATCCTCAAGGGTAAAGACTGTGTGTCCTCCATGCCCAGAACCAAGCCTGCCACATAGCTCTCACTGAAGAAATTTTTGCAAAACTCAAAAGTACTTCCTGTGTGACCTTTAGCTGAGTTTTTGCCAAGTATTAATTCAATAACTCACTCATTGAACACACATTCATTGCACGTATGTTGTCCTCTATGAAAATGAAAAGAAAAAAATTCACGTGAATTTTTTTCTGTGTAGCTCATCAAAGAAACATTTTCATTATATGTTATTTATTCAACATTTTTATTACTTGCAAATGTTTTATTCTTTGAATGTCCCGTACATTTATACAAAGCTTGTTGCTCATTCCTCTCCAGCACTACTTCCCTTCAAACCCCGAGTACTCTCACCTCATCTTCCTGTCAGTTTCAAGTAGAATTTTATTGATCATATCATACATGCCATACATAATGCTTAGCATTTGAGCAACCAGAATGAGCAAAGTATATACCATGGGTGTTCTTTTAGTGAAAGAAACAGACGTTTGCTCTTTAGTTATTATTTTCATAATAACATGGTATCTTATAAAGGCACAATCACATTGTTTCAAACTTGTCTTTCTTGTCTATCCATAGGGCTGTTTGTCATTGAGGACATGAATTCTGTCTACCCGTTTTGCTGAGATTCTCCTTAAATATCTCCTAACATTGAGCACAGCACCTAACACACAACATAAACTTAGCAAGTGTGAGATAAATGATGTAATTAAACAGTGAAAGACTAAATGAATAATTACTTTAGTGTCACTTTATGATAAGATTAATTAGGCACATCCATGCCTCCTCTTGAGTAGTTCTTGGGGATATAAAAAAAAGAGATGCATTTTAAGGAACTAAGCAGCCTAGTCTGGCCATGGCCTATGTAGTATAAGTATACTCTATATTTGCCAAATCTATTCTTCTTCCCAGCAGAGAGAATAACCTTAGCAAAAAGTAAAAGATTTCCAAAAAAGCTTATCAATAACAGTATATAGAATTTATTGAGCATGGATGAAGATTTGTTGTAAGAGATTTACACATATTATCTCTTTAGTACTTACAACATCTCTTCAACATGATATAACAATCATTCCCACTTTGTTTCCTGTTCTCCAGTTTAACTGAAGTATAAATGACAAATAAAAAGTATGTGTATTCATCAACGTGATGATTTGGCATACCCACATATACATAATGTAATGATTGTCACATTAAAGCATACACATAACCACAATAGAGAACTAGTCCCACAGCTATTGAGTGCCCTTAATAGTCTACCGTGTATCACTTACATTTCAAACACAAAATGAGGTTCATAGAACTTAAGTGATTTTTCCATAGTCCATAGTATTGTAATAGTGTACCTGCAAATTGAACTCATGGCTGTCATTTCCTAAAACCCCACAACAGTTGCCCGATATAAATGACTACTAGTCCTCAGTGTATAAAAATGAAGTCATAATTGGCAGGAGGTCACCTGAAGTGTGAGAAAAAGATATTTACCCAGTTAAAGACACTTGTTGACAGCATATAGTTATCTCCCCCCCATTGTAAGATATTTCAAAGTGATTTTTGAAAAGAATGAAAACAGGATCAAACCCAGAATCCCTAAAAATGCTAGGAGAGAAGACATCAGTGGGTGAGAGAGCCCCATGCTTCCTAAGAGGAGAGCAGAAAGGAATCCGCATTCAGTAGCTGCAAAGGAAGATGCTGACTATGGGCTTGCTGTATTGCCCTGCAGAACTTGAGAAAGGCAAGTGGAATGAGGTGGGATGTGCAGAGCAGAAAACTGAGCACCAGTTTGGTGCCTATTACAAGGACTGAATACTCAAGTTCCCACCTTCATCTCCAAGCAAGAAACTTTTGTTTCTGGAAGCATCAAACAGAGAAGTTTGGAACTTAAAAGACATCAATATATTGGGGAAAAAGGCTAAGAATTGGGTCTTAAGAAAAGAGGATCTCAAAAATCTACTGAAACAGTAAGACTACCCCTCCACTCCAAGTTCTCAACTCTTAGTCTCCAAAACTGTCTGCAACCAAGCTAGTTGCATACCATACCTCAACAATAAGGAGATAAATCA
This sequence comes from Cricetulus griseus, assembly GCF_003668045.3. NCBI lineage: Eukaryota > Metazoa > Chordata > Mammalia > Rodentia > Cricetidae > Cricetulus > Cricetulus griseus. The sequence goes on from NC_048604.1 coordinate 14,818,532, forward strand.
CTGGAGAAAAGGATTAATATGAACAAAGTACTCTCCACACATTACATGTAAGATGTGAGGATCCTTGCCCAAACACCCTTCTCTGCAATACCAGTTAACAATCAGTAACTATACATACAGTGCTTAAATGTTTAATGTATTTCTCTCTACTCTTTCTCCATATATATAAAATGAACTATAGGGCTAGGAGACAGCTCAGTCAGTGCTTGACCTGTGGTCCCATCCCCAGGACTCACACAAAAAGCTGGGTATAGTGGCTTGTACTTGTAACCCTAGTGCTCAGGAGATGGAGATTAGCAAAACCCCAGTGCTCACTGGCCAGCCTCCTTACCCTACTTGGTAAGAGTTCCAGGCTAGTGAAAGGCCTAATCTCAACATTTTATAAGACAGATAATACTGGAGGAGTGACAAATAAGATTGTCTTCTGATCTTCACATGCACATTTATGCATATGCCCCTATTCGTGAGAATAATCGTAGCATGTTTAATACTTTTGTGTGTCATTACCTATATAGGGCCATGCTCACAAGGCACTCTTTGTCTCTTACCTGGATTATTGCAATATTCTCTTAACTACTTTATATCTTTACCAGCTTATTTTCAACAGAGTAGGCAATGTAGTACTTTTAAGATATACTCATACCATGTCACTCCTCTTCATAATACCTGGCAATAGTTCCTCTTTAAAAAAAAAAGCCAGTGTATATTTCCAAGGCAATAGCAGACCAGAGGACTGTGATAGACAAAATTATAAAAGTAGGCATGTTAACACCTAAATATTTAATTCTGCATTCAAAATATATAAGACAATAAATTGCTTAAGCTATCCAGCTCTAAAAATGAATACAGCCACTATAATCACTATACTCAGCTTTTTCTCTCATCATAAATGTATTTTTAGTTTCAATGGTTCCAATATTAATTTTTGCTCTCAGTGGCTGTGCTACTAGTGTTCTATTTAGGAAGTGGTCTCCTGTGCCATGTGTTCAAGGCTACTTCCCACTTTCTCATCTATGAAGTTCAGTGTAACTGGATTTATGTTGAGGTCTTTGATCTACTTGAACTTGAGTTTTGTGCATGGGGATAGATAATGGCTATTTGCATTCTTCTACGTGCCAATATCCACTTATGCCGGCACCATTTGTTAAAGATGCTTTCTTTTTTCCATTGTATAATTCTGGCTTCAGGTGAAGAGAGGGAGGAGGGATCATATGATGAAGGGGGGTCAAGATCATGATGGTAAACCCACAGAGACAGCTGACTTAAGCTAGAGGGAGCTCACAGACTCTGGACTGACAGCTGGGAAACCTGAATGTGGGTGACACTTATTTGGCTTGATCTGTTTGGGAAGCCCTGGCAGTGGGACCATGAGTTATCCCAGGTGCATGAACTGGCTTTTTGAAGTCCAATCCCTATGATGGGAATCCTTGCTCAGCCTTGATACAGGGCGGGAAGGCTTGGTCCTGCCAGACTTTGTTGACTCCCCAAGGGAGGCCTTACCCCCTCTGAGGAGTGGATGGGGGATGGGATAAGGGGGATATGGAGGGACAGGAGAAAGGGAGGGAGGAGAACTGGGGCTAGTATGTGAAATGAAAACAATTTAAATAAAAAGAAATTAAGAAAAGTCTAAAAAAGAGAATTATTGCAATGTAACAAAGCATGACTAAGATCTAATATTAAACTAGAGCTAGTAAGTATGGCCAAAATTTTATTCTTAACTGTATCTCACAGTCAAGGGAAAGTAGCACACATGCATGCACAGGTGCGCACACGCGCACACACACACACACACACACACACACACACACACACACACACACTCATGCACGAATGCATACATACTCATTTGGAAATATAATCCCCATACTCAGAAGGTAGAGGCAAGTAGATGAGGTGTTCAAGGACATCTTCCACCATATAGTGAGTTCAAGGCCAGTCTCAGACACATAAGACTCTGTATCAAAAAGCAAGAAGCAAGGAAGATTCAGTCTAGCTCATAGTTACAAAGATTTTAACCTATGGTGAGTTGGCTCCATCACTTTGGACCCAAGATGAAAGAAAACATAATAGCAAAGAGGTCCATGTTTAAATAAACCCACTTCCCTCATAGTAGCCAGGAAAAACAGAGAGAAAGACACAGAGAGGGAGGAATGGAGGAAATGGTGGAGACAAGGAGAGAGATAGGAAGGTGGAGGGAGAGAGAGAGAGATCTAGGCAAAATGCAGTCCCTCCAATGCCATGCATCCAGTGACTCACTCCCTTCAACTCTCATGAGTTTCTACCATCTCGCAATAACCCACCAAAGTCATCAACATATTAAACCTATAATGAAGTCAGAGTCCTTATGACCCAATCACTTCCTGAAATCTCTACCTTCGAGCATTGATTCATAGAGGACCAAGCCTTCAATGCATGAGTTTCTATGGAATGGTTCATATCTAAACCAGAACACTTGCCTATGAAATGTTATATCAGTCACCTATAATTTTGGTCACAAGTTAAGGAAAGTCATATGTGAGTGTCTAAAACTGCATAATGAAACATAACTCTATAGATGAATAGGAAAGAACACAAACAATCTTATTTATTTATTCATATGTTTATTTTGTGGTACTGGAGATAAAGTCCACAGCATCACACATGCTAGTCAAGCAGTCTACCACTGATCAACATGGTCAATTGAAAGAAATACCTCTTAAGTAAAAAATTCAGCTTTACTCATAAAAGAGAAATACATCCTTAAACTACAATGAAATATTGAAATATTTACCTATCATATTGACAAAGAAAATATGTTTTTGGAGGCAAATGGATACTTTAACTCATTGTTGATGAAAGAATAAATGAAGGGGATGTCCTTCTATATGATGTGAATATATGTTTCTCTTTTTGGTTGATGAATAAAGCTGTTTCAGCCAATAGATAGGCAGGATTTAGCCAGGTGGGAAATCCAAACAGGGATAAAGAAAGGTAGTACATGCCTGCCAGAATGGCCAAAATCAAAAACACCAATAACAGTTTGTGCTGGAGAGGATGTGGAGAAAGGGGAACACTTCTCCACTGCTGGTGGGAGTGCCAACTTGTACAGCCACTTTGGAAATCAGTATGGCGACTCCTCAAGAAAATGGGAATCAGTCTACCACAAGATCCAGCAATTCCACTCCTAGGCATATACCCAAAAGAAGCACATTCATACAACAAGGACATCTGTTCAACCATGTTCATAGCAGCACTATTTGTAGTAGCCAGAAACTAGAAGCAGCCCAGATGCCCCTCAACCGAAGAATGGATAGAGAAAATGTGGTACATTTACACAATGGAGTACTAGTCAGCAGAAAAAAAACAATGGAATCTTGAAATTTGCAGGAAAATGGATGGAACTAGAAGAAACCATTCTGAGCGAGGTAACCCAATCACAAAAAGACAAACATGATATGTACTCATTCATATGTGGATTTTAGACATAGAATAAAGGATTACCAGCCTACAATCCACACTGCCAGAGAAACTAGTAAACAAGGAGGACCCTAAAAGAGACAACCATGGTCCCCTGGAGAAAGGTAAAGGGTCATGATCCCCTGAGCAAATTGAGAGCATGGGAAGAGGGGGGAGGGAGCTAGGAGAATGAGAAGGGAAGAAGAGGAGGGATGCAGAGGTCATGAGGGAGCAGAAAGGTTGAGTCAGGGGAAGAATAGAAGAAAGGGTGTGTGATAGGTAGGGTTTTAGTTGGGGGGTGGTAGGGGAGGACGGGAGGGAGAAGGGAACTGGGATTGTCATGTAAATCAATCTTGTTTCTAATTCAAATTAAAAATCTGAAAAGAAAAAAAAAGAATACACACACACACAAATAAAAGAAAGGTAGTAGGTGGAATCAGGAGAGACAACATGTAGCTGCCAAGGAAGCAACAGACCCAGACATCAGCAGTAAGCTAAGACTATGTAGAAACACAGAGATTAATAGAAATGGGTTAATAATTAAGAGAGAGGTAACCAATAAGAAGCCTGGACCATTGGCCAAACAGTTTATAATTAATATAAGCCTCTGTGTGTTTATTTGGGGCTAAACAGTTGTGGGACCAGGTGGGACAGAAACTTCCATCTACAAATAAATCTCTAGGAAAAATCTCTAGGGTTGCAGTCTAACAAAATATGTAAAAGTATAAAATGTATGTATTATTTGACTTAGGAATTCAATTTCTAGGAACTTATCTTATAGTTACTGTCATATGGAAACTTATATACACACAAGACCATGCACTGAAAAAAATGTTTTGTAATATCAGTTGTTGGGGGAAACCTGAATATTCAGCATAAGAAACTGCTAAAAATAATAATACAAATATATACTATAATATTATGCAACCATTAGTACATACACAATAGCTCTAATTGGAATAAATTGACATGGCTCCATTTCATGATATGAGAATAATAGAAAAAAATCAAATTTTGTGTGCCAACTATGAGCATTTTAATAAGTGCAAAAGTAAATTCAAGGACACTTTAATATGCAGTTGTGTGCTCACAGAATATTACTGGAAACATACACAGAGTTAAGAATTGTTACCACAAACTAAAGGAACAAAAAGACAAGCAGATTGTTGGAACAAAAATCAGAATTCAGAAATAGACTCACACACATATGGCTAATTCATGTTGGGCAAAGCAAACTTAAGGAAAGGATATTTTCAGCAAATTGAGCTTGAGCAACTAATTATGCCATATGCATTCTTATACAGAAAAAATAGCTTCACCAAAACTAAGGGAACAACTGGGATTAACAGGAGAATGTCCTCAATGACACCTGTGTGGAAAGCATGCTTTGTAATTAAGTAGTATGTACAATATATATATATATATATATATATATATATATATATATATATATTGAAAACACATAAACTACCCCGAACTAAAAAACACCTACATACAACAATAACATAAAAATAGTTTCGCATCTAAACCTCATATTTCACAAAAATTTAAATTGATCCTAAGTCTAAATATGCAACATAAAAATCTTAAAATGCATAGAATAGAAAATTAGGGGTGGAAGCGATCACTGAGTGGCAGCTGCTGATTGTGTTTGCTCTACCGCAACAGCTTAGCTCTTTCCTTCCCTTCGATTACCCTTGGCGCAGAGAGTCGGGGCAGTGACTGCATCAGCAAGGGCAGTGGTGGCGGCGGCCACTGCAGTGACATGTCCAGCATGAATCCTGAATATGATTATTTATTCAACTTACTTTTGATTGGCAATCTGGGCTTGGAAAGTCTTGCCTCCTCCTTAGGTTTGCAGATGACACATACACAGGAAGCTACATCAGCACGATTGGTGTGGATTTCAAGATCCGAACTATAGAATTAGACGGGAAGACAATCAAGCTTCAGATACGGGACCCAGCAGGCCAGGAAAGATTTCGAACAATCAGCTCCAGTTACTACAGAAGAGCCCGTGGCATCATAGTAGTGCATGATGTGACAGATCAGGAGTCCTTCAATGATGTTAAACAGTGGCTGCATGCCAATGAAAATGTCAACAAGTTGTTGGTAGGGAACAAATGTGACCTGACCACAAAGAAAGTAGTAGACTACACAACAGCGAAGGAATTTGCAGATTCCCTTGGAATTCCATTTTTGGAAACCAGTGCTAAGAATACAACGAATGTAGAACAGTCTTTCATGACGATGGCAGCAGGGATTAAAAAGTGAATGAGCCCTAACCAGTGGCTGATGGAAGCAGAGACAGACATCCACAGATACACCCTGAGCTGAAATCTGGAATTTAGTTGAAGAGAGGGAGAAATGAATAGGGAAGGGGTCTGTACCAGGTTGGAGAAACCCACAGGCACAGTTAGCCTGATCAAGGGAGAGCACATCGACCCCATATGCTGTCGGGGAGGCCAGGACAAGACTGATCCAGACCCCTGAACATGGATGTCAATAAGGAGTTCTTTGCACTCCAGGAAGCCTCTGGAAGTGGATTAGCATTTTTCCCTGGTGTAAGAAGGGACTTTGAGAGCCCATCCCACGTGAAGGGTTACACTCTGGCCCTGGACACATGGGGAAGGGCCCAGGCCCAGCACAGGAAGATTTGGTGGACTTTGCAGAGCCCCCGTTGAGGGCCCTACCCTGCCTGGGGAGTGGTGGGTGGATGGGGTGGGGGTAGGTTGGGGGTGGGGGAGGAGGGATGGGGTGAAGGGAGGGAGAGGGAGAAGGGACTTACATGTGAAACAAGCTTCCCTAACTAGAACTAATAAAAAAAAGTAAAAAAAAAAAAAAGAACCTTTAAAATCAATGATAGGGACTGAAGAGACAGCTCAGCTTGCTATACAATCATGAATACCAAAATTCAGATCCTAGTACCCACATAACAAGCCCAGTGATCAATGCACACATGTGACTATCTCTGAACACATTGCAGACAGGAAGGTCACTAGAGCTTACAGACCCCCCCAAAATGAACCTGAGGTTCTGTCTCAGCAGGACACTCACTGCATGTGTGTGTAGAGGAGCACACATCCACACACACACAAGTGTACATATACTCACACAAATAAAATTCTAAAATTTCTCAGCAATAGAGTTTGGTGTATAGTTCAGTGGCATGCATAAGGTCCTGTGTTCCATCACCAGCACCACAAAAGAATAAATATTCAACTTAAAAAAATTTAGAATACTTGTGACATAGTTATTTAATTTTATGTGTATGGGGCTCTATCTATCTGCCTATCTATCTGTCTATCTATCTGTCTATCTATCTCTTGAATGTATGTATGTACAACATATACATGCCTGGTGCCCATGCAGGCCAAAATAGGGCACTGAACTCGTTGGAACCAGAGTCATGGACAGTTGTGAGTCACCATAGGGGTGCTGAAATCAAACCTGTGTACTCTGCAAGAACAAGTACTCTGAACCACTGAGCCATCTGTCCATCCCTGAAAATTAAAATTTTGAATGGATAAAATAGTTGAATATATGATACACCAAACATTTACTACCAATGACTATAAGAAAACATGAAAAAATGTTCAAAACTATGAATCAATAGGGGAAAGAAAATGAACACCCCAACAAGACATCACCACACATTTACTCATGTTAAAATCAATAATATTGAAAATATTTGATGAAGATGCAGAGCAATTAAACTTGTGTCCATCGCTCTCGGTAATGCCAAATGGTACAGATGCTTTAATAATAATAATAATAATAATAATAATAATAATAATAAACAACTTGCTTTTTATTACAAAAAGAAACATGTACTATATAGCCAAGAAATTCTACTCTAGAGTATTCACTCAGATGAAATGAAAGCTCCTTTTCAGCCAGATTCAACCAGAAAACATTTGCTAAATGTGTGGCTTGATGAATGCAAAAATGAATGGATCTACAAAAACACAGAATGACTAAAAAGGGGCTGTGTTAGTCAGCTTTCCATTGCTGTCACAGAAATCTCTAAAAGAACCAATTAAGTGAAATGCATTGTTTGGACTGGTTTGTGCAGTGTCCAGGCCATGGTAGGTGGCCACGTTGTCTTGGAGCCCATGAATATCATAGAGAGGCAGAATATCATAGAGAGGTGCCTGCAAATGAGACTGGCTTCTTCCTCATGGTGGCCATGAGGCAAAGAATGAGAAAAGGAAAGAGGTGTCCATATTCCCTTTAGGGGCATGCCCCAGCGGTCCAATTTCCTCCCTTAAGGCCTACTTCCTAATGGTTCCCACAGCTCCTGACAGCACCACAGCCTGCCAGGCAACCCTTTAACACATGGGATTTGGGGAATATTTAAGATTCAAGCTATAACAATGTTTCCAACAAAAATTTCTAAGCAAAACCCAACAATATAAACCAATTTAGGAAGAAGGAAGTAACCACCACAATGACTAGTTAAGAGTTAAAAGAGATCAGCTCCCTCAGGGGCAGGATTGATATGTGGGAACCATTAGAAAGGACTGTTGTTTTTCATTATCAAACCTTCCAGGACTATTGGTTTTTTAACTATGTAAATATATTCCTTTCATAAAAATTTTAAAAGTAAAGTCATGCTGTGTGATTCTATTTCTATGGAGCACTAGAACTGGCTAAACTAATCTATGGTTATGTGCTGCCTACTCTCAAATGACTCAGAAAAATTTTCTGTATACCCAGAGGAAGCAAGTGCCAAATTAAATGAGTTAAATGGTAAAGAGAGGTGAACCTGGATGAAGCCCAGCTGTAGAGTCGTCATAGTGTTACTTTGCTTGCACATATTTGATCAGATTGAAAACAATTTCCGAATAAAAACTATTAAAATAAGCAGACTATGGTAGAAACAATTAAAAAATGGTTACCTATGGGGTGGTAATTGACTAGAAAGGAGGATGAGAACATTTCTGAGATACTGACAGTGTTCTGAATCTTGATAAGGGTTATGTGGTATGTGCATTTATAAAACCCCATGAAGGGTAAGGTTTATGTTCATGGATCTCACTATATACAAAATTTACTCCAATAAAAATAAACAAATACTGAGCATAACAACATTCATGGTAAAGGTTTCATGGGTAAAATTACAGATATTTTCAGCTTTCATATTCCTAAGAAATACTTAAGATGAACAAATGGATGGAAACAGCATGATACAAAGGGCAGATGTGCCAAGAAAATAAAAACAGAAAAAATGTTTGTTGTAAAGTCACTGGACTGCTCACTGTAAATTTCTTTTAATTTTGCTATATAATTGAAGTTTTATAATAAAATATTAGGAAAGAAGAAAAGAAATATAAAACAGTAGCAAGGGAGATTAAGATTTAAAAGTTTATGCTAATGGAACAAGCCTTTGAAAAGACTTCAAAGTACTGATAAGAAGAATGTTAAGAGGTAAAGAGATTGATCCACAATGACCTATATTGGAAGTAGCAGGGAAAGTCCGAGAACGTAGACCTGTATAACATGAAGCATGTAAAAAGTTTCTTGAGAGCAGTCCCCAGACTGCCACATGACCAACCGTCCTTTGTTCAGCCAGCAATGTGCACGGGTAGTCAGCTTTGCATAAGAATAGAGGGGCCCACATTTCCTTCAGTTTTGATCAAATTTCTACTCAAAGAGTTTTGCAAAGATCAAGATCTGGTCTTCATTTGTCAACTGAGGATTTTAAATTTCCCTCAGGACAGCTTGGAGCATGAAAGTTTCATTTCAGCCTGCCATATGCCTAAGGGGCCCCGATCTCTCATCTTTGTTGACTCAGATACAAATATTATGGTTAAGTAAACCCCCTGGAGAGAACTCCCCTTGCCTGCATCAATCTTGCTGGATCAGACTGCACATTGGAAAACACAAATAACCTAATGTCCATCACCAGGAGAAGAAATGAGGAAACTGTGGTGCAATCATATAAGAAATTATTTGGATGATTAAAATTAATGCATTATATGACTAGCATAGAAATGAATAAACTTCAGAGGCATAATGCTCAACAAAGCAAGTTGAAAATTACAGAAAACAACACTATGCATTGTTTGAGGATGTAAAAATGCATAAAATGGTCAAATAAAATACCTGTTCCCTCTTAGGAGAGAAGGGTTTTTTATATTAGTGTTCTTTCCAGAGGAATAGAATAAATAGGATAAGTAGACAGACAGACAACTTATTAGAATGGCTTACAGGCTGTGGTCCAGCTAGTCCAACAGTGGTTTTCCACCAATGGAAGATACAAGAAGCCAGTGGTTGTTTAGTCCATAATATGGGATGCCTCAGCTGGTCTTCAGTATATGCTGGGATCTCAAAGAAGTGGGCTGTAATATCAGTGAAGGAATGGCCTTGCTGTCAAGAGCAAGAGAAAGCTGGTAAAGAGAGCAAGCCTCCTTCTTCCATGTCCTTTACAGAGGCTGCCAGCAGAAGGTGTGGCTCAGATTAAAGGTGGATCTTCTCACCCCAAAAGATCTGGATTAGAAATGGGCCTATTAGAAATGCGCACAGGTATGCCCAGCTGCTTCAGTTTTAGTTAATTCCAGATGTGACTGTCACAATCAGGGTTATATGGGCAGCTTCTGTGCCTTATTGTTTTAGAGCTGAGACTAGATAGGTTTCCTTTCCCATCACTGTAGGTGAGACAAGTCAGAATCACTCTCCTCCCAAAGAAAACAACAGAGAAAGAGAACTATTTAAAAGGACACATTCCCATAATTATCGATGAAGCAATTGAAAGAGTATAGAATTATCACACTTAGAAGTATAGATCAGGAAACACAGAGAGGGCTTGGGCTCCCCATCTTCTCATTCTGATTTTAAAGTGGAGCAGATGTAGATGTATTAGGGAACAGTGAGAACAAACTTCTGAGAGGAGGAGGGGCTCCAGGAAAGGGATGGCCTTGGTCCAGTTCTGTAATTGAGGCTTCAGAACAGCTTTCTGACAGTGCCAGAGGGACACTGGTTGGGAGACCTGTATGCTGTCATCATGTAGGACACCTCAAAGGACTAAATGCTGATCAGCATCTGCATATGGAAAAAAGAAATCATACTTAACATGGATTTAATCCCTCCTTTGGTTCATCTGAATGGTCCAGAACATCTCAAGCCCTGACATTGGAGTGAGGCAATACCAAGTAACTAACCTGAAGTTGAGGAGCTATTGAATTAATGAATCCCATAAGAGCTCTTAACCTCCAATCTCAAGCTACTTTTAGTTGGATGTTCAGCTATTTGAAACCAGAGGTATCCTAACAGAAATAATGAGTGATAGTTGACATGGTCTCTTCTCCACAGAGTTCACAGGTAAGAAACTAAAGGAGTCATTGTGTTAATGTTCTGGGTCTTATTTATTTACTTTTTAGCATGTCCATTTTTACCGTTTATTAAACAGTGGATTCCTTTTTCATATAATATAATCTCTGAATATTTTCCTCTCCCTCTATTCCCAGTTCCTCCCCATCTCCTCTCCCATCAGGATCCACTCCCTGGTCTATACTAGGTCCTCTGACTATACCATAGCTTTCAGCTTAGTGTTTTTATGGGACTCTTGAGAGTGTGAATGAGTGGGCCTCTGATTCTTGTGCCTGCTTTTGGGTTCTTTTTCTTCTGTTGGTTTGTCTTGGCCAACTTTGACATGATAGTTTTTGTTTTATTTTAGTATATTTTGTTTTGTAATGTTTTGTTATCTCTTAGAAGGCTGTTCTTTTCTAATGAGAGACTGCAATTTTACTGTGTTTTAATCTGTTCCTTAAATACTTCTCAGTCTCCAACACTGAAAATGTTGGGCAGAAATCTGCTGCCCAACATCCCGAGATGGAGACAAGAATGAAGGAGACTGCCAGGATGGATGTGTGGAAGGAAAGACAAGGAACCAGGAGTGAATTTGGATGTGATACATTCGAAATAAAGACTTAGATCCCCAGGGAGATATAACCCTAGAATGGCCTGTCACAGTTGTAGATAGTTAGGACAAGGGCACCAGACCTTTATCATACTCTTGTAGCAAAGAACTCTAGAACTTGTCTAGTGGCTTGCTCCTAATTGAATCACAAAAGGTGATAGACTATAACTCCCATAATTGTGTAATGTTATATAATACCGTGGCTTGCTACCACACTCATTGTAGAAATTCTCCTCAATGCTGTGACAAGGTAACTATGTTGGGATGCTAGATTCCAGGAACTAAAGGCAGATCCCCAACCAATAATAGTAAGTTTTTAAAACTAGAGGCCAGAGTTCCAGTTCTACCTGCAACAGAAAGGGAATGAATTATGCTGACCACCTGGCTTCATAAGTGGATTCTTCCCTAGTCTGACTGTACCTGTGAATGTACCCTGGAAAGTTCCTAAACAGAAGACTTAGTAACACTATGCAACATAGCTCAAGTGGGTGGGGAAACAAGTCATTCAGCCCCCCAAAAACATGAAGACAGTGCCACCACACAGTGCCCACCACAATCCTAGCCATCCTTCAAACCATGGTTAGCAGTTTGTTGAGGCTGCCCAGACATATCACCACAGAGCTGGTGACTGAAATAAATGGGCCTTGATCTGCTTGCCCTTATGGGTGGCTGATTGGGAAGTCCTTCTGTGTAAATGTTTGTCTTATTGGTTGATAAATAAAGTACTATTGGCCAATAAGAAAGCAAGATAGGTGTAGCTAGGAGTCAAGGAGGATTCTGGGAAATGTGGTGAAGATAGGAGTTGCCATGTGATCGCCGGGAAGAAAGGATGCACATGTCTGGCATCCTCGATAAGATAAGTCTTTATAAAATATATAGATTAATGGTTATGGTTGATAATTGAGACTGAGCTAGCAAGTTGGAGGTCCTAGTCATTGGCCAGCAGCATTATAAGTAACATAAGACTCTTTGTTTTATTTTGGGGCCATAACGTGGTGGTGGAACTCAGGAAGCTGGCAGAAAGAGTTATCATTACAGGTGGCAGAAGTCTGAACTCACAGAGTAGGCAGGACTGCATCAATTCTGCTAGGAGCAACTCAGTAAGCTAAGATCTTAATGGAGTGGTGAAAAGAGTCATCCAGGGGAAAAGCCATCTCAAGCTAGCAGAACACCATGTGTGAAGGCCTGTGTTAGGGCCGTGCTGGAAGGATTCAAGCTTGCCTGGATGGAGAGGCAGTAAGGAGGAAGGAGAAGGGGACAAATTAGCAAATGAAATAAGAATGGCAAAAGGAACAGTCTGAATTATTAAATCCTGTGGATAATCACAAGGACTATGGCTTTTCTTGTGAGTGATATGGGCAGCCCCTGGAGCCCTGTGATTGTGAGACAAGAAATGAGAGGCACAGGGTCACACTAGCTGCCCAGCAGAGAAGAGACTGCCCAAAGATGTGATTAAGTTCAATTCTAAATGTGTGCCCCTTCAGTGCTCCCAAAGTTTCTGTCCTCTGCTTATTTAACAAAATACTATGACATAACAGATTTGGCAAAAAAATTAAGTTCCAAGTTAGCAGAACTTAAGGCAGAGGTGATGTGGGTGGGCTAGACCCAATGAAGTGCATCTTTGCAAAGCAGATTGCTTCCTTGTGATAGTAGCAAAGGAATACTCTCATGTTGCATTGAAAAATAAAGAGAATCACATGAGGAGGATGCTATAGCCCTGGAGAATCCAAGAGTGAGTGAATCCTGGTTATCAAGCAACCACTAGAAAAATGGGACCTCGAACCTAGAGCCAAAATCATCTGGATTCTGCCAACACCCTGAGTGAGCTTGGAAGGAGATTCCCTCCCCTACTGGAATCCTTCAGGTAAGATCTCAGCCCTCCTGGTACCTTCATTTCAGCCTGGTGAAATTCTAAGTACAGAACTCACCCTACTGTTCCAGACTTCTAATTTATAGGACCATGAGATAATACATGAGTGTTATTTCAAGTATCTAAGTTTGTGGTAATTTATTAGGCAGCAATAGGTGCCAAGAGAGGAAGCTGAGAGACCAATTAAAAAGCCATGGTAGTAATTCAGACAATAGAAGACAGCAACTTGGTCCAAAATAGTAGCCATGGAGACATTTGAAAGATGTGAGAATATCAATTAAGAACATGAAGATGAAATTGCTTATCAGTTCATTGTGAGAATACAAGGGAAGCATTTGAGGATATGGGGGGGTAGTTGGAAACTCTATGATGTGTCATTCTGGAGGTACCTATTTAATTGACAAAGTTGTTTCTAAAGGTAGGAAACTAAATGAAACCACAAAGGAGGAAGAATATTATAACAATAAATCCAAAAACAAAGCCTGAGGTATTCCAGAGTTACGTGATCTATGAGATGGTCTTGACAGAGGATGAAAGGGAAGAGCAGTCACTGACTGACTGGGCTTTGGTTTCCTTATTTGTATAATGGATATACCAAGTACACTTACTGATAGAATTATTGAATTCAGCAATGATTATTTATGTACATGATTATTTAGATTCAATAAATATCAGCTCTTACTGGAAAGAGGCCATTTCTTGCCTATCTCCTCATTCTTGCCCCTCCACCTGCCTGCCTCTCCCTCCCCAGCCTTTAGCCAGCACCAAGTGCAAGGATTTTGCACACAATCAACACTACTTCAAGATCTGTTCATGTGAATGTAATGCCCTAGCTTAGCCTTCTAAAGCTAGGATTACTCCATCATGCTGAGCAAAATGAGCTAATCTTTTTGGCCATTTGCAACTCCTCATTTGTGGATCCAAGGAGAAGGAGAAGGGGTATCAGGAAATAAATTCCTTCATTCCAGCAGCCATTGAGGCCTCCTCACACATCCATCTTCTCCATAGGTTTCCACTCTGAAGCAGTCATAAGTAGAAACCACAAAATAACAGAGAGTAATGTAATTTTTTGACAAGACAAGGTCACATATACTTAGTTTTCAAATGAAGTACCCCTGCATGGACGCATTTCTTTAGACTCTTGAGATATTTATAAACTCCTAACTCTGACAAACACTGCCCATGGCAAGTCATAATTCTTTCCCAAGTGTCTTTCTTGCAGTTCCAAACGGTGACCTGGACAGTGGCTACTGAGAATGTTAGCACATTTTCCTCCTAAAATCTCCTCTGAGACATATTTACTGAAATACTTTATTGCCTCTGCATTGAGAATAATTTAAAACTGCAGTTAGGCCTGTAGCAGTTAAGTAAAAACATGCATCATTTGGATTGAATTGGCTAAGAAAGAATCAACTGTTCACTATCTGCCATGAAATTTTGAAAATTCTGGGCATTTAGCTCCTTGAAAGGAAAAACTGTTCTAATGTGCCCAGCTTCACAGAAATATACTCATAAGGGCTATTCAAAGCTTCAACTTTGGTTGTCTGTATTTTAAGGTAACTATTCAATATCAGCAAAATGTGTGAATTTAATTAATGGTACCCAAACAAAAGAAGCATTTCTAAGGTGCTCTTAGTCTATGCAAGGCCAATATGTTGATTTGTTGATGTGGATTTAATTAGTGTCTTCAAGAATAACTCCAAAAGCCCACTTTATCTAATCACCACATCTATATAAACCATTAGCTGATAGTACTGGTTTGAAATGGTTTTTCCACATGGTCCAAGCTGCTGTCCTACCCTGGGATAGTGTCTAACCTCAGTATGTTTCCACAGATAAACTTTTGTATCTACCTCAAGTGCATTTAGGCTCAATAGCTCCATATAAAGTGACATAAAACCTGCTAAGAAATTAGACTGTGATTCTCTGATCAGTCCCAGGAAGTGTCCCCAGTGAGTGACCAAATTGAGTCCCAGAGCTCTCAAATTGTAGGGAATAACATTGACTAAAGAAGCCAATTTGTTGGGCAATATTGGCTTGAAAGCTTCAGGATAAGAAATATTGTTCTGGGTGTCCTGAGAATGATTTCCCAGTAATAAGAGCATCTATTTCTCAGCTACTCCCATTGAAAATACTTCTTAAAAGCAACGGGCATTTCAATATGGGTTTCAAAGCTACTGTATTTCTATTCAGTTCTTAAACTCAAGAGAGTATGTTTGGGTCGTGATTCAACTCTTCAGGGAAAAGTAATTGTATGTCAAGTTCTTGTGAGTTTGGTAAGTAACAGTACAGTAGACACAAGACTGTGGGGTCAGAAAGAATTGAATTCCAACCCCATAAAAGTTCCTGTTTATGACTACACACACACACACACACACACACACACACACACACACACACACACTTGTACCTCATTTTACTCCTCTGTACTTTGGAGGATATATAATATTATCTTGTGTCAGTGTGCTAGAATTGCCATAAAAAGTAGCATATACTGGAGGAAGAATAATTCTTCTTCTTCTTCTTCTTCTTCTTCTTCTTCTTCTTCTTCTTCTTCTTCTTCTTCTTCTTCTTCTTCCTTCTCCTCCTCCTCCTCCTCCTCCTCCTCCTTCTCCTCCTTCTCCTTCTTCTCCTTCCTCCTCCCCCTGCTTTAAATTCTCTTTAATGGATTTTATTTTAAGACTCATTCAATAGTTATTGAATTATCACATTTTGATTTAAATCAAATGTGCTACTAAATGAGAAAAATTGATAAAACCAATTGTGCACACAGAAATTTTCCCAGAATAAAATTATATGTTTATATGGAAAGTAATGATTTCAATGGTATCTTCTTTGTTTTTCTTTATTTTTGAGATTGTAATTTATTTACAATATTTATCCTTTCTCTCTCCTCCCTTCAAAATCTCCCATATACCCCTCCCCATTCTTCTTCAAATTCATGGACTCCATTTTCACCAATTGTTATTGTATGCATACACATATAACACATAATATTATACATTACAATAATATAATATATATTACCAAATATAACCTGTTGAGCCCATTTAATGTTCCTTGTATGTACATTTTCCAGGAATTCTTAAAGAATACAACAAAGTTATATTCTGTATAAAGAATACCTCCCAGTTATACAAGTTAGAAGTATGAAATCTAGCTATTAACAAGTTTGTCTTCTGAGAGAAAAGGAGGCAAGAAACTATTCAAGGCCCAACCCTTGTCCTAAAGATGCAGGTATTCATTCTCGCATGGTCTTCTCCTCAAGATATGCCCATCATCAAATTCTCCAATTTTATAAGGACAGTACTCCTGTTCAATTAAGGTATAATTCAACAAGGTCGTCTTTATCTTGATTACCTCTTATGCTAGCTACTTTCTAAGTGCTTCAATAAACATCTGAGCAAAGCAACTCAAAGAAAGAAGGGCTTATTTGTGCTCATAGTCTGAGGTTACAGTCCCTCATGGCAGTGAAAGCATGCATGGTGGCAGAGACATAAAACAGGTAATCATAGTCAGGAGGCAGAAAGAGGTTGGCACTATTGCTTAGTTAGCTTTGGCATTTTTATGAAGCCTAGAATCCCACGTGTAGTTGAATGGTTTTCTGTGTCCCTCTTGTTTCTCTCCTGCTCAGGGGTCCCTGAAGCTGCTTATGAGATAATCATTCAGAGGCTAATATTAAATATTATTGTTTGACCAACGGTCAGGTTCATTACTTGCCTGCTCTCTCTTATAAATTAACCCTTTTAAAAAAAAATCTGTGTACCACCACATGGCTGTGGCTTACAGGTGATGTCCTGGCATCTTAGCCCTTCGTCAGCTACATGGTATCTCCTTGACTCCACCTTCTTTTTCTCCATAACTCTGTCTGAATTTCCCACCTAGCTATATTCTGTTTGGCCATTGGCCAAATAAGCTTTATCAACCGATAAAAGTAATACATATTTGCAGCATACAGAAGGACATTCCATATCATCTCCCCTTTTCTAATTAAAAATTGAGGTTTTTAACTTTAACATAGTAAAAATATATGTAACAAAACAATTATCAAACAAGAATTACAGTTATAATATTTAGTCTATTTGCATTTGGCAAAATTAAAGAAAATATTCTACCATCCTATCTTTGTTAATCTAAAGTTTCATAGCTAATATATCTTTTATCACAACTAAGGAAAACTATAACTATCTTTCTTCAACTCCATCAAAGACCTCAAAAGGATATAATGTTACCTAACTAAATAGGAAGAGCATTGTAAGAACCTTCCAAAACTCTAGAAATGACAGAGATCTCTGGCTGCCTGGAGAGTCACCCAATGATCTTCTGTAACATTGGGGCATCCATCATCAGTCTACAGGCCCATAGTATCTGGCAGACTTTTCAGTGAAGCAGGAAATTGGAAGATCTGTTCTGCCTTGCACTGGCGAAGTTCATCAGTTGCTTTCTTCTGTGCCCTGTAGAATGTCTGGTAGTTTCTTCTGTGAAGCAGAAACCCTGAGGGAACCATCCCATCTTGTCTTGGCATGTTTAGCAGTCAACTTTCTTGTGGGTCCTGCATGTCCAGTTTATACAACATACTGTCAAGCAGTTGAGGCAAGAGCAGCTTCTTGCCTGAATGACTAGCCTTGCCACACTGAAGGAAAACTCCATAACAAGGTTTTTCAATGCCCGTCATCCACTCCGAAGTAATTAGTGCTGCCAGGAGCAGATGTGTCTCACTGTCAAGAAAAGTCTTGCCAAAATGTAGGTGAATCCATGAGAGCCAGTTCAAATGAATAATAAGAATATTTTAGAAAACATGCACAGATACACAAGTAGATAGCGGCCATGGTCTCCTGTTCTGCCCAGGGGTGAATGGAACCAGCAGTCCTATCTCTGACCACACACACACACACACACACACACACACACACACAGAGAGAGAGAGAGAGAGAGAGAGAGAGAGAGAGAGAGAGAGAGAGAGAGAGAGAGAGAGAGACTGTCTCCTCTTTCCTTTAAAAAGTCATGTTGGCAGACAAAAAGCTCCACACTAAGGCCCTTATCACAAATCTATTGGAGGAATGAATTCCTACAATACCCATCTCAGAGAATGCTGCCACTCCACATTTTGGGAAGTAGGATCTTCTCATCACTGTTAACCTAATCAAAATAATGAATGCTCGTAGATATCTCCAGAGATTTGTCTCCAAGGTGATCCTAAATCATATGAAGTTGATAATGTTAACTATCACACCTCGATAAAGACTCTGTCTCCTAATAAGGTCATATTCTGAGGCACTAGAGTTAACTTTGCAAGATATGAATGGAGCAGCAAACTTCAATACATCACAGGTTATGCATTAGTGATTGCTTTGAGCATGTGATGAGCTGATCTGTTCAAACTCATTAGTCTGCTATTTGGTTGATATAAGCACTCACTTATAAGTAAGTAGTGTCAGGCACTGTGAATACTTATACTTCCTGATTTTTATGAGATTGAAAAATATTGTTTACCTGGAATTAGGTCTGTCCACACTATCCTTAATGTCCATTTCCTTAAAAATGTGTAGATGGTGAAAGTGAAAAAAGTTAAAGCACTGCAGATAAAGTAGCAAAAGGGCCAAATAATGACACTGAAACACCATGAAAGTAGAATTTCCTAGAGGTTGTATAAAATAGGTTAACAATTGCTCATCTGCCTATGATAAAGTAGGAATCAATTGTCAGGTCACCAAACAATCTCGGTATAGATGGAAAAACTTTAAAGGCAACTTCAATTCTTATAAAAGGGAAGTGTTTTAATATTGCACTAACCAAAAATTCCAGAATACTAATGTTAAAGACTATATTTAGTGTTTTTATACTGGACTGTCTGAAGATAGTGCAAGAATGGATTCCAGTGAGGGGAATTCTGAGTGCTTGTGAGAAAACTCCAAGAAAACAGTCTTGTGACCTCAGTTTCTTCAAAATGAGACAATTGCTCTTGGATTAGGTTTTTGTGCTCCTCCTAGGTATAATAGAGGGGAGTGAGTTTACTTCAGTGGTTGTTATTCATATGCCTCTATGGAAAAGATGTTTTTGCCACATGTGACTTGTCCTTGTGATTGCACGATTTAGTCAGGTGACTCTTAACCCTCAGAGTATACATTGTCTGATGCTCTAAATAAAGTTGGCTGTTGCATGTGACTTTAGTCTGCCTCAGTTTTAGGCCCCATTTTCCCTGGTTCATACTGCTAACTAGAGTGACTGACACTGGACTAAACAAAATCCTAGAATAAATAATGTTAGAGACTATATTTGGGAAATTGAGGGCTCACATGCATCATGAAACACTCCCGATAGCTAAAGCAATGAATGATTTTGTAAGGATAAGTCTATCTAAAGTCACACCTCCTGACAAAGAGACATGTATTGAATATGCTTTGGGAGATTAGAAAAGGGAGCTATGGGTGGTGACTAATGCCCATAATTCCAGAACTCAACATCCTCAAGGAAAAGGATCAGGAGAGCATTATCATCTACATAGTGAATTGGAGGATGGCTTTAGTCTACATGAAATGATCTCAGGAAAAAAAAGGAGTTAGAAAAAGAAAGAGCAGTGATTAAATAACATACTATTGAATACTGGGCTATTGCAGAAATCAAGAAGGAATTTTTTAAATCTCAAAATAATAATGAAATAGTGTTAACAAAGAAGTTTATAACTCTAAATGTCAACTTTGATATATCAGCAAGCTCTCAAATAAGAAACCACAATTTATTGAAAAACAAAAACAAACCAAATCTTAAAAAGAGTAGTTGGAGGGGGCAGGAGGTGGTGAGGGTGTTCACAGCCGGCCAGATAGTCCCTGCTCATGCAGCAGGAGGAGGAGGGCTGCTACCACTGGGGATGTGCATGATTTTCTCCCGACCCCACTCCGTCCTCAAACTCCAAAAAGAAAGAAAGAAAGAAAGAAAGAAAGAAAGAAAGAAAGAAAGAAAGAAAGAAAAAAAGAAAGGAAGGAAGGAAGGAAGGAAGGAAGGAAGGAAGAAAGAAAGAAAGAAAGAAAGAAAGAAAGAAAGAAAGAAAGAAAGAAAGAGCGAGCCCAGGGCCAGATGGCTTCAGGGCAGAATTCAAGATACAGCTAATGCCAATTCTCCTCAAAGAATTCCACACAATAGAAGCAGAAGGGTCATTGCCAAACTCTTTTTATGAGGCTTCAATAACCTTGATAACCAAGCCACACAAAGACACAACTAAGAAAGAGAACTACAGACCAATATCCCTCATGAACATTGATGCAAAAATTCTCAATAAAATACTGGCAAATTGAATCCAAGAACACATCAGAAAAATCATCCACCACGATCAAGTAGGTTTCATCCCAAGGATGCAAGGATGGTTCAACATACAAAAATCCATCAATGTAATCCACCATATAAACAGACTGAGGAAAAAAAAAACATGATCATCTCACTAGATGCCGAAAAAGCTTTTGACAAAATCCAACAACCCTTAATGATAAAGGTTTTGGAGAAATTGGGGATAACAGGAACATACCTCAACAAAATAAAAGCAATATACAGCATGTTGACAGCCAACGTCTAATTAAATGGAGAGAAACTCAATGCAATTCCTCTAAAATCAGGTATAAGGCAAGGCTGTCCACTCTCTCCATACCTCTTCAATATTGTCCTTGAAGTTCTAGCTAGAGCAATAAGACAACAAAAGGAGATCAAGGGAATACAAATTGGAAAGGAAGAAGTCAAGCTCTCACTATTTGCAGATGGTATGATAGTCTACGTAAGTGACCCAAAAAACTCTACCAGGGAACTCCTACAGCTGATAAACACCTTCATCAAAGTGGCAGGATACAAGATTAACTCAAAAAAATCTGTAGCCCTGCTATATACAGATGAAACATTGGTGGAGAAAGAAATCAGAGAAGCATCACCCTTTACAATTGCCACAAACAACAAAAAATACCTTGGAGTAACACTAACCAAAAAAGTGAAAGACCTGTACCATAAGAATTTTGAGTCTCTAAAGAAAGAAATTAAAGAAGATACCAGAAAATGGAAAGATCTCCCATGCTCTTGGATAGGTAGGATCAACATAGTAAATATGGAAGTCTTGCCTAAAGCAATCTACAGATTCAATGCAATCCCCATCAAAAATCCCAACACAATTCTTCACAGACCTTGAAAGAACAATTCTCAACTTTATATGGAGAAACAAAAGACCCAGGATAGCCAAAACAACCCTGTACAATAGAGGAACTTCTGGAGGCATCACCATCCGTAACTTTAAGCTCTATTACAGAGCTATACTCCTGAAAACAGCTTGGTATTGGCACAAAAATAGACAGACCAATGGAATAGAGTTGAAAACCCTGATATTAACCCACACACGTACGAACAACTGATTTTTGACAAACAATCCAAATATATATGCTAGAACAAAGAGAACATCTTCAACAAATGGTGCTGGCATAACTGGATGCAAACATGTAGAAGACTGCAGATAGACCCAAGCCTTTCGCCCTGCACAAAACTTAAGTCAAAATGGATCAAAGACATCAACATAAACCCAGCCACACTGAACCCACTAGAAGAAAAAGTGGAAAATACCCTTGAATCAATCAGTACACGAGACCTCTTCCTGAACATAACACCAGTAGCACAGACACTGAGATCAACAATTAATAAATGGGACCTCCTGAAATTGAGTAGCTTCTGTAAGGCAAAGGACATAGTCAGAAAGACAAAACGACAGTCCACAGACTGGGAAAAGATATTCACCAACCCCACAGCTGACAGAGGGATGATCTCCAAAATATACAAAGAACTCAAGAAGCTAGTCTCCAAAACACCAAACAATCCAATTAAAAAATGGGGTACAGAACTAAATAGAAAATTCTCAATAGAGGAATCTAAAATGGCTGAAAGACACATAAGAAAGTGTTCAACATCCTTAGCCATCAGGAAAATGCAAATCAAAACAACTCTGAGATACCATCTTACTCCTGTTAGAATGGCTAAAATCAAAAATACCAATGACAGTTTATGCTGGAGAGGATGCAGAGAAAGAGGAACACTCCTCCACTGCTGGTGGGAGTGCCAACTTGTACAGCCACTTTGGAAATCAGTATGGCGACTCCTCAAGAAAATGGGAATGAGTCTACCACAAGATCCAGAAATTCCACTCTTAGGCATATGCCCAAAAGAAGCACATTCATATAACAAGGACATCTGTTCAATGATGTACATAGCAGCATTATTTGTAACAGCCAGAAACTGGAAGCAGCCTAGATGCCCCTCAACTGAAGAATGAATACAGAAAATGTGGTACATTTACACAATGGAGTACTACTTAGCAGAAAAAAAAACAATGGAATCTTGAAATTTGCAGGAAAATGGATGGAACTAGAAGAAACCATTCTGAGCGAGGTAACCCAATCACAAAAAGACAAACATAATATGTACTCACTCATATGTGGACCTGCTTTATGATACATAGGAGTGACCGTGCTTTATCAGAGCTTTTTTTACTGATGTTGCTCAGAATGGTTTCCTTCCAGATGATGATTGAGAAGCTAATTTAAAAAAATGGTGCCAGGTACCACAAGGGTAAAAGAACTGTGCTGTTTTTCTGGGATTTTGTTTTTTACTTTTTTTTTTAATGGAGAGTACTGGATATCTCTACAATTTTGTTCAAATGACTGCAGAACCTGGAAAAGCTGTTGCTGCTATTGATGCATAACATACTGCCATTATTGGTATATATATATATATATATATATATATATATATATATATATATTGAACTTTTGGAAACTTTAGCTGTGCTGTCAACTTTGGAAAAAAGTATCCCAGTTTACGGCGTTCAGTTGACATTGTACAAAAATTAACACCCATATTGTTCTAGAAATGTTGAACTTAATTTTTTTCTATTTGTACAGGGGTAACACACTGTATTAAATATATAAGGTCTTAAAAAAAACAAGTGATTTGAGAGCCCATCCCATATGAAGGGATGATCTCTTGACCTGGACACATGAGGAAGGGCCTAGGCCTGGCCCAGGATGATGTGGGATTTGGGGAGCCGCTTTTGAGGGCCTTACCCTGCCTGGGGAGTGGAGGGGGGATGGCTAGGGGCAGGTGGGATGTTGGGGCGGGAGGGGAAGGTGAGGAAGAAAGGATTGACATCTGAAGCAAGCTTGTTCCTAATTTGAACTAATAAAATAAAATAAAAATTAAAAAAATAAAAAATAAACATACTAAGAGGCCACAAAAAATAAATAAATCCAGATGTGCTAGCACAAAAAAAGAATTTTGAATCTCTAAAGAAAGAAATTAAGGAAGATAGCAGAAAATGGAAAGATCTCCCATGCTCTTGGATAGGTAGGATCAACATAGTACAAATGGTAATCTTGCCAAAAGCAATCTCAGATTCAATGCAATCCCCATCAAAATCCCAACACAATTCTTCACAGACCTTGAAAGAACAATTCTCAACTTTATATGGAGAAACAAAAGACCCAGGATAGCCAAAACAACCCTGTATAATAAAGGAACTTTTGGAGGCATCACCATCCAGGGGAAGCAGAAAGGATATGTGACAGATAGGGTTTTAGTTGGGGGGTGGTAGGGGAGGACGGAAGGGAGAAGGGAACTGGGATTGTCATGTAAAACAATCTTGTTTCTAATTCAAATAAAAAATGATAAAAAGTAAGACTTACAGATATGATAAATATAAATACAGGGAATGTAGAGACTGAGTGAATCTCTAGTCATCCTTTATTATTAGACATTTTTTACACAAAATTATAGAAATTCCTGGAAAAGTTTCAAGAAAAGTAGGAAATACCTACAACTTTCATATTACTGGCATGCTACAAAATATGTATTGATATGACCCAGAGTCACCCAAGAGCGAGATCTCAATTGAGGGATTTTCCAGATCAGAGTGGCCTGTGGATTTGTCTGTAAGGGATTGCCTTGATATAGTTAACATGGAAGGGCCCAGCTCACTGTGGGCAGCACTCCCTAGGCAGATCGTCCTAGACTGTACAAGAAAGCTATGCAAACAAACGAATGAAAGAAAGCCAACAAACAGTGTTCATCCATGATTTCTGCCTCAAATTCCTATTAGAATACCTGTGCTGACTTACTTCATAGCTAAGTATTACATATAAGCTAAATAAACCATTTTCTCCATTAAGTTGATTCAGGTCATGGCATTTGTCATAGCAACAGAAAGAAAACTAGAACAATACCTTACTTGCTTTTATTTTTTTATAAATTATAAAAATTACTAGACTAGACTAATAATTGTATATATGGTAAACACTTACACATAAATGTAAAATGAAATTAATATGTGTTTCTGTTTGTTTGAGTGAGAAAAAAAGAAAGAAAAGAAAAAAATCCCAAACACTGCCACCCACTGTGCCCCCGCGCATCCATCCCATCCCAGCCTGCCTGCTGCCGAACCCAGAAGCTCATGGCAAGTGCCTGTGGAGGTGCCAGGGTGCAGATCTGGCTAGCCCTTGATCAGACTAAGTCTGATCTCAAGATATTAGAGTTTAAGGCATTAAGAAAATAGCCTGGTATGATATAACATTTTAATTGGTTTAATTTAGCCATGCTATTGTGAATAAACTGTATTATGTATCATAATTGTGCGTGACTTTATGAGCTAAATAATTGAATGGAAAAAAAGGAAAAAAAAAAGAAAATAGCCTGAATTGTTCATGGAATTTTTCATCAGCATGTCTGAAACCATAAAATATAATGATGGTGATGATAAAACACTGTTTCTGAAAATGCTGAATGAACAGCGCCCGGAAGGAGAATTTTGTGACATCGCGATCGTGGTTAAAGATGTGAAGTTCAGAGCCCGCAGGTGTGTCATGGCGGCCTGAAGCACATCTTTCAAGAAGCTCGAGGTGGACAGCTCTTCCGTCTTAGAGATCAGCTTTGTCCACTCCAACATATTCGTACAGGTCCTGAACTACATGTACACAGCCAATATCTCCATGAAAAAGGGGGATGCAAACTTATAATGCAGTCCCGTCAGATTCTGGATATGTGCTTTTTGGATAAACTTTGTTCTCAGAAGTGTCACGTGTCTAGACCCAACAAGAGTAACGGCCAGTCGAAGACTAAGTATTGCGTCAAATTAAATCACCCCATCGGGAATGTCGCGCACGCGTGTCTAGTCCCGACAAAAGTAACGGCCAGTCGAAGACTTAAGTCTACGTCAAATTAAATCGCCCCATCGGGAATGTCGCGCACGCGTGTCTAGTCCCACAAGAGTAACGGCCAGTCGAAGACTAAGTACTACGTCAAATTAAATCGCCCCCTCGGGAATGTCGCGGACACTCAGGGTGATGACGTGGAAGAGAACGGGACCAGGATAACAACCGTTCGGACGACACAGTAGAAGGCATTCTCCCGAGTCAGGAGGACGGCAAGTCTCCCGTAACTACCCTCGGGGTGCGGGAAGCGATTTTTAAAAAGCTGGCGAGCGAGGAAGTCCAGGAAGTGAACTTCTACGGCCAGGAAATGGAATCCCTGGAGACTCCCGAGTACCAAGAATTGGAGTCTCAGCCCCCTGAAGCCTTACCATTTGCCGATGAGATGGGTGACGTGAAAGACGAGGAGACTCCAGGCTGGGAAACGGCTGCCAGTGACATGAAGTTTGAGTATCTGCTTTACAGTCATCCCCAGGAGCAGCTCGCCTGCCAGGTGTGTGCTAAGACATTTTCTGACAAAGGCAGACTGAGGAAGCATGAGAAGCTGCACACGGCAGACAGGCCGTTTGTCTGTGAGGTGTGTACGAAGGGTTTCACCACCCAGGCGCACCTGAAAGAACACCTAAAAATCCACACAGGGTATAAGCCCTACAGCTGTGAGGTGTGCCAGAAGTCGTTTATCCGTGCCCCGGACCTGAAGAAGCACCAGCGGGTTCACAGCAACGAGAGACCATTTGCGTGTCACATGTGTGACAAAGCCTTCAAATACACGTCTCACCTCAAGGACCACGAGAGGAGACACAGAGGTGAGAAGCCTTTCGTGTGCAGCACCTGCACCAAGGCGTTTGCCAAGGGTTCGGATCTGAAGCGGCACGTGAACCATATGCACAACAACAGGAAGCAGGCGACCCCCAGCACCACCCAGAGTGACACGGAACAGTTGCAGTCTGTGCCTATGGCTGCCGAGGCCGAGGAGCAGCTGGAGACGATGGCCTGTAGCTAGTGTCGGCGCGGGAACACTTGGCCTGGGAGGTCAATGCCGAGGTTGCCTTGATCGTAGCCTCTCAACACCTTTGACTGCCTCTTTGGCAACTTACAGTGTTGTATGGCTGGACCTAAGGCAGAGCTCGCTCTGGTTACGTAATTTTCAAGTTTCTCAAGGTAGTTATGTTCCTATGTTCGGACCAAACACGTTTTCTCCCCCAGTTGTCTCTAGTATTCATGTTCCCTGTAAGCTCCCCTAGCCCTTCTCTGCGGTTTTAATTTGAAAACTCCTCTGTCCAGTTTAAAGTGAGGGGCTTCTGTTCCATTCCTGATTCCTCTACACTTGCCAACTGGGTGAGTGCACCACATAGAGTCATTGAAAAAAAAATTGATTTCCTAATCGTCCCAATACATGTGACTTCCGGTCAAAACATCAGTCTTAGTAACTGGATACAAGAACTTCCTGTCACTGCGGGGAAAAAAACGTTGGCGCATGCGGACGCAGGACAAATACAAAACCAAGTTTGGAAACATGGAATGGTGTTAGTTTTGTATTTCCCTTTGGTTGATTTTTAGATATCTCTCTATATACCTGTTTTATTTTGTTTGTTTTTTGTTTTTTAGGGTTTTTTTTGGTTCTTTTGGGTTTTTTTGTTTTTGTTTTTGTTCTTGTTTTTGTTTTTACTGTTTCTGAGGACAGTAAATGGTTGCCTTGCTGAAGTGTTTCTTAATCCTTTGATGATGACCCCTGTACCAACCCCAAATGCTGCAGGTCATGTGTGCCTCAGAGTGAGTGAGACCTCTGGAATTCTGGCCGTGCCTGAACCAAGTTCCTCTTTCATCCAGGGTGGGCTGTTCTATCTGAAGGTCTGTGTTGTGAACCAGTAGTGAGAGGAGGAGAGAAGTCTCCAAGACAAGGTTTCCACAGGTACAGAAACCCAAGATTTCCTAGGTCTTCAAATCCTGACTGATTTCAGAATTGGTCTTCTATTCAAGATCGAAATGAGGACGAGAAACAGAAGTGATTCTTGAGATGTTTTTGTAGTTAACAGATGATAAAGCTTTGGCGCTCTATGCGGCACTCCGTTTCTCACAAAGAAGATGCTGAAATGCATTTAAGACCTTTCAAATGTGTAAATAGTAGTGTTGGTCCTACATGTTTCAAGGAAAAGGACAGCTGCACTTTTATTTTATTTTATTTTATTTTATTTTGCACTTTGGATTAAAGTGCCTTTCATTGGCAACAAACATCAGACTGTCTAAACGAGTATTGAAGATCATCAGACCAAAAACTTTTGTTTTCCAAGTATGTTTTATCACTGGCTACAGTTTTCAGTAGAAGCTGGTTGCCTTTTTGTTGCCATAAATTAGAAATATGAACTTTGTTTCAGATCTGGCATACTAAATGTGCTTTTAACTATTTCCTTACAAGTATATTGAGATGCCAGGAGAGTTTGAATTACATTCTGTGAGAGAGTACTAGATGATTGTTTCTATAGTTGTAGAAAGTGCCAACTTTTAAGGTTCATGTTTTGTTCTTAAGTTGTTCTTTAAAAAAAACATTAAAATGATTTCATTACAAAAAAATGAGTAGTTGTAGACAATCAATAAAGACCAGGGTGGAAAGTATTAAAATTGAAAACAATAAAACAAATCAATAAAATGAATAGTTGGTTCTTTGAACAAATAAAAAATATTTGAAAAACCCTTAGCCAAATTACCCAAAATAAGAAGGCCCAAATTCATAAAATTAGGTATAACAAGGGAGACATTGCAATAGACACTAAGGAAATTCTGAGACTCAAGAGAACACTTACAAGTGTATATTGCTCAAGCAGCCATGCTGGGGAGATAGTGTGATGACTATTCCTGGTTGTCAACTATAGTAGGTAATTACCAATACGGAGTCAGGTAGAAATATAAGGGTATTTAATAGGGAAAAGCCTTACTTACAGAGCGAACCAGCCAGCCGGTGGTAGTCTGTACAGCAAGAAGCAAAGAGAAACTGAAACCGAAAACGCAGTCCCCCTACTCACTCTGACCACGCCCTCACAAGCCCTCAGGTACTCCTGTAGCCAGCCCCTAAGAAGGCGTGGCTACAGCTTCCCCTACAGTCAACTTGACTACATCTGGAATTAACTAAAACTCAAGTGGCTGGGCATACCTGTGAGGGATTTTTTCTTAATTAAATCATTTGAAGTGGGAAGACCCACTTTCAGTCAAGATCTTTTAATGTTGGGTGATACAACTTTAGTCAGGCCCACACCTTCTGGTGGCAGCCTATATAAATGACATGGAAGGAAGCTTTTGCTCTTTGCCTGCTTGTTCTCACTGACAAGTCCATTCTTTCGCTCCATTAGCACCTATTGCTTTTGGGTTCTGGTGTAAACTGAAGACGAGCTGAGATATCCAGCCTTGTGGAATATGAGTGCATAGTGGGTCACTATGGGTGATAGTGAGTGTAATCATTACATTTGGACCCATGGATCCTAGCTAAGGGAGAAACTACCATATATTGGATGTTGAGTCAAAGCAAATACTGCCTTATGGAGAGCCCTGATCCAGCCTTCCAGGCTGCTGCCACCTAACCAGCACTGGAACTGTCTTCAAAAGGCCAGTGGCTTCAAAATGGTGGGGAACATGACCAGTGGATTCCATGGTCATGGGGCTGCCGTCACACTTCTCAGGCTGTAAAGTGAGTTCACATAGATATAACAACAACATGGCTGTCTAAACAAAACCTGAACAAACAACAACACTAACATGCTAACATGGACAAGGGAAATTTCACAGGGTCCTACCCATCAGGGAAAAAAATAACGCAAGCAACTAAGGAATGTTGAAAGTGGGAGAAATAGTCTTCCCCAGAGATAAGCCTTCTACTTGGTTATCCAATCTCAAGTGTTCAGCCCTAAACTCATATACATACAAAGTAACTATAGATGATAAATATAATCTAGTTATTATAAATATATTAATATTGTAAATACATAAATATAAGTATTATATATTTATGTACTTTGGCACACACACATCAATAATAACTAAAGATTAAAAGAGTCCATGATTTCAAGAGGAAATAAGAAAGGGGATACATAGTAGGGGTTAGAGGGAAGAAAAGGAAAATGAAAGTTAATAATAATGAACTTTTAAAAAAGAAAATAAATAAAGGGCTTAGAATTGAAGAAATTTTCAAGAGAGTAAATACAAATAGCAAAGAAATGTTTTCAAGAATGTTCACCATCCTTAGCCAGAAGGGAAATGCAAATTTAAGTTTCCATGACATTTCATTTTATCCTACTCAGAATGGCTAACATTAAGAAAATTGACAACAAATTATAGAGAAAATGTGAGGAACAGGAAACCCTCATGCACTGTTGTTTAGAATATAAATTGGTGAAGCTACTATGAAAATCAGTGTTGCAGTGCCTCAAAAACCACATTTACTGTACAACCCAGCTACACCATTCTTCGCCATATACCCAAAGCATTCTATATCTAACACAGAGGTGCTTTCTAGGTATCTTAGTTAGGGTTTCTATTGCTGTGAAGAGACACCATGAGCACAGCAACTCTTATAAATAAAAACATTTAATTAGGGCTTGATTACGGTTTCAGAGGTTTAATCCATTATTGTCATGGAAGGAAGCATGGTGGCCTATAGGAAAACATGATGCTGGGAAAGGAGCTGAGAAATCTACATGGATCTGTAGGCAGCAGGAAGAGAAAGCCACACTGGGCATGGCTTGAGCATCTGAGACTTCAAAACCCACCCCCTGTGACTCACTTCCTCCAACAAGGACACACCTACCCCAGAAAGGCCACACTACCTAATAGTGCCACTACCTATGGGCCTATGGGGGGGGAACCATTTATTTATTTATTTATTTATTTATTTATTCAACTTTTTTATTTGAATTAGAGACAGGATTGATTTAGATGACAATCCCAGTTCCCTTCTCCCACCCGTCCTCCCCTACCACCCCCCTAACTAAAACCCTACCTATCACATATCCTTTCTGCTTCCCCTGGATGGTGAGGCCTTCCATAGGGAGTCATCAGAGTCTATCATATCCCTTGGGATAGGGCCTAGGCCCACCCCCGTGTGTCTTGGCTCAGGGAGTATTCCTCTATATGGAATGGTGGGGGAACCATTTTTATTCAAGCAACCACATTAGGCAATGTTCATTGCTGCTCTATTCAGAGTTAGGAAATGGAAGCTCCCTGGATAGCTATAAACTAACACATGGATAACTAAAGTGTGGTACATGTATACAGTGGAACATCATTTTGCTATAAAGAAAAATGAAATTTTCAAGTAAATGATCTAGAAAGCATTTTAGTGACTGAGGTTGTCCAAATTCAGAAAGACAAATGACACATGTTCTCACTCATCTATGGATCTCAGTATCAAACCTTTAGATTTATGTGTTTAATGTGAAATACCCAAAGAATCAAGAAAACTAGAAAGGGACTGTTAATGATTAAGCAGAAGAGAGAACTTAAAGTGGCATGATTGGGAGAACACAGTGATATGAAGGTAGAAAGGAGAATAATGAGAAAGGAGAAATAATTAGAGAGAGAGATGGGAGGGTAGGACAGAGGAGGGACTGAGGGAGGGATAACTAGTATCCCCTAGCATTGCTGGTCAGAGATGTCCCAGAAACCCCCCAAAAAAGAAAGCAAGGAAGAGGAAGACACAAAACAAACTTACAACGCAGAGTAAACAACATAACATACTCAGAATGAGGGAAAGTGTCTGCTGTGTACATTTTGTTTTCTGAGATAACATTTTTACTGATCTTAATACTTTTACTACTTTCAAAGTTAAATTCTCAAGAGGTCATAGAATATTTTAATGTCATATATATTCATAAATCAGAGATAAATGTCCTGATTATAAAGAAATAAAATAGAAGTTCCCATGCTTGTGCTTAAGCAGAGTACATGGGTCCAAGTAAAAGAGTAAAAGGCCAAAGAACATAGCCAAGTCTGATTCTAAGA
Organism: Cricetulus griseus; assembly: GCF_003668045.3. NCBI lineage: Eukaryota > Metazoa > Chordata > Mammalia > Rodentia > Cricetidae > Cricetulus > Cricetulus griseus. The sequence goes on from NC_048604.1 coordinate 14,849,964, forward strand.
GGAAGAACAGGCAAGAAAGCTGTGAGTTAAAGGTACCTGCCTTCTAGATCTTGACCTACCACAAACTATAACCTCATAGAAATCATGTCCCCTCTCCAGGCTTCAATAAAATAGCAATTTAAAACAGAAGAAAACATGGCCCAGAGGATGCCTATACTGCCACGTTTTGTATGACAGTTAATGCTTTTAGACAATAGAATACTAAATAATACACTGAAAATTATTTGTAGTAGTTTCGGGAACTGATGGCCTTGTGGTATACTTTTTCTGTAACCTGGATGGATGACCAAAGTCCAGGGCAATGTAGATTGAGTTACAGAGAGTGAGAGGAGAGGCAAATAAGTTAACAGATCACTTGCCTGGTATATGTGAGTCCCTGGGCTCAATCCCTAGTACTGCAAAGAAAGTAAATACACAAAGGAATATGCTGATAAAAATCATTGCCCACTACCGTTTTCTTTCATGTGATAGATCTCTCCTTTTTTCCCATATGTCCTACCTCAGTAAATGTTCCTACCCTCTATCTCATTCTTTGTCCCACTAACTCAAGAAAACTATTTTATTCTTTTCGTGTTATAACCTCCTCAGCCAGTCAATTGCAAATTCCAGGAAATTATGTTTCCTGTTTCCCAAGTCTACTTCTACCAACTTACTCCAAGTCATACATACATACCATCAAGTGTGTGGCAATAGTCTTCATTTCCCGACCTCCATCCATGCCCAACCTTTTATGCCAAGTCTAGCTTCCTGTAACAGCTCAAGAGATGTTGTGAGGAGGTGCTGGCAGAGGATCAATTCCAGCTCCATAGCCTATATTCCACAGCCACACATGACAATCTCTGTGCATCTTCAAGTCCCTGGTACAAAATGACATAGGACTCGCATATGGACTACATACTTCCTCCTTTATTCTTTAAATCACCATTGATTTGTTTTTCTTTTCTTCCTTTTTTATTTAAATTAGAAACAAGCATGTTTTACATGTCAATCCCAGTCCCTCTGCCTCCTGTCCTCCCCTGCCACCCACCGACCCCCTATCCCATACCCCTTCTGCTCCCCAGGGAGAGTGAGGCCTTCCATGGGGATCTTCAAAGTCTGTCATATCATTTGGAGCAGGGCCTAGGCCCTCCCCAGTCTGTCTAGGCTGAGTGAGTATCCCTCTATGTGAAATGAACTTTAGGAGCACCATTGATTCTTTACAATAAATACCTAATACAATGTAAATCCTACATAACTACAGAATACAGTTTACAGAATAATGCCATGAAAAAAATCTGTACCTGCTTAGTACAGATGCCATTTATTCTTATGTAATACATTTGTTCTGTGGGAATTTCATACTACGTATTTTGAACATGTTTACCCCTACTTCTCCCTTTAGCTTGTCCTAGAATTACTCTATACCTCCCAACTCTATGTTCTATTGTTCTTTGAGTAACCCTTACAATTTTCCTCTTCAGGTATTTTTGATCCAAGCCTGGTTGAACCCATGAATAGGTGAGACAGACTGTAAACATAGATTTCAGGCTATGTTATCACATAGTTCAATATATTATACAATTCATTAAAGCATTATGTATATCAATTATGATATGTGTTGTACCGTACTTAAATTACATACATATGTGTCTATCTCCCACTAAAGGCAGAGCCTATTTTTGCATTTTATCTCATAGCTTGAACTTAATTCTTATTTTGATTTTATTTTACAATCATTTATTTTCACGTAGAGGGATGGATGGGTGACTGGGAGAGTGCCCATGTGCCACAGCACGTATATGCAGATCAGAGAACAACTTGCAGAAATCGGTTGGACCTAGTTCTTAATATTTGTTTATACACATAGTATCAAACAAAATATACCAAACCATGGCTAATCCACAGACATGTGTTCAATTAATAAATTAATCAAGTATGGTATTTAAAAGTCATAGACTTTCAGTTAAACAGACATGGATTCAAATTATAGTTAAGAAAGCTATTGGCAAGCAATGGGAGGTACTGTCTTCAGTTGCGTGCCCACTGGTGTGCCTACCAGACTCCAGTGGAGACTTTAATCTCATGGTAACACAGAAGGACTTCATCAAATCCAGAGGCCACAGACAAAAGACAGCAGTACATAAAAGAGAATAAGAGGCAAATTGGGGGGGGGGTGAACAAGGGAGGGAGGGAGATGAGAGATGATGCAGATATGAGCAATTGAAATACATTAGATACATGTCTGAAACAATGAACAAATTTAATTAATAAGACAGGGAATCATCTCATATCAACTATTTTTTCACAGCTTAAATTCAGAACAGTAATTGCACATGTACTACTTAATGGGATACCTATAGCAAGAATTGTTAAAGGACTATTCAAGTAGCAAATTCTTTAAGTCTCTCTTATTGTTTTCTATACTACAAAATAAATAATAATGTCAATAAAAAAGAAAGTTACATACAAGCTACTTGGCTTCTCTGGACATCTATTCTCATCTAGCAACTATAATAGTAATGCCTTCTTCCCCGGATGAAAGAAGGTAGTAAATATAGAAGTAATCACTGACTTCAAAAGCTTTCTACACATACACACATAAGATTTTAAATATCAACACATATACAATAGGACCTCAGGCATGAGAAATGCCAAGCACATGGGAAGTACTCCTTGACAGTGAGCCACCTTGATTACATTTGAAGATGGGGCTTCTGACATTTCCCCAGTGTATGAGAAGTATCTGATGAATGACCAGCCAGTACTGCCTAAGCATCAGATGGTCTTCATGCTCCAGTCCCATAGCGGCATGACTCTGATGCTTACAGAATGCTAATATGTTTATCCAACTACTCTATTCTTTACTGCAAGTTATCAGGCATGTTAAACCATTCCTTACTGCTGGATTTCAGGGTTCAAGAGAGACCCATAGCTTATCTGAAGTGATAGTCAAGGCTAGAAAAACCAAACATCCCAAATTGCTTGGGAGAATTCCAAGTTGTGTGAGGGGCTACATAATTAACAGGTGTTCTGTGTTACTTTTAAGTGGATCATGGTTTGGGCAGCAAGTTATGTGGTCATTCTAGTCAAGAATATGCTTCGTACTTGTTTTCAATGTGGGGAAGAAAAATTCTAAGTGAGAACCATCTTAATGCTCTTTCAACAACAGCATCTCTGTTTTGGTTGGAAAAGGACATAAGTTATGTTTTTTCCCCCTTCTCTCTGTGTATGTGGCTCCACATAGCGCACAAGAACAAACCACTGGGGAAATTAAGAGTGGTACCAGCCGCCTCGCCTCACAGCTTCTAGGTTCATTTACATGAGGAGCTAGTCTGCTTCAGCATCTGCTCCTATAATTGCGTAAGCATGATGTCCTCCTGGACTCAGAGGCCATTCTTCCTGTAACTCTATCCCAGCACTCTTTTGGAGGCACATGGCAGGGCAATGCCTGCAGCCACAATGTGGACAGATGGTTCCCTATCACAGGCCTATCCTAGATTGCAGTTTTAAGGAGGTCACTTTATTCTACAGCTACTGTCCTTAAGTAGCATACATGCCAAGTCTTTCAGGCAAGACACTCATTACTGCTAGCACCCTTGGGGGTTTTCTAGGGCCACAGATGAGAATTGAGGCCACAAACAATAACAATGAAGATGACTGAACATAGCTTTGCCAATACTTTGATAAGATGCATTAAGAAGTAATCTGTTGGTCAGCCTAGACCATTAATGTTTGCATCTATTGATTTAGTTCCTCCTAATAGGTTTTACCATTGTGCATTAGAAGCAAAACCTCCCATCAACTGGTTCAAGTGAAAAGAAAGATATTTGTGTCATTGTGTGTGGGGATCCCAACCATCATTAACTATGCTTGGTTTATGTCTACAATGTCCGTCAAGAAACAGGTAACAGAGTTAGAAATCATGGCTTTTGTTCTATAAATCACAAGTGTCCATTGTTCAAAGCACAACACAAATATATGATAGAATAACTTCCCAAATCAGTGGAAGGTTGGGCTTATTCACCAAATCCATAGATTACTTATAGTGGGCACCAAGAACAGACTGATAACCAAGATGAGCACTGCCCCTGCCTTCCTAGGACTTAAACATGAGAAAGAGGGAGACATCAAAGCTATTGTTTTAAAATACATTCTTGTTAGAAGAGTGATAACAAACGGACTACCTGAAAGAGGGTGTGAAGGGGGAATTGAAGGGACTGATTCCTATAGTGAGTGACAACTAACCAGTCAGAAATGTGAATAGACATTTGCAATATAGGAGCTGGCCATTTTTACTCATTTTAAAATTTGGTGGGACTTTTTGTGTGCTAATCATGGTGCCAAGTTCTATATGGAATGCCAAGAAAACTGAAAATAAGACAGAAGGCATATTGTGTCTCTAATTTTGATGATGGAATACTGGAATAAAAATCTTTTGTGTCTTTCTACTTTGATTTGACATAGTTTTGAGATTTACCCATATCACCATATATCTATAGTTCATTAATGCTGTTATTTCTAACTTTACAAGTATACGAAATATATGACTACCATTCTACAAATTCTAGAATTCCATTGCCTTACAAAGATTTCTGTGGGTTCTCAGGAAAGAGCCCATTGCCAATAGACATAGAACAGAGCATCACCAGAGATCTGAAAGACAGATAGACTTGAAAGTATGTTAGGGAATGGACCCGAAGAACTTGGAGATCAGGCAGGTAGAGCAGAAAGACCAAGAAGAGATCTCAGAACAGGCAAAAGCAGACAGTATAGAGACAAGGCAGGACCATGGGGATAAACTTTGAGACTGCTCAAATCCAACAGTTTCTCCCCTTCCTCTCTCACTTGAAAACTGCTGCAAGATTCTGATCAGACTCTGCCAATCAAACCCAAGTGCTAAGGCCAGACAATTATGTGTGATTTTTCAATCCTGGGCAGCAGCTTTGGTTTTAAATGAATAATATTAAAAAACACCATCTTACTTTTTACCAATTTATTTTAAATTCTATAAACCTCATCTTTTATCAATGATATATTTGATGACTCTTGGCATTTTACAGGGGTGCATAAAATAATTATGAAATGTGCCATTTGCAGAACAAAGTCAGTATCTTTGGGGGAAATTACTATTGTAATTTGCTGTAATAACCATCCTTAGTTTAAGGATCTGAAGTGTGTGATTGTAATGCACAAAAAGCTAAGAAAAATATTGAAGTCCAAAAACAAGGACTTCGGGGCTAAACTAGTTAACTTTCTGCCAAGGTTTTAGTAACTGAGTACTCTCTCTTAGCTTTGCCCCTGTTCAACCCTGCTTCTACTGCATTGAGAAGCCTTGAATTAATGGGAAACATTTCTCAGTGTGACTACTTCCTGTCGAGAGAGAAGAAAGGTTTATTTGTCTGGAGCCATACCAAGGCCTTTACACATGCTAGGTAAGAGTGTCACCATTGAGGTGACTCCTCAGCCATGGAAGAGAGACCTTTGATTCCTTATCTCAAGGACGACTCCAAGTCAGAAGATCAAAGTAACAACCCTGCATCTTATCCTTGTGCCTCCCTTCTCTCACACCCGATGGGCCCAGCCAGTTTTATGACAGGATAAATGACAAGTCAAGACACTTGTTGAGTCTAGACTAGTGGTTCTGGAACTTCCTAATACCGTGATCCTTTAATACAGTTAGTCATGTTGTAGTGACCCCAACCATAAAATTATTTTTGTTGTTACTTCATAATTGGCTACTGTTATGAATCATAATGTAAATATCTGATATGAGACACCTGTGAAAGGGGTGATGGCGCACGGGTTGAGAGACACTGGTCTAGACTGTTTGCTGTTCACTGAGGTGGAGTTGCTAGGTAGATGCTGTGATTTCTACATTTGTTGCTGAAGATGAGGGCTAAGCCAGAGACTTGGCATCATCTTAAACTCAAACTTCTAGAATATTTATGGCAGGAAAAAGTCTCAAGTCCCAGATGTTGTGTTTGCATGATTGAATGGACAGTGACGCTTTCAGTGTGATACAAAACAGAAAATATAGTTTTCAAACAAAGTGATGAGTGTGTAGAGCTAGAAAGCCCACAAGACATCCAAAGGAAATTGTTAAATGAGCAATTGCCTATATAGCTTTGGAATTCAAGAGACCATGGCAGAGGATAAAGCCCTAGGCACCATTGACATTTCCAGAATTAATCAAGGAAAGGGAAGAGTAAGATAGGCCCAAGGAAAGCAACCCAATCTTCTGGAATCCAAGATATACTCCAGGCAATTATCAAAAACTCAGCAGCTTCCATGTCTTGGTGATTTTCTAACTTTAAACTCTTAGATTTATGATTTGCATCCTCACAGGAGCTAAATGAATACAATTAAGCAGAACTTGGAGGCCAACTGATCCATACGATGGGAGTAAAGTGCTCAGTCATTGGAGCCAGAATGCCTGTTGGACCTTAGAAGGGAAGCTTGTCCATCAATATGCTCACCTGTAACATGGGCAGAACAGTGTTCACAGCACTTTAGTAAGAATTAAACAACTCAATATTTGTAAAGTGCTTAAAACATAAGAACTGACACACACACACACACACACACAGGCAACCACTACAGAAATGCTTATTAGGATGAATAATACAAGAATCTGTTGTGGAGATTCTGGTTTATGCAAAATAGACTGGCATTGGATATCAGTGTCTATCCCAAATCCTGGGTTATTCTAATGTGTGACCAGAATTGAGACCTATGGTCTTAATGATTCTTAAACCTTTGTGAAGAATTGTGCTTTCACAGCTCAGTTACTTAAAACGGCTGCATCAGTCATTTTGGTGGTCCTACATTATTGCAATCAAAGTAGATGTGTCAGTATCAAACCCCAGCAAAGTGTGGAAGAGCAGATCCATATTCCTCCAAGTTAGAAGCCTCTAGAAGGTTGAAGCTTCAGTAGATTCTACCCCCTCCCCTAGGGACCATGTCCCCACCTATCCCAGAGGTCTTGTGCCCCACCACCTGTTCCACCAGCTATTTGATATTATAAGTATCAAACCAGCTATGCTAATTAGCATTGGTCCCATCATCCAGAGCCTGAAAATAAGTGAGGTGAAAATACAAAAGTAAGGATAAAGAGGCCCTTACAAAGTCACCTCCACTCCTATCCTGTTCACTTCTCCAGATCTGCTCTTCTATCTCTTTAAGGTAGACAGGCTCTTTCCTAGTATTCAGTGGGAGAGACAAGGGCAATCCATGTGTAATAGAAGGCAAATAAGGCCAGGAAAGACCTTAGTGAGCTTCTCTTTTCAGGTTCTGGGGGACAGCAATATTGAACTTTCTCTGAAAACCTTATGACATCTGATATGGTGTTCACATGGGATTGGGGATTGACAATAAAAAGCAACTTGATTGCTTGTATAGATTCATCATATACATCAAACAAAAATGTTGATGCTAATGTCCAAGTAACCCTTGGATTCTATAATAGATACAGGAAGTCACTCAGAGATTTCCTGTGGCCGTTATGCACCTCTAATTTCAGGAACTAGATCAAATGGCTGCTTTAGGACAGACAGGAGTCTATACCATAAGTGTTTCAGCTGAGGCAAATTGGTAATGCCATGCCAATGCAGCAAAATGGGGAGTATAATTAACACAGTTGCCTTGAGCTCCAGTTCCTCAAAGCCTAGCCCAGAAACACAGTCCACACCTCCTTCAGCCCTTCACCTTAACAAAGTAAAGAACTCGTTTACCCACACTCTTAAGTCCCAAATCTGCCACCAGCAGTTCTCGTGTCTAGCAGTGGTGCTTAAGAGACAAAGAAATGCCCCTAGAATAAATTCTGGCAATATGCTTGAGCAGATGGAGCTCGGGGATCTGGAAAAACCAGAAAGATCATTCCACGTGATCTTCCAGGGTGTCACCTCGCTAATATATTTGGCAATGCTTCTGCCTCAGTTTCCTCATGAGTCTAATAAAGGGAGTAAATACACCCAGTTGAAAATAGCTTCCAGACTGTACCTGTGAAAGTTTCTCTAGATCCCCTTTTCTTTCTCTCATCTATTGTTGTGCAGCAAGATTCCTGCCTTCTACTAAAGGGCCAACGTCTCCAAGGTTGGAGATTGGTAAGCAGCTTTTAATTTGTTTCAGCCTTTTCAAAGCAACTCCCTGAAGGTCTCCAGCACTTCTGTTGTAATCATGCTTACAAGACTGAACCTTCCCTTAGCTTCACTGAGCAGATGTTAGTGCACAACATAAAGATTAGAATCTGTGACAGAGAAAAAGTCATATTACCTCTACCTTAGACACTGCTCTCTAGCTATGAGGAGATATCAGGACCACAGCAACTCTTATAAAGGGAAATATTTAATTGGGGGCTGGCTTACAGTTTCAGACACTTAGTCCATTATCATCATGGTGGGGAACATGGTAGCATACAGGCAGACAACGTGCTGGAGAAGTAGCTCACAGTTCTACATCCAGATCCCCAGGCAGCAGGATGAGAGAGATACTGGGCCTGATTTGGGCTTTTAAGACCTGAAAGTCCACCAACAGCAACACACACTTCCCGCAGCAGGCCATACCTACTCTAACAAGGCTATGCCTCCTACTCTTTCTCAAACAGTGCCACTCCCAGGTGATTTAGATATATGAGCATATGGAGGCCATTTTCATTCAAACCAGCACAAAATCTAACAGAACCAGCACACCTGGACTTGGTGGTTTCCATGGCCTATGCCATCCAAGCTCTGTAACTTTGAGAATATTGTTTAATCTCTTAGACTTCTGGATTACTCTTCTATAAATGAAGATATTAATACGAGTGTCTACCACATATGTTTCTGCTGAGGATTAGGACATAAATTGTATGCCCTTCTCAATGCATAGTGAACATCTATTAACAGACAACTGATGATAAGGATTTTCATTGCCCCCTGCACCTGTACCAGGTGGAAGGGCAGATGTCTCCCTGTCTTTCTGAGATTCTTATCCATCCATTTATCAATCATAGCTTTCTCACATAGTAATGCTGGCAGTGCTGGGGGATGCTCAGGGAAGGCCAGTGAACCACTTGTTTTGTGATTGTGGTTATCACTGTGCCTGTGATTGTTTCCAAGGTGGAAACTATTGACTTTTTCTTTCCAAAGGATGTTTGCAAAAAATGCTTGAGAAATGCCCTGTAGGTGAGAGTAAAAAAGAACAATTGACTTTTCCTTTTCAGCACTGGATAGAATCCACAGCACTTAGTCCAAAGAGTACAGAAGGGAAAAAGTTTTTTGGACATCCCACTGCCTCTCTCTTGGGATCTAGGACCCTATTTTATTCCATTTTCTGTTGCTATAATAAAAATATCTGAAGTTGTGAAATTTAACTTTTACAAAGAGGTTTATTTGGGATGTTGCATCTGCTTGGCTTTCTGATGAGAACATCTACTGCATCATGTTATAGTGGGAAACAGAAAATGGAAACAGGCACCTGCAAAAAAAAAAAAAAAAAAGGTTGTCTATGAGACATAAAGGGGAGATGCTGAGCTTGTCTGATATCTACTCCCTCTCCCGGGATGTAATCCAGCCTCAAGAGACCTAACTTATTCCGAGAGACCCAATAGTCTTGGGAAACTGATTCAATCTCTTGGTAAGGCATTACTCCATTCAGCAAGGTCGTACCCCATTAACCAATTACAACCTCAAAGACCTGCCTCTTGAAAAGTTTCATGAGGGGAAATTATACCTCAAAATGAGTGTTTACGAGGACAAACCATGTTCAAGTCATAGTGAGCACTAAACTGAATTTAACAGAATGTACTTAATGTGAAGTATTTGCCTTCTCACCCATCAAATTTGAAATCAAAACCACTTAACTAAACCTTGCTTAAATGCCTGGGATGAGAACCACCCCCTCTTTTCCTTCATTGGCCCATTAAGGATTTCTTTAATCTCTTGTTGGGACTTCTCAGAAATGACAGTGCCGATTATTTATGCAAAGAACTATTTTGTTCTGCAATTGTTTTCATTTTCCCCTTTAGAGGTAAGAGCAATTGAAGAAAAATAAAGTCAAATTATCTTAAAATAAGAAAAAAGTGCATGACCAAACTTAAAAAAAAAAAAACAGAAATCACAAAATGTTCCCTTTTTTACTGAGAAAAACAAATCTATTATTTCTTTTCTTGGTGTCCCAGAGGCCTATACAGCACACGGAGTTAAGAGTACTTAATAAATATTATGTAATAGGATGATGAAGATGATTTTAATGAGAAGAGCAAAATACCCCAAGTATTTTCGCCATCCTTTCTAGAAAAGACAGCATCCTTCTTTTCCCATTTTCTGTCTGCTAAATGACCTTTTCCAGGGAATGTTGTAGATAGGTTCAGATCAGGGGATTCACGACCTGACTCTGCTGCTAACCATTTGTGTGTCTTCAGACATGTTATATAACCTGTCTATGTTTCAGCTTTCTTCTATCAAAAATGAAAACAGTATCCCTCTTTGTCACTTCAGCTGTGGTGATCAGAACGACTTAACTTATGCAAGTAACCTGATGTATATATAAAGTACTTGAGAGCAGCCTCCCATGGTGACTTTCCATCCCAAGGACCATAATAACAGTTTGACCGCAAAAACACAACCCAGCAGCTAGCTGCATTATGTGCTCTTAACATTTGATGATCTTTATACTTTGTAAACAGCCCCAAACTTCTTGTTTGTCACCATGCCACCAACACCAAACACTGCCAGATATTCCTGAAAACCAGTTACAAAATTCTTTACTTCCAACCTTCCTAGCCTGGAGGCATATTTTTGAATCAGAAACAATCTTTGTGTTTTTTCTTTTCTTTTCTTTTCTTTCTTTTTTTTTTTGCTTTGTTTTTTGTTTTGTTTTGTTTTGTTTTTTTGAGACAGGGTTTCTCTTTGACTTTGGAGGCTGTCCTGGAACTAGCTCTTGTAGACCAGGCTGGTCTTGAACTCACAGAGATAAATCTGCCTCTGCCTCCGGTGTACTGGGAATAAAGGTGTGCACCACTACCACCCGGCTTGTGTTTCTTAATCGTCTATAATGTACTAGCTTTCCTTTCACAACCCTGCTGTAACAGTAGTGATAGCTACAGGTTTGGGAGTAAACAGCCTTTGTGCATGTTGCCTCAAATTTTGTTTCTGACAGGATGGTGATGTTATTGCTTCATTGTTGTATTCCTTCCTCCAACTTGCCGACATTACTGAGTGTTCTTTGGGGCCTTGCACATAGGAGGCATGTAATCAGTATGTATTGCGTGGAGTAATTAATTGCATGCTAACTAGTCTTGGTCCAATATTTGCATGAGCCTCGTATAGTCACTATGCTATATTTTACAACATAGGCTCTTTGTTTTTATCAAAGTATCGATCAACCATGACTCTACATATGTAGAAAGAGCCTTCATTGTTTTATAGAATCTGTGTTAAAGGAAAAAGGGGGCTTGATGTCTGTGAAAAGTCCATTTTGAGAAAACTCTGGGCCTATAACATGTCTGACTTATGCTTCAGCAGATTTAAATTTCTATTATTAGACAGGGATCAAGGCAAATTAAATAAAGAATGTTTTCCTCTCTTTTCTTTCATTTTGCCAACCCTTACAATGCACCTCGCCTAACTTTGTTCAGCATCTTCTCTCTTTTTGATATGTAAGACTGTCCAGGAATGTAAGGTAGGAGCGTGAAGGAATCTACATGTAATGTCCACTAATGGATAAATGAATAAAAAAATGGGGAACATCTGTATAGTGAAATATTATTCAGCCATGGAAAATGATTTTTTTCTCTAGGAAAAATATTTCTCAGGAAATAATGGCACATGTTACAACATGGCTGAACCTTGGTGACACTGTGCTAAGTGAACTAGTCACAAAGACAAAGTACTTCATACTGTACTTAAAACAGTCATATTTACAGAGACAGAAAGTAGAGTGGTGGTTATCAGGAGCAGGGCTGAGGGGGGACAGCAGCTGATGTTTACAGATTTTCAGTTTGGGCTTTGCAAGATGGAAAGAGTTGTGAAGATCTCTTGCACTGCTGTGTCAATATATTTGACACTACAGAACTGTACATTTAAAATCATCATTATGGAAAACTTAACTTTGGGAGCCATAATTAAAAGGTTAAGAGATGCAGATTCCATGGGAACTCGTGCACATACTGGGTAGCCCAGATGCAGCAGGTGCAGTCATCTCCCAGGTTGCAGTTCATTTCAGATGCAGGCATTACTCAACATGCATGCCTCTATTTCATTAGCATGATCTCTGCATTTTCTTATTTATGATCCTGCTAGTGAGCTTTGCTTCAGGGTAGGAGACTAAGGAGGCAGAAGAGCATGAAACAAGCATTTCCCCCACCAATTGCCTTCCAATTGATATTTAGAAATTTTCCACTCCCTCTAAGGAATGGCACACAGTAATTTGCAGCTGCTCATCTCAACCGTATCCCCTGATTACCGGAAGCGCTCTCAAAGTCATTCCACGTGAGCTTTTGGCTAAGCTCATGGATCAACTGAGTCACTGTTCGCATATGAAACGTACTTATAATACATATTTAAAACCCCAGAGCCTACCTTTAAATATCCTCATTACCGTAAAACTCATCAGCCAAAAGGAGAGACTCAAAGGCAGAAGTGACCTAACAGCCAAGAGTGGATGGGGACGGAGTGCCTTGGAGAGAACAGAAAACTCTGCTCTGACAAATTTCCCCTTTGTTGAAGCTAGGATTTTGTTAGCTTGTTTGTTTTTGTGTGCTGTTTCCTCACCCATCTGTGATGTTTTAATTTATCACAGTGTTCATACACACAGGACAATTAGTTGCTAATTGTTTTATATATTTCCTGCCTAATTGAGGAGAGCACCAATATGGCTTTGTGACCCCTGATCATTTGCATTAATAAACTCTAAATCAATCTCTCATTACTAACTTCCCTAACAAAATCAATCATAATCTGCTAAAAATTGAAAGACCAAAATACAGATAAAGCTAAGAGAGTTCAAATCACCTTTATTCTGTCCACAATGTCCTTAGTCTCATTGTGTGCCAGTGACCTTTCCTATTTCTGCTCCACACACCCCCCCACACACACACACACTGTCAAGGCTTTAGTAATCTCATCTTTCTTGATCAGCCACTGGGTAATTGCAGTGATACTGACGACGATGATGCGGTGGTGGTGGTGGTAGCTTTGTTTTATTAATTATCCAGTATGTATTAGGCATGGAGCTATTTTTTGTGTTTCAATTTCACATATAGTTCACTCTGAATATTCTCATGCCCGTTTTCACTTCTTTCCCTTCCATCCCTGTCATAGTTCAAAACTTCCTACAGGTCCCTTTCCCACAGTCGCATTATTTTGCTTTGTGACTCACTGATTTTGACGAGGATTGTCTTGTGTCCACAGGATTGGAACTACCCATTGGATCCTGAAGGACTCACCACTGGGGCATACAACTGAACACTGTTCCTGCCCGAGAACCCTTCAGTAGTTAATAATTCATCAGGAATGAGTAGGTCTCCATAAGCCGTCCCAAATCCATGATTTCCTGCTGGCAAACCCAATCTCCATGCAGGACCAATGCAGACAATCTCAGCTATTGTGAAATCATTTTTTCAATGGCTATGCCCTGTCCTGAATCCAACCTGTCATGCCCCCCCCATCTTCCAGCTGACTCTTACATTCTTCCTGCTGTCTCTTCGGCAATGTTCCATGAGCCTTATGGTATAAATGTTCTGCTTATGGCTGATCACTTAACTGTTACTCACTCTTAGCATCTAGAACAGCCAGAAGTCTCTGTATTCATCACCATTCACTGCAAAGAGATTCTCTGGTGAAGGATGTGATTGCTATTTGTCAATGTGTAGAAACATGAATATTTAGAATGTAGTTTGGCATCATATCAATTTACCTAAATGACAGTAATGCACTCTCCACAAGGCTCTATGGCCTCACCAGCCATGGGTTGTTAACTGAGTTTACAGTACTAGCATAGGTTTCCCCTGCTTGTGGATTGGGCCTCAAATCCAACCTGCTATTGTCATACTGCTATTGCACCAATGGGCATATCTTGCTTTGTGGATTGGCATTGTAGTTCATAGAGGTCACAGCTGGGTAAGATCACTGATACTTTATTTCCCCTAGCAACCTGCATAGAACATCAAGCATTCCGAAAGCTAGCCAGCAGGAAGAAGGCTTCCAGCTCAGTTACAGCTTGATTTCTCTGTATCTAGCTACCAGGGTGTGTACTGTCTTCAGCAGTAGTGTCTGATCACCTAATTGTTGTAGGCAAGCAAGAGGAATGGAAATAGCCTACATTGTTTTTGGAAGTCTCCAGCATCTCCATGACCCTAGGCTTAGAGAGGTAAATGTCACATGTGCTTTCTCATGTGTAAATACTATATTTGAATCTATAGGTGTGTGTGTGTGTGTGTGTGTGTGTGTGTGTGTGTGTGTGTGTGTGTGTGTGTGTGTTTGTGTTTGACTCAAAGGATCTATAAAAGCCAAGAAACTAGACAGAGGCCATTTGGGGAAAATGCCTACCTGGAAAGTGTCTTAGTACAGCATAGGTGATAAGAAAGTAGAGAAGCCTTTGTCCCGCATGGTCCCACAGCCCTTGAGCCCCAAATAAACTAGTTAATTTGGGGCTCTATATTAATTATGAAACTGTTGGCCAGTGGCTTGGGCTTCTTATTGGCTAGCTCTATCTTAATTGTTAACCCATCTCTATTAACCTAAGCAGTTCCACATGGTCTTATCTTACCGGAGAAGGGTCCGGACCTGCTATTACTTTGGCAGGCTACATTGTGACTGACCCTGGAGGGCTTTCCTGCCTACCTTTCCCAGACTTCACCTCCTCTCCTAGTCCCACCTAGCTTACTGCCTCATTGGCAATTGGCCCAATGGTGTTTTTTTTTTCATCAACCAATAAGAGAAACATTACAAAAGGACATTCCCCCATCAAAGCAAAACACTAGGGGTGGGAAGGTTTCAGTAAATTGGGGGTGATGTGCAACAGGGAAGACAAGGAGGCAGAAAGGAGGGTTAACCAAAATGAAGGATCTATTAAAAAACATATGGAAACCTACTACTTTGTAAACTAGTTTTTTAAAGTTAAAAATAATAGGAGAAAGGTAACCTGAACAGCTGAACAATGCTGCACCTAGAAGCCATTGTTTCTCAAACAAAAATGACAGTGTCAGATGGGGAATGCCTCCCTATGTGTTGGTTGCACTATTTTTTCTGTACATGGTGTGCTACAATGCCCATAAATATATTGCCAAGCACTTTACTATTGTTACCCTACTCCACAGATGAAGAAAATTCAATCAAAATGTAATGCAGAGACCTTTGGTTTATACATAACAGTTAGTACAGAGCTGGATATGTCTGAGTCTTTCTACTTCCCTGTGCCACCCCTACAGACTGTTTTCAGAATCAAGCAAATACCATCAGGAGCTCTGGTTGTTAAAGACCATATTCATGCAGTGCATAGCTAACAAGTAAAATGCAGGTCCTGTTCTTCAGCCAATGACCAGAACTTTTTTTGTATCTGAATGAATGATGCTACTATCAGTTGCACCCATGAGAAGATGCAACACTGATTCCAGGACATAAACCTTGCCCCAAAGTTTCTGCTCTTTTTGTGGGGCCTGCCTCCAAAGCTCACCTGTAATCTGCTCAGGCAAATTTGTGTCCTTAGCAGACAGACACAGCTCATTTCTAAATCCCAAACTTTCATTGCCAAGCATGATCACCCACCTTATTCACCAGTGTAGGCTCTAATGACTTCTAGCTGCTTGATCAAATATAGCCTGTTCTCAAAGGACAGAGATTTGTCACCACTGAGAAGATTCAAGGGAAAATGCAACAAGCTTTGAATTTAATTTAACAATTGAGCTTCTCCCTCCAGCCCAACACCTAGCATCTGGCTTGTCTTTTCAAAATTTCATGAACAGGAGGCAAGAAATCAAAAAGCTCCTTTCTGGGCTAGGAAACAAAGAAACTTTACCCTGAAGAATCCCTCTGAATGCAATGACCAGTCACAAAATATTTGCATTCTCTGTCAGATTTCCCTAGATCCTCGGAAGGGAAATCAATGGCAACCAGTTGCTGTTCAGCCTTTCATTTGGAGTGGTCAGAATCCAACTGGCCTCCACGGAGTTGCTCACATTGAAACAGGAAATAACTACTTTTCACCACAATGCTCCTAGGAACGATTTTCTCCAGCAGTAAGTTAATTGCTAGCATAAAATTTTATTCCTATTCTCTGCATTGTGTGTCTATGAGAAGAAAGAGCAAGCCCCTCTGCCATGTGGCCTGTTGGAGACAAATGGGCCCTGGCAAACCAACTATCAGTTGGTCATCCTTGCCACTACCTTTAAGTGCATATTTCAAGCTGTCTTTTCTGCTTCTCCTGATAAAACATTCTAGCATATTTATTGCCCAGGAAGTAATCATCTCAACATAAGCTGGCTGTACTGAGCCACATTGCTAAGGAAGAAATATGTTCTATGGGTCAATTACCTTCGTTCAAATAGCACATCACAGTAATTTAACACTCCCATTAAGTGGCAAACATTTTGCATTGGAAAGGAATTGTTATTTGGAGGCTGAGAATATTGTAGCAACCTAACAGCCCTGGGCCAAACAAAGTGAAGCTCTGTGAATGTTGAACTTGGGGGTTAGGAGAGGAAAGGGTAGGAAGGACTTCAAATGGTTCGAACAAGGGACAAACAAACTACGGCTCACCCAAGAGCAAATGTGAAAAAGATCCAATTACCTTTCTGAGTAGGGCTGATGCTATAATTGAATGCTGTGTTCCACCGGTGGATTATATACTTCCTTTGAAATGCCTGGGAGCACTGTAGTCAACAGGCAATGGAGCCAAAGGCTTTCATGATCTTGTTTTCAAACAATACAAGCAGTGAGTTGAACATGTATCAGAAGCATTAGCAAACCTGTCACCCAGAACTGTAAAAGGGAGCACCAGTTGTGGCAATTTATTGGATCTTCTGGGGGATTTTGAACCTTTTTACTAGCTTTCTCTTTTTGTCTTTCACACCTGGCCTTCCCTGTTTCTCCCTGTCTTCTGATAGCTACCTCAAGTAACACTCACAAAGGTCAGAGAACCACTCTCAGATGCAGCCCAGGAATAACTTAACTCTGTGAGTAGAAGACTTGAGAGAAACCCATCTGAGATACACAAGGAAGGATCTGATATGAAAAGAAACCCTGCACTAAACATGTCTGTAAGATTATCATTCATGAATACAATTCACATCCCTGCACAACCTGGAGGTGGTTGATTCCCCCTGCAGAGTTGCGTGTACCAAAATCAAAGCACAGGAAAACACCCTTTGCTTCATCTGTGCTTGTGAGTATTCAAGCCTTGACAGTTATTCAGTAATTCTCCTCCTCTAGCCCACTACTAACATTCCTCAACGGAACAAATTTGTTTGGCCTGCAACCTGGGCACAAGACAATGTCCAGATGATTTTGTGAGCTAGGGAAGCTACAAAACAGTGTCTGCAAATGTTACCTGTACTTGCTGTACATTTATCCAATGAATAGACCCCATCTGCACCAAGAAATGGTTGAGCAATGCTAAGAGGGCATTATGACCTTACATGCCTTTTGCTTTCCTTGACATAGGTTCTAACACCCAGGGGATCTTTTCTTCTTCTGCCACATTGTTTCATTCCACAGAACCATCTGGTTCTCAGTGAGTAAGCTTCTTGTTAGGCTGTAAGGTAAATCAACTTGATAATGAAGAATTCATGACTTCCCTGGCTCTCTGGAGCTGATCATCTCCGAAGAAAACATTCTCAATTTGTCATTTTTTAACATGGCATGTTGCCAGCCACTGGTGGATCAGGGACCATGAACATGATTTCTCTCAAAGGCTGATGTGGGGCTGCTGAAGTTGGTAGAAACATCAGTTTTGAGAAAAAGTAATTTCATTTGAGACGAGAAACATTTTACGCCTGCGCATCTCCTCAAAATGTCACATATTTGTTTCAACATCTGAGTTGTGAAACAGCTTCTAATGACATCGCAAACCTTTCAACAGTTTCTAAGTCAATTCCTAAAATGTACTTCTGAAGCCTCCTGCAGCACTCTCAGACTTGGCTAGACAATCCCTTCCCCTTTTAGGACAATGGAGAACTATTCACCATTTAGAACAATTGTTCTGCCAGTTCAATATCCTATGTGGATATTGCTGCAAATTCCCTGTATGCCATTTCTTCAAGGGAGCAGTCTAAATATTGGGTTATGTGAGTAACAGTGACAAGAAAATTCCTGGGAAGGTTTCTGAGGGCACATTATAAGTTGAAATTTTAATGATCATAAGACAAATCAGAAGTCCATTCCTATCCTGCAAGCTATTTAGAACCACTAGCAAGTATATGTTCAAGTTCAGAAAAGTAAATACAAACCAGAGTCCTGCTCTTATCATGGCTAAGAGGGGTCTCCATTAGCCACATGCCATCACTAAGCCTACTATTCATTATTGGTTCAGCAAACATTTCTCTCTTTACTTGCACAGAAGACATTTAACTCCACATTGATAATAAAATTTACTAATCAAAGGAAGCCAAATGGAGGGGCAGTCCCAAATGCTTCAGAGACCAGTATAAGCAACTGCCTGCAGCTGTGTGCAGTTTTTCTTGAATGACAGCATGCCTCAATCCATGCTGTCAGGTTATAGGGCTGAGCATGAGCTCCATGCTCAGCCCTATAGACATAGAGAAAGGGAGCAGAGCTGGGGTGACTGAGCTTATCATCACATGGAAATTATGCTGGAAAACCTGGAAAACTTAGTTTAATCTCTTGGAATAGCAATATCGATGCCCTTTCAAGTCCAAATATTAGCTCAAATGTCAAAAACACAAAACAGTTATTTCTCCTATTCTTCGAGAAAATAATGTGTTCATTTAAAACACTGAAACTGGGGCCTGGAACGATGGCTCAGTGATTAAGAACACTGACTGCTCTTTCAGAGGACCCAGGTTCAATTCCCAGCACTCACGTAGCAGATCACAACTGTCTGTAATTCTAGTTCCAGGGGACCTGATGCCCATGGCAAAATAACAATGCACATAAAATAAAAATAAATTAATTTTAAAAACCACTGAAACTACTTTTCTATAACGTGTGGAAAGACAGGTGATGTTGGTTTGTACTCCACACTAACTCCCTGGGACTCTTGTCACGGCCACATCATCTGGATCAAAGGCCAGTTCCTTCTCTTTGTAGCTGTACCAAACAAAGGCAAGTTGCTGCACTTATTTGAAGTATTTCTTGCCAGTTGAACACAGAAAGTCACAGTACCCTTTATATAGGGCTACTAAAATTTTCAAAATCAAATTGAGGTGTTATGCTAGAATGGACCCCACACTGCATACAGACTCTAAAGCATTTTGTAAATTTGAGGTGGTTTTGCATACAACATAAAGATCATCTAAGTTCATGTGGTCTCGAAAAAAATCTGTGAGATCTCAAAGTGCTATTCAAACTAACAAAGGTGCATAGGAGTTATAGTTTGTTGTATTCTCATGCCTTTAAGCACGTGTCATACATATGGTATCTATTAGACAAAGTAGTCATTAACTACAACCCATCCCCAACCAGGCTGAGTAAGAGATATAACCAAGTCTTTTGATTCAGATCACATCTTACTCTCTCCAAGCATCAAATGCCTACAGTTTGACTTGTAGACTTCTGAATGTAGCTTCTACTTCCCAGGAGGAAAGTGCATCTTTACCAACAAGTACAAGGCAAATAAAGTGGAAGATGATGGAGAATGACTTCCTTACTACCTGCCAACAACCAACTGGCAGCCACTTGTCTGATGACCATTCCAGTCCCACAGCCCATCTGAGGATGGAGCTGCTTTTGCCTCACCTGGAGCTCACAGATGCATACTAGATGACAATTAGCTCCCAAATCATGGCTAAACAATTTCATCCCAGCTATTCTCCATACAAAGATTTATGCCAAATTCTAGTACAAATAACCAAATAATAGCTTGTCACTGGATATTCTTAAATATACTGTGTATAAGACAAACATTTCATGAATACTAACTTATATTTTTAGTATAGTCTCAAGAAGTTCTTTGCTATATATTCCATGTGTTCCATGTGTTTCTTCCCAACAGCTCTAAGACAAGGTAGGGGAAATTGCTGTTATCCTCTTCTTTCTCTAAACAATGACAATGTTACACATTTTACCATGTCTAGGACCAGGCCTGGAACCCCCATTCCCTCAGATACTGACATGTTAATATTTGTTCCATTACTAAAGAAGAAAGGGAGCTGTAGTCGGCATAGGTGATAAGAGACGAAGGAGCTATGAGAATGATCACATCAGAGCCACCATATTCACAGGCTCACAGACATGCAGCAGCACTGCCACAGCAAGTTCTTTGATCTTCTCAGTGCAAACACAGACGTCTGTTTGCTGCAAGGAATAGGCAAGTTCCTTTGCATCCATCAAAACTACTGGCATTTACCCAGGACCTCTTCCTCCACAGACACTTGGTTTCTGCTGACTCTTGCCTGAAATGCAGCAGCCTAACTTCCAGAATTGTACCTGCATAAACCTCTACAACATCACTTGACATCACCTAAGTCTTCAGAATTGGGAACAAGCAGGAAAAAGTTCACAGTGCCAAAAGAATAGCAAGGTTCATCCATTAGAGCAGTCACGGTAGCAAATAGGCAAACAAACAATTGCACTTTCTATTTCCCCCACTTGCATCTCTTTGGGACCTGCCTATGCACCTATTGGTCAGAAAAATGTTTGTTGTTGTCATGTCAGTGCACAGGTGACACTATGAACTTTTGCACTAGGGAGAGGTTGCAAATAAGGCAGCCGTGGTATAAAACAAAACAAAACAAAACAAAACAAAAA
This sequence comes from Cricetulus griseus, assembly GCF_003668045.3. NCBI lineage: Eukaryota > Metazoa > Chordata > Mammalia > Rodentia > Cricetidae > Cricetulus > Cricetulus griseus. Next base: position 14,870,843 of record NC_048604.1, read on the forward strand.
AAAACACTGCAAGTGATTTTGATACTCCTCAGCCCTCCCAATTACTGAAACTAATTATGCAATGTTAAGAGCTTTCTCCCTGTTGTGTTTGGACTGATCATAATAAAAAGTCCTTAGGCAAATTTGCAAATTTGAAGTGTTACAACTGCTTTGTTCCAAATGGAAGGGAGCTGTAAACTGCTAGGAAGAGAGCACTGGAGCAGAGCTGAGCACTGGAAGGATCTGCATTCACTTGAGAAACTCCCCACCTCCCAAATACAGCCACATTCCTAAAGGCCCTTCCTGTATTTTAAGAGTAAAGCAAAAAAGGAAGAGATAAAGACAGAGAGGCTCTCTTGTGCTTCAACAGAACCATAAGTTCTCTCTAAGTTGGAATACGTAGCTGTTTTAGTCAGGTCAATAATGGTAACTTCTATTAAGGGATCTCAGAGGTCTGTTGGAGCCAGTGAATCCAAACTCCTGCTCTCTGTAAAAGACTGGCTTAGCCTCTGCTCACTGCATTACTCATGCTGGTATTTATACCTCATCTGCTGTTTGCTAGCATATGATTGGAAAGACTTACTTGGCCCATAGTTTCAGAGAGTTGAGTACATCATGGTAGGGAGGCTGCAATGGACCGCTGGCTCTTATAGTGGCCTGTACTGGCTGCCTTTCTCTTTTCCTCCCTTCTATTCCATCTAGGTTCACATCTTGTGGGACAGTGTGCCACTCACATTCAAGATAAGTCATGCACCCCTTTTACAGACATTTCCAAGGATGCTTTTTAAAACTCATCTCTTAGGCATATCTCAGTCTAATCAAGTTATCAGCCAAGATTAGCTGTCACATCTAGTTTACAATATTCTTTTATAATTTTGCTTTCTGTGTCCTAAGAATATGATTCATTTGTAAGACCTCATGACTTACCTCTTTAATTGCTCTTGAATCTGAACCGTCTTTTCTTCTCTCTCTCTCCTTTGTAAATGGCCAATGCCAAGCCACCATCAGCTTTCTCAAGACTACTACAAGAGTTTCTCTGATGAGCTTCCTACTGACCTCCCTTCATCTTGATTCCTTCTTGTCCTTCCTTCAGTCTATCTTTTTTTGAAGGCACTACTATATAAAGCAATCATTCAAACTAAAACCTAGACATCGTCTTGAACTTCTTCCGATTCTCGACAGATCACTAAGTCCTTTGGGCTTAACTTCCTACATCTCTCTCAAATGTGTATGCATTTCTCTGTCCTATCTTCCACAGCCTTAACCCAGGCCACTTTCTCTATAGTAGCAGCTCTTTACTTCAACTCCTGTACCCCAGATTCATTCTCCATGCAGAACCCAGATTGACTTTTGTATGATTAAGGTCTCTTTATTCCAGAAGACACCAACGTAAAACACAGGCCAGAGCTAGGTTATAGAACCCAGCCAGCGCAGCCAGAACAAAAAGGGGCCAGGGTCCCCACGTGCAGCCCCTTAAGAAGCTCTCTTATGTCACCCCGGCTTTCCTTCACCACACCCTTATGGGAGAGTCCCGGGTCCACCTGGTACCTGTCTCAGGACTATTGGGCGGGGCTAGGGTGTCTCCCTACAGACTTTTCCAATTATCCCCATCCCAGTAAGTAGCACTTTTACTCTCGAACTGCTCAGATAAAAAAAAAATGGTAGTATCCTTAAGTGTTTTCTTGCTTTGAAACTTTGCATGCAGTCTACCAGGAAATCATACCAGATCTCTCTTCATACATGTATCTTAGTCTACCCAAAGCAGTTATGGGTCTTAAATAGTCTCTCCCCTGCTGAGAGCCAGCCAGACAGCTTAGTGGGTAAAGGCAATCGCTGCCAAACCTAATGACATGAGTTCAATCTCTAGGACCCACATGAAGAAAGAAGAGAACTGATTCTGAAAAGTTGTCCTCTGCCATCCACACACCAAATACTTAACCACATATGCATGCACACATTGTATGTGTGTATTCATGTGTATATATACATCCATGTGAAAATGTATAATGTTTGTACATACACACATATATACATGAAAACTCTTCTAAGTTTCAAGCTCCTAGAAACACAGATAATACCCCATTCATTCTTGTCAAAGAGACACCCTTCCATCATGGTGTCCAAATATCAATTTTAGAAACACCTGTGTCTAGATTCCTGAGTCTATGTTAAATGGCGACAATTCTCATGATTTCAATTCGTTCACAATATGGTATTAGTGGTGCATCATTGGTCATTCCTTCATGTGAGTGCATGAGGCCCATAAGAAAGGAGGAGATCAACCATGAAAGAAAAGAACAATGGAAAGAAAAGCCCATTGCACTATTTCACCTTCCTTCTGCCCTATGCATTACCAACACCATACTGCGGTGAGCAGGCCTTGACTTGCCACAATAGAAAAGAGTTTATCCTCTGAATGGTTCAGGCTGTGTCCTTTCCCCACAGATTATACTCACACCAGAAAACATTCAGCAGATAAGGATCATATATATCATATATGTATGCATATATTTAAATTAGAAACAATCTTATTTTATATATCAATCCCAGTTCCCTCTCCCTCCCATCTTCCCATGCTCCCCACTGACCCCCCATTCCATCCCTCTTTTGCTCCATAGAAAGGGTGAGACTTTCTATGGGGAATCATCAAAGTCTGTCACATCATTTGGGGCAGGACCTAGGCCCTCCCCTGTGTGTCTAGGCTGAAAGAGTATATCCCTCTGTGTGGAATGGGCTCCCAAAGTCCATTCGTATACTAGAGATAAATACTGATTCACTGCCAGAGGCTCCATAGATTTCCCAGTTCTCCTAACTGACACCCACATTCAGGGAGTCTGGATCAGCCCTATGCTGGTTTCCTAGCTATCACATTGGGGTCCATGAGCTCCCCCTTGTTCAGGTCAGCTGTTTCTGTGGGTTTTCACAGCCTGGTCTTGACCCCTTTGCTCATCACTCCTCCTTCTCTGCAACTGGATCCCAGGAGTACAGCTTAGTGTTTAGCTCTGGGTGTCTGCTTCTATTTCCATCAGCTGCTGGATGAAGGCTCTAGAGTGGTATTTAAGGTAGTCATCAATCTCATTATTGGGGAAGGGCATTTAAGGTAGCCTCTCCACTATTGCTTAGATTGTTAGTTGGTGTCATCCTTGTAGATCTCTGGACATTTCCCTAGTGCCTGATTTCTCTTTAAACCTATAATGGCTCCCTCTGTTATGGTATCTCTTTTCTTGCTCTCCTCTATTCTTTCCCTCACTCAATCTTCCTGCTCCCTCATGTCTTCCTCTCCTCTCCTCTCCTCTCCTCTTCTCCCCTTTTCTTTCCCCTAACTCCCTCTCTACTCCCCCCCATGCTCTCAATTAGCTCAGGAGATCTTGTCCCTTCTCTGGGGGACCATGTATGTCTCTCTTAGGGTCCTACTTTTTTCCTAGCTTCTCTGGAGGTGTGGATTGTAGGCTGGTAATCCTTTGCTCCATACCATCTTTGTCTTTTTTGTGACTGGGTTATCTCACTCAGGATGGTTTGTTCTAGTTCCATCCATTTGCTTGCAAATTTCAAGATTCCATTGTTTTTTTTCCCTACTGAGTAGTACTCCATTTTGTAAATGTATCACATTTTCTTTATCCATTCTTTAGTTGAGGGGCATCTAGGTTGCTTCCAGGTTGTGGCTATTACAAATAATGCTGCTATGAACATCGTTAAACAGATGTCCTTGTTGTATGAATGTGCTTCTTTTGGGTATATGCCTAAAAGTGGAATTGCTGGATCTTGTGGTAGACTCATTCCCATTTTCCTGAGGAATCGCCACACTGATTTCCAAAGTGGATGTATGAGTTTGCACTCCCACCAGCAGTGGAGGAGTGTTCCCCTTTCTCCACATCCTCTCCAGCATAGACTGATGTTGGTGTTTTTGATTGTAGTCATTCTGACAGGAGCAAGATGGTATCTCAGAGTTGTTTTGATTTGTATTTCACTGATGGCTAAGGATGTTGAGCACTTTCTTAAGTGCCTTTCAGCCATTTTAGATTCCTCTATCGAGAATTCTCTATTCAGTTCTGTACCCCACATTTTTATTGGATTATTTGGTGTTTTGGAGACTAGCTTCTTGAGTTCTTTGTAAATTTTAGTAATCAGCCCTTTGTCAGATGTGGGATTGTGAAGATCTTCTCCCAGTCTGTGGGCTGCTGTTTTGTCTTGCTGACTGTCTCCTTTGCCTTCCAGAAGCTTCTCAGTTTCAGGAGGTCCCACTTATTAATTGTTGATCTCAGTGTCTGTGCTACTTGTATTTCATCAACGTTTTAAAAGCAGTTAAGAGGAGGAGAGGGGAATAGATGGACCTTGATCAAATCTTTCTGAAAAGCATTCTAGTCTTTCACATCATAAGACTTTGATTCAGAACCCTTTCAGAAATCATACCTAAGTGGCAAGGGAATACAAAATCCAAAAAAGAAAAAGAAAGAAAGAGAGAAAGAAAGAAACAAAGAAAGAAAGAAACAAAGAAAGAAAGAAAGAAAGAAAGACAGTCATGTCCAAAATTTTGGTGTGAGCAATTAGAAAATAAAAGTGCTACTTAATGAGAGGATTCTCTTTCATAGGTGCTGAGTAGGGACTGTGTTAAACCCAGAAAAGGAAACTCACCTATAAAGGCAAAAATGTCCAATAATCAGGCACTTGGTAAGTAATATAAAGGGATATGATATATTCAGTAAACATTGTAAATTTCAAAGAATAGTTAGCAACATAGAGAAATGCTCATGGAATTTAAATTGACAAAGAAAAACACAAAAATTACATATGTACTATGCACCAATTTTGAGTTCTTTATTACATAGAGTATGTAAGTGCCCAGAAAGGTATATAATACCAAAAAATAAAAATAAAAAATAAAAGACCCAGAGACTGATATTTGAGTTCAAACTTCAAGCTGAATATCAGAAAAGCAAAGCAGCTGGCCACTACCTTTTACCTCTACCTCAGGCTGAATGGGCTGATCCTGTCTCCATGAGCTCTCACCAAGTCTCAGACTGTAACCTGTCATCAGTTTGGCTGGAGAATACTGACTACTTGCTCTTGTCGTTTATAGCCCTCTAGTGCTGGGATTAAAAGTATGAGCTATATTTCTCTTTTAGACTAATTCATTCTTGTGAAATCTGGGTAGCCTTGGACTCACAGAGATCCATCTGCCTCTTAACCCTGAGTCCTAGGATTAAAGCTGTGTACCACCACCTCCTAGCTTCTGGCTGCTGGGATTAAAGGTGTGTATCACCACTGCCTTATCTCTATAGCCTGAGGCTGACTTTGCTTTTCTGATTCTTCAGTCAAGCTTTAATAAATCATAAATAATAATATATCACTATAAAGGTGCATGGTACACAGTAGTACCTAGCTCAATACATTATATATGTGTGCAAACTGCTCAATAAAACCGTTAGGCACTGACAGCATATCAAGCTCCATGTTAAGGCTTTCCATGGCCTACATACCTTACTTAATCTTTCCTCATAATCCTTGTGAGCCAGCCAGTTACTGGCATGGTCCCAATTTTTCTGTGTTAGAAGATTGAAAACCTGAAAGGATAGGTGATTTTGCTCAAAGACACATCATAGTTACTAAATAGTAGAGCAAGGATTCAAACCCAAACGGTCCATTCTGGAATCAGAGCTTTTTAACAATACCTGTTATGCACATTTATGCATACATTAGTAGCAAAAGGCGAGAGGAAAAACACCAGTGCCTTATCTCTAGGTGGTAGGAGAGGAGGAAATTAACATTCCAGTCTTTTGCTTTTCTTCATTTTCCAAATCCCTTACAATAATTACAATTGCTTTCATATTCAGATTTTTAATGAATCATTTTGCTTTTAGCAGACCAAAGATTTGGGAGATCAATGGTCAATTCCAATCTTTAGTCATGACCTCACATTTGCCTGTTGGGACCACCCACTCTCATTTTCCCTTGACAGTCCCACTCCTCCTCCAAACTGCTGTATAAACAGCTCTTCAGGGCATAGGTTAGAGTTACGTTCTTGTCCCTTTGCAGTCACTTTGCCCAGGCTCTGGCTTTCTGCTCTATTTTGGTGGAAGCCCTTCTTCTCTGTTTTTGCCACTCAGGCTCTCTGCTTCTGGGAAAGCCCTCTGTTCCCATGCCCCATCCCCATTTTTCACTCTCTCAAAGCCGATAGGGCCAGTATGACATCATTGCAACACTCAAATGTGACAGTTGGTGGGAGAGTCTGTGTGCAGAGTGCATGCAGCACAGAGGATTCAGGAGCAAGCCACTACAGCCCTCTCTTTCCTCTGTGACTTTTCACATCCCTCTTCAATTACACACCCCAAGCTGCTCACACTGCTCTAAGAAGGCTCTGATCAATGTTAAGAAGTTATTTTATGACTCCTGCAGGTTGTATTCCTGTTATTATTATACATCACAGCATCACATTAGCTTTCAAAAAAACAAACCGGCATTGATTTGCTGACTCACTCTGGTCTCCTATGACGCCCAGGCCCTTTCATTATGCTTTGCATCTCCAGGCAAGGAGAGAATTGATTTCCTCTCCAAGCCTCCATAAGAGGTTCCGATTCAACCGCCGCCACTGTGAGTCTCTCCCCCCCCCCCCCGCCCTCAGAACTGAAATCAGACAAGTGTAGAGAACAACAAAACCCCAAGGTACCTCTGTAAAGCTCCCAAAATCAAAACTCTCACCAGTAAACTATAGGCTTTCACCCTCCCTTCCATCAGATCTCTCCAATTTTTGTTTTTAAAGTTTAAATAGCCCAAAACACAGTTCATTTTTGTAGACTGTAAAGCAATACAGTGAGAGTTAAAAATCTTAAAGTAGGGAGTTGGAGAGATCTAGATTCAAACACCAAGTTTTAAATTAAATAAATAAATAAGTAGTTTCATAGTAGTTAACTTTTGTCTCTTAAGCCCACATTCTTACTACCTGCAAAATGCAAGTCATTATGGCACAGTCGGTTTTGCTGTATTGTGGCATCTGTGTCCCTAGAAATCAAGACACTATGCAAAAGTATGTGTTCAAGACTGAGTTAATGTGGCTAACAAGGTAGTACTAAAAAAATTCATACTAAGAAATAAGGAGCTGATAAACACAACCCTTTTGCGTTAAATGTCAGATTTTTAAAGGACTTGGAGTTGGCTTGTGGAAGTGGGGAGGATGAAGAGTTGCAGCTGGTAAGCACTTAATGAAGCATCAGAGGGAGCAACCCCAGCATAGTTGGAACAGCATATGGCATAATGGGCAGGTGGAGGTGGCCACATTTTGGTGAACTGAGAGATGGGATCATGAGTGTGTATGTTCGTGCACCTCTGTCTACATGTACTTCCTGTGTTTCTATGAGATTCACTTCAGCTACACACAATTTATTGTGTTCATCCCTAGTGTTACTAGTAGAAGAAATAGCACATAAGCAAACCTGAGGTTCAGATTGTGCTCAAATTGTTCCCTAATATATCAATCGCACTCGAGTGAATTCCCAATTTTCAAAGCCAGACTCTACAGCAGAACTGACTGTACTAACCTCCCAACTTGGGAAGATTATACAAAATAGTACTATGGATAATGCCTTCAGCAAAAAGGCCTGGCATATGATAAGCTCTCCATAAATGATGGCTGCAGTTACCAAAACAATAATGGTAGTTCCGAATCCATGCAAGCCTGCCGTGCTTGCAGGTGGAACCTGGTACTATCTCCAGGCATTTCCCCTCACAATCTGATGAGAGGTAATGAAAGCCCCTTTAAGCTCAGTTTTGTTTCCACTGCCCTCTCTCCTGATATAACCCATCATAACCATAATCAGATGCCTGGGACATTTCACTGAAGTTCGTGACTGTCTCTTAAGGCCTTTGAGTACCAGACAGGGCTAGACAATGACAGCTCTTCAAGAGGAGCCAAGGGGGAAGCCCCTAGCCACAAAGAGCTTACTCCCTATTGGTCATCAGTTAGAGTGAGCCACAGTGGGAACTGGGGTGGGATGGTTGGAGAGCTCCCATTATGCCACAGGGAGACTCTGGGTTCCAGAGCAGAACAGTGACAGGATGAAAACAATGCTTTAGAACAGATGTCAGACAACTTTTGCTGCACATGGCCAGACTGTAAGATTCTAGGTTTTGCAGGCCATATGATGGCTGTTGGAAGCAATCAGTGTTCCATTGCAGCATGGAAGCAGCCATAGGCAATCTCCACACTAATGGACATGGCTGTGCTCCAGTAAAACTTCATTTACAACAGTGGCAGTGGGCCGGATTTGGTATGCAGGCCTTACATTGCCAACACTTGTTTTAGGGAAGTCTTATCTGATAGAAGTACAATTTGTGACACAATTGTAAACCACACAGATAATTTAAGTTTTTTCTAAGAGTCACATTGTAAACAGTCAATAGAAACAAGTGTAATTAATTTTAATAATATATTTATGTAACCTGATAATAGCTAAAAAGTTCTGATTTCAATGTGTAACCAGCAGCATGCAATGAGATATTTTTCATTATTTTTTATTGTATTAGGTCTTTCAAATATGTATTGAACTGCATCACCCCAGAGATGCTGAAGCCCTAAACCCTGTGAACGTGATCCAAAAAAAAAAAAAAA